>NC_092782.1:20323903-20631643 GCF_047496795.1 Chiloscyllium punctatum | reverse complement strand
TAACCTACATACCCTTCATTTTACTATCATCCATGTGCTTATCCAAGAGTCGTTTAAATGTCCCTAATCTATCTGACTCTACTACCACTACTGGTGGTGAATTCCAAGCACTCACCACTGTGTAAAGAACCAACCTTTGACATCTCCCCAAAAGCCTGCCTTCAATCACTTTAAAATTATGTCCACTTGTGATAGCTAGTTCTGCCCTGGGAAAAAGTCTCTGACTATTCACACCATCTATGCCTCTCATCATCTTGTACATCTCTATCAAGTCTCGTTTCACCCTTCTTTGCTCCAATGAGAAATGCCTTAGCCCACTCAATCTTTCTTCGTAAGACATGCCCTCCAATCCAGGCAGCATCCTGACAAATCTCCTCTGCACTTCCTCAAGTGTGGTGACCAGAGCTGACCACAAATTTCAAGTGTGGTCTAACCAGAGTTCTATAGAGCTGTAACATAACCTTGCGGCTCTTAAACTCAATGAAAGCCAACACACCATATGCCTTTTAACAACCCTGTCAACTTGGGTGGCAACTTTGAGGGATCTATCGACATGGACCCCCAAGATCCCTCTGTTCCTCCACACTGCAAAGAATCCTGCCTTTAACACTGTATTCTGCATTCAAATTTGACCTTTCAAAGTGACTGACTTCACACTTCATCAGGTTGAACTCCATCTGCCACATCTCAGCCCAGTTCTGCATCCTGTCAATGTCCCATTGCAACCTGCAACAGCCCTCTACACTATCCACAACTCCACCAACCTTTATGTCACTGGCAAACTTACTAACCCACCCTTCCACTTCCTCATCGAAGTCATTTATAAAAATTACAAAGAGCAGAGGTCCCAGAACCGATCTCTGTAGACATCACTGGTCACCGAGCTCCAAGATGAATACTTTCTATCTACCACCACGCTCTGTCTTCTATGCGCCAGCGAATTCTATAGCAAGACAGCCACATTTCCCTGTATCCCATGCCTCCTCACTTTCTGAATGGGCCTACCACGGGGAATCTTATCAAACGCCTTGCTGAAATCCATGTACACCACATCCACTGCTCTACTTTCATCAGTGTGTTTTGTCACATCCTCAAAGAATTCAGTAAGGTTTGTGAGGCATAAAGTAGTGCCAGATCAATGGAGGGGGGAATTTGTATTCTCCAAATAATTTTTAAGAGCCAAGATCAGTGAGGAAATCTGGTCTCCTTTTAGTTGGACTGCTTAAAATTTGCAGTGTTTTGGCCAGCCATTTCTCAAATTGCCTTGAAGTGTTTTATCTGCTGAAGGTGTTAAATGAATGGAAGTTACTATTGGTATAAGATCAAAATAGTTCTGTCTCCAAACAATTTGGTCTTTACAATCTTATTGCATTACAAATTTGGCCAAATATGTAATATCGACTTCACTTTCTTAAGAACCTGTTTAAACTTTATTTTTGTATAAAATGTAATAAATGGATAACAATTACAATTTTATAATGTTCTGTTGGCCAACACCATGACACCAAAGTCACATTTACATTGGGGCATATTATTCAAAGTAATAATCTTGTATGGCGATTTGATGGACTTAAACTTGGAACTGAAATTGTACTCATTGGCTTTGCGGTAAACAAATGTTATATCAGCAATGTTATAGAAAGTCCTATAGTAAATATTACACATATTGCTTTAAGTAGCTGGATTAATATGTGACCTTGTGTTATTGATTTCAGTTACAATACAGTTTTCACAAAACCCATATTTGAAATAATTTGAGGGCACAAACTTCTGTTGCAGAGTGGCTAAGCTGAAGTTTCATCTGTCTCATGTCCTGATAATAGGGTTATTTTTAATGTTGTGGGTAGTGTTAATGCCGCAGCCTGAATGGGGAGGTTGCAGGCTACTCCAGGTGGAGCGAATAGAGGGCTAGAAAAGTTCTACATGATAGAACTCACTGTGCTAAAATAGCAGTTCATCTCTGCTGTTTGAAAGCAGTTTTGTAACTGTGATAGAGGTGTTTTACAAGTTTCCTGGAATCTCGTCCTTTTAGTTTCAAACTTAGCTTGCAGAGATTCATTTGCTGTTCCTTACAGAGAGAACCGTAGAACGTGAAATCTGTTGTCAGAATGGTTGAAACAGGTGACATTCAAAGACAGGGAGGAATGGTCTTGACAGATCATTTTGTGGTTTTAATTGAGACAAAAGCAGGCATTGTTGCAGATTTTGTTTTAACAATAAAACAGAAATTTGTTCAACAAATGGAAGGAAGTTAACATAGAATAAACCAATCCAATTACTTGTAACAAAAATTCAAAAGTTGTAAACACAATAAAAGTATAATCCCATTCATCCCAAAAACACTTTACAAGGTTTAAAATAAAATCCCTTATTAAGTATCTAACTGCAACCCTTGTACAATACTTGCACTAGTATTCCTTTTTCCTTACACCTTAATAGATTTAGGTAACTGTGCTTCAACTCCTAGACTGGAACTTCTAATAGCTGATTTCTGGAATTATAGAACATTACAACGCAGTACATGTCTTTCGACCCTTAATGTTGCATCAATCTGTGGAACCAATCTGAAGCCCATTTACCCTACACTATTCCATTTTCATCCATATGTTTATCCAATGACCATTTAAATGCCCTTAAAGTTGGGTGTCTACTACTGTTGCAGACAGTGCATTCCACACCCTTGCTACCTCTGACATCTGTCCTATATCTATCATCCCTCAATTTAAAGCTATGTCCCCTCGTGCTAGCCATCACTATCTGAGGAAAAAAGCTCTCACTGTCCACCCTATGTAACCCTCTGATTATCTCACATGTCTCAAATAAATCACCTCTCACCTTATTCTCTGTAATGAAAACAGCCTCAAATCCTTCAGCCTTTTCTCATAAGACCTTCCCCTCATACCAGGCAGCATCCTAGTAAATGTCCTCTGAACCCTTTCCAAAGCTTCTACATCCTTCCTACAATGTAGTGACCAATACTCCACGTGGAGCTGCACCAGAATTTTGTACAGCTGCAGTGTGACCTTGTGGCTCCAAAACTTAATCCCTCTACCAGTACACACCGTATGCTGTCTTAACAACCCTATCAACCTGGGGGTCAACTTTCAGAGATCTGTGTACATGGACACCGAGATTTCTCTGCTCATCTACACGACCAAGAATCTTACCAGTTTCCCTGTACCCTTTATTCCTGTTGCTCCTTCCAAAGTAAATCACCTCATACTTTTCCACAATAAACTCCATTTCCCACCTCTCAGCCCAGCTCTGCAGCTTATCTATGTCCCTGTGTAACCTGCAACATCCTTCAGCACTATCCATAACTCCATTGACCTTATTGTCATCTGCAAATTTACTAACCCATCCTTATATGCCCTCATCTAGTTCATTTATAAAAATGACAAACAACAGTGGACCCAAAACAGATCCTTGTGGTACACCACTTTAACTGAACTCCAGGATAAACATTTCCCATCAACCACCACCCTCTGCCTTCTTTCTGCAAGCCAATTTCTGATCCAAACTGCTATATCACCCACAATCCCATGCCTCCATAGTTTCTGCAATAGCCTACCGTGGGGAGCGTTATCAAATGCCTTACTGAAATCCATATACACCATAGCAACCGCTTTACCCTCATCCATCTGTTTGGTCACCTTCCTAAAGAACTCAATAAGATTTATGAGCCACGACCTACCCTTCACAAAACAGAGTTGAAGATCCCTAATCGACTTATTCCTCTCTAGATGATTATAAATCCTATCTCTTTAATTGAGCCCAATTGTGCCCATCCCCTGCAGTTTCCTTCTTCATCCTGTGCGTACTAAATCTTGCCTAATTACATCATAATTGCCTTTCCCCCAGCAATGACTCTTGCCCTGTGTTATATACATATCCCTTTCCATTGCTAAAGTAAACATAATCAAATGGTGGTCACTATCACCAAAGTGCTCACCTACCTCCAAATCTAACACCTGGCCTGATTCATTACCCAGTACCAAAACTAATATGGCCTCACCCCTGTTGGCTTGTCTGCGTACTGTGTTAGGTCATCATATGCCTAAACTTAAAGGTTTTATCCCAACATTTCTGGTCTGGGACCATGATGAACGTCTATACTCTGATGTAATCTAGTTTCATCATATACCTTTCCTTTTGAGTGAACTGCTTTATACTTGCATTTCCATGCAAGGTCTTCATAGAACTGCCACAAAGTAAAACTGAACAAAAGTTTCTCTCTCTAAGCTATGGGTATTTCCCCAAGCTTGAAAAAGTGTAGAAAATCCTATAAGTCCTTAAAACACAATGGTCAACCTAAACAAATGGTAAAACAACATAAGGTAAACAAGAACACTTTAGGCTGACAAAGTACTTTCTCAAACTGTTTTACGGGAAATCACCATGGCTACACAATAATTACTAACATTCAAGCACAAAGAAATTTTTGGTATTAACCCCAAATTCAAAACCAAAATATATATATATTACCTATATATATATAAGACACAATTTATATCACAGTGGAAAGTAAACATTTGTTTGGGAAAAGACTTGTGACGTATAAGCAACAGCATAGCCCAAGTGGAACAAATGGCCTGTTTTCATGCTGTGAGTTCTATATAATTTACTGTTGCCTGTGATGATTCCAGCTGATATTAATACTGGGCAAGTTACCTCCCAGATTACAATTTGGTTTACTAAATCCTAATTTATATTAATTAAAAGAACAGACTCACGAGAGGTTACAAATGTACTTTAAAAAGAAATCAAAAACCAGACAAAAGATTGGAATGATTTCATTACACACATCGGAAAAGTATTCAGTCATTTTATCCTTTGTACCCCAGCAACGGTCTTAAAAACACCCAAAACCTCAAGTAAAGAGTTACCACCATTTCCATGCTAAGGTTCCTTACTCAGACTCAGGATGCAACAGCTGCAACCTCTTTCCTTTCAACAAATTTCTGTGCAGCCGTGAGATGGTTTTTCTCACTCTCCTCAAGACACACAAAACAAGCTGCAAGCTCAATACACTGTAACTTTAACTTCAGAGCAAACCTATGAGTTCCCTAAACTGTTTTCAACAGTCCCTCATTCCCTGGGGCACAAACAGTTGGATTGGCAGACTTTATTAATTATTCTGTATGTCTGTGCCACTGGACACCTGCTGCTCGGCAGGTTTTATTTAAATCTTTCAAATGCAATGAATTGTAAAACCTCATCTCCACTTCAAGTGATAAAACTTCATTAAAATGCATATAAACAACAAGACCTCAACTTTATGACACCACTCACAAATCAACTGTACAAATGAAATTTAAAAAGCACACCTCTTTCCCCAACCTCTCCCTTTCATGCATAAAATACAAAAATAAAGGTTAGACTGAAGAGTTACACATTCTATACAAGTAAGTCTCCTTTTATAAAGGCAAGTTTAGGATGAAGCTGCAAGAGGTAAATGTAATAAATGTGTTCTTGAAGCACAACTGCATCCGAACAAGCCCAGTGTATCATGGTGTAAGGGTTGACAGACTGGATTTGTTGCAAAAATGATTGATCTTGAGGACATAAACATAAGGTCATAGATTTAAAATTATTGGTTAAAGATCCATCAATAAAATCATTCTCACTTAGTTGTCCAAACCTGGAATGCTCCATCTGTCACGGTAGTGAAAGCTGAATCAATAATTTTAGATTAAAATATGGGTCTGCGTGGGTTGCTCTTGGGAGGATCGGTGTGGACTTGTTGGGCGGAAGGGCCTGTTTCCATGCTGTAGGGAATCTAATCTAGTAAACAATTGGACAGGTATATAAACACTAGACTCCCAGACTCTAAGTAACAACTACCTAACTATCCTACTCTCATTTCCAGCATGTGGCCCATAGCCTTGTATACCTTGACATCACAAGTGCATAATCAAGATACTTAAATGTTATGAGGTTTTCTGCCTCTACCACCGTCCCTTAAACTTAGAGTCATAGAGAGGGAAACAGACCCTTCCGTCAAGCCCGTTCATGCCGGCCAGATAACCCAACCCAATCTAGATTAGATTACCTACAGTGTTGAAACAAGCCCTTCAGCCTAACAAGTCCACACCGAACCTCCAAAGAGCAACCCAAGACCCATTCCCCTACATCTAACACGATGGGCAATTTAGCATAGCCAATTCACCTAACCTGCACATTTTGGACTGTGGGAGGAAACCCACACAGACATGGAGAGAACATGTAAACTCCACACAGGCAATTGCCTGAGGCAGGAATCGAACCCAGGTCTCTGGCACTGTGTGGCAGCAGTGCTAACCACTGTGCCACTGTGCTTTTCTAGTTATGGACAAACAGCAGGAATGTGGACTAATATGACTGCTATTTGAAAATGTCAGGAATGGTCCTATTCTGTGTTGTAAGTTATTTTTCTGATGTCTAGTGTTTGTTCTCCTTCATTATTTTTTTTCAAATAAAGCATAACTTTTGTTCCACTTAATTTGATTCGGGAGCTCACTTGCATTGTTTGTTGGTCTGTTTCAATGCTTGCAATGAAACTAAATACTTGTAAGTTGACAGTGTCTTTCTGTTTCGTAACCCTATCCTGCTAAGCCAGGTATTCATGTTTCAGTGCCACTACATCATCATCAGTTTTGCTGCCACAGTATTACTGGGTAGAATTAAAGATTGTGCAACGTTTGGTCCGTTGTGCCGGTACTGATTCTTTCAAAGACCAATTGGTCCCATTTGCCTGCCTTCTTTCTGTAGCTTAATTTTTGCTTTTGAGTTTCCTTTAGAAAGTTATCTTCTACTATTCTTTCAGATCTGCATTCCAGATCACAACACTTCACTGTGTACTTTTGTGTCCTTTATGCCCCCCTGGATATTTTGCCAATCAAATTGGTTCTCTAGTTACTGATCCTCCTGTCACTGACAAAAGTTTTTGACTGCTTACTGTACCAAAAGCTTTCTTTCATTTAAGCAACTCTATGAAATCTCCTCTTAATCTTCTCCACTGTAAGGAAAGCAATTCCAGTTTCTGAAATCCTGTAACTGAAATTCTGATTTGATTTGATATCTTTCTTTGGCTAAACAGCATATGAAAAGTTAGTGCATTTGATAAATGGTATCCCAGATTTTACATTCTCAATATGCCCCCATCCCAACAATGAGAGATCATCTGTCCAATTACCTGCCCTGACCTGTCAGGCTCAGTCTGCCTGACTATCCACCCGCTTCTCACCTATCCACGTTTACCATGAGGGCCACTGTGCCCAATTATACCTGCCATAATTCAGATGAATTACAGATTTTAAAAAACCAAAGAAAAATCACAAATACAGGAAATAATGAGAAAAACAATAAAACAAGCTGTCAACCACACAAAATTGATGTTATTTTTACTTTAATTTCATAGAATGATACTGAAAAGAGTTATAGTCCATCAGTGATAAAGCTTGTTCTGCTGCTTTGAGTGAGCTCACTCCCCTACTTGTACTTCATAATCCTGCAGGTTTTCATTTTCAAGTTTTAATTTAGTTCTCATTTATGTAGTATCTACTTCCATGATTCTTGCAGATTAGAGCTTAAAAATGTGTTGCTGGAAAAGCGCAGCAGGTCAGGCAGCATCAAAGGAGAAGGAGAATCGAAGTTTCGGGCATAAGCCGTTCTCCTTACAGATTAGAACAGTTTACCGAGTAAAATGTATTTTGAATCATCCAGAAAGAACTATAATTTATTGAAGTCTTTTTGTAGCGGGTATATTTTTGTTTAAAGTGTGTACTGATTGATGACTGTTAGGGTTGCCCAAGCAACACAAAATGGCTGACAACTGCCCTGACAAGTTCTGCAGAACAAGTTAGGGTGTGGGAAAATGCATACTTAATGTAGTCTCATGAAGTAGAACCATAGCAGTTCTGAAATAAATGAGATAAAATGTGCAGCTAAAATTGCTTATGTGGATAAGAACATTTCACATTGATTAAGTGATTCAAGAGAAACAACTCATTAATCTGTTACAATATTAAGAGTAGGTTTTAGTAAGGTCCTTCAGATAATCATAGACTTTGGGTCCGAAGCAGTAATAGATCCATTTATGAACCGAAAACCATCAAAATCATTAGAGGAAAAGATTCAAAGTAGTTTCAGGTGGTAGAACTGGGTCCCTTATCATTACATGGAGGACAGTGCCTATCAGGCATTGGAATGTAGGCTGAATGAATACATTTGAGATGCAACTTGTTAGTTAAAGAATTCTCGCGTGAGGTGTAACCACATGGCCTTGAAGAACTTATGAAAAACCAGCATTATTTTATAGTCCCTGTAGTGGGAAAATTTAAAACACAGTGCAGCTGGCATAACTAAAGATACAGGGGGAGGGGATGTCTGCTATGGTGTCAGCAAAGGACAGGAAAATGTTAAAAAAAAAGAGAGAATCTACTTGTATTAGGGTACAGTGCATTTGACACAGCCCTGAGTGGAGTGTCTCAAGTGCCTTTCCCTGCATGATACCGGTGATCGCTTGAATAAGCTGTCATGTGCCCAAACTCTGCTGTCTCCTGAAATTTATTCCCATTTGGATCACTCCTACAATGACTTTGCTAGATGATTTGGAGGAGCTACTGAGCCTGACAGATGACAGAGCTGTATTATCATACAGATGTTGACAGGTGTGCTTTTTCCTAGTTTTCTCTTCTGACAAATCCCTCCAGGTTCATAATGTGGGGTAAGTAAACTACTCCCAAGCTATTGTCATAACACTAGAAAGGGTATCTAGTTTGAGAAGCTTTGTCGCATTCCTCCATATGTTATAACAGGGACTACTCTGTTTTTTAAAAATATACTTCCTCTCCAAGGTTGTTAATTGAGGTATTGTGCCATCAGCTAAATTAATATACTGAGTAGAAATGCACATTTAGTGATACAGTCAGTTCAGTATGTGGATCTAGTAGGAGTTACTTAGGTCTTTCACACTACTTTCAAAGAATTGTACTCATATTAAAGGCATTCTTTGATGTTTTTAAAGATTTTTAAGCAGCAAAAGGAAAACAAAAGTTAAACAAGTCTTAATTCAAGGATTTAGCTGTGAAAGATTTACACAAATAAACAATTACAGGTTGTTCTGCTATAACATGCATTTTGTTCATGCAAATTGGCTACAGCGCAATTGACAAATTGTGAACATTGATTGGATAACATGAACTTTCTACTGAATGGGCATAGCAATTTTCTATTAGCGATCTTCTACAGCAGGATTTTTGTAGCGTGAGGTTGTAGAGGACACAACTGTCACATTATAGCAGTACGACCTATAGAACAAAGCTAATGATTGATTTAATAATTCAAGCAATTTCAAAGTCCAATGTTTAACACTCATCAATAAACAATCAAAACAAACCTGTATCAGTGTTCAGGAAATATTTTGAGGTGAACATACAGTACTTATGGAATCAGCAAAGTGACAGGAGAGTGGACATAGACTTGGGTGTTGATAGAAACTTTCAGAGTCTTACCAGAGCAACAAGGATTTAGGGAATGGCATAGGAATTTATGCGGAGTTCTCACACTGTGAACCTGTTCTGCCATTCAGTGAGATCATATGTGTTCCACCACCTATCTCCATATGCTAAATCCTTTGTTCCAGATCTCTGAATACTTTTGGATAACAGAATGATCAATCTCCGTTTTAAAATTAACAATTGATCAAACATTAGATTACTTACAGTGTGGAAACAGGCCCTTCGGCCCAACAAGTCCACACCGACCCGCAACCCATCCCCTTACATTTACCCCTTCACCTAACACGATGGGCAATTTAAGCATGGCCAATTCACCTAACTTGCACATTTTTGGATTGTGGGAGGAAACCGGAGCACCCGGAGGAAACCCACACAGACACGGGGACATTGTGTAAACTCCACACAGAGAGTCGCCTGAGGTGGGAATTGAACCTGGGTCTCTGGCGCTGTGAGGTAGCAGTGCTAACCACTGTGTCACCGTGCAGCCCATTCAATTGCTGTTTGTAGAAGGAAGTTCCAAATTTTTTTCCATCCTGTGTATCTGAGAATGAGCTCATTCCTGAAGAAGGGATCATGTCCGAAATGTCGATTCTCCTGCTTTTTGGATGCTGCCTGACCTGCTGTGCTTTTCCAGCAGTATTAATCCAGAGACCCATGTAATGTTCTGGGATCCTGAGTTCAGATCCCACCATGGCAGATAGGGGAGTTTAAATTCAATACAAAATCTGAAATTAAGACTCTAATGATGACAGTGAAACTAATGTCCTTTTAGAGAAGGAAATCCGCCATAGTCACCTGATCTGGTCTACATGTGACTCCAGACCCACAGCAAAATGGCTGACTCTCAACTGCCCTCTGGGCAATTAGGGATGGGCAATAAATGCTGGCCTGGCCACCAATGCTCTCATCCAGTGAATTAATAAAGAAAAATGTGGAATCTTAGAGTCCAAATTAAATACTGGTAAATCCAAATTGCACTCCTAAAGGCCGGCACATTTTTTCATAAGGTATGGTGCCCAGATTTGCTCTCAGTTTTCCAGTTGTGCTTGAACCAGGGTTTTGTATAGCTATACCATATGTTACAATTATGAGGTTATATGTGGATTGTTGGAATTGTAACTTTAAATTTAGAGTAAGTAAAGGTGATTATATAACCTGTTCTGCAATTTGTGTGACGTGCGTTCTAGGTGACTTCATTGTCAAAGATCAAAGGAAAGGTTAGAAAGTTTTGCTGACGGAAAGGTGCAAGGCATTTATGTTATGGCAGTAGTCTCTGCATTTACAATGCGTAGACTGGTTTTGGTGGAATTCTGCCTGGAGATGCATGAAGTTCTGCAGGGGTCTGTACTGGGACTTCTGCTATTTGTGATATTTATAAATTATTTGGATGAAAATGTAATAAGTTTGCAGAAGACACAAAGATTGGTGGAGTCATGGACACTGTAGAAGATTGTCAAAGGATATGATGGGTTATAGATCAGTTGCAGATATGGGCAGAGAAATGGCAAATAATGTTTAATCCAATCAAGTGTGACGTGTGCACTTTGGGAGATCAAACGTTAAGGAAACATATGTAGTTAATGGCAGGACCTTGATCAGCATTGATGCACAGAGGGCTCTTGGGATTGAAATCCATGCCTCCCTGGAAGTGGCCACACAAGTGGATAGGATGGTAAAGAAGCTGTATGACATTCTTGTCTTTATTGATCTGAACAGCTCCAAAACAGTGCTAGGAACCTGTGCATAGGGTATAGCAAGACTTTGATTAAGCTGCACTTAAGAGTATAATTTAGAAAAACGTGAGGTGCTGCATTTTGGAAAGGAAAATCAGAGCCGGACTTATACACTTAAATGGTAAGATCTTGGCGAGTGTTGCTGAACAAAGAGACTTTGGAGTACAGAGTCACAGTTCCTTGAAAATGGAGTCGCAGTTAAATAGAATAGTGAAGAAGGCGTTTGGTATGCTTTCCTTTTTTGGACAGAGCATTGAGTATAGGAGTTGGGAGGTCATGTTGCGGCTGTACAGGACATTGGTTAGGCCACTTTTGGAATATTGCATGCAGTTCTGGTCTCCCTCCTATCTGAAGGATATTGTGAAACTTGAAAGGATTCAGAAAAGATTTTACAAGGATGGTGCCAGGGTTGGAGGAATTGATCTATAGGGTCTGGACAGTCTGGAGCTGTTTTCCCTAAAGCATCAGAGGCTGAAGGGTGACATTATAGAGGTTTATAAAATGATGAGGGGCATGGATATGGCAAATAGACAAGGTATTTTCCCTGAGGCGAGGGAGTCCAGAACTAGAGGGCATCGGTTTAGGGTGAGAGGGGAAAAATTAAAAGGGACCTAAGGGGCAACTTTTTCACAGAAACTGTGGTGCATGTATGGAATGAATTGCCAGAGGAAGTGGTGGAGGCTGGTACAATTGCAACATTTAAAAGGCATCTGAATGGGTAGATGAATAGGCAGGGTTTAAAGGGATATGGACCAAGTGCTGGCAAATGGGACTAGATTAGGTTAGGATATCTGGTTCACATGGACGAGTTGGACCGAAGAGTCTGTTTCTGTGCTGTGCATCTCTATGACTCTAATTCTGGTAACCACATTACAGGAAGGCTGTGGGGGCTTTGGAGAGGGTGCCTGGATTAGAGAGTATGAGCTATAAGGAGAGGCTAGAAAATCTAGGGTTATTTTCTCCTGGAGTGGCCAAAGCTGGGGAGAGACTTGATAGAAGTCTGTAAAACTATACGATGCAAAGATAGAGTTGACAGTCAGAATCATTTTCCCAGAGTTGAAATGTCTAAAACTAGGGAGCATGCATTTAATGTGACAGGGGAAAGTTCAGAGGAGATGTGAGGGGTAAGTTTTTTAAGTAGAGCGTGGTAGATGTCTGGAACACGCTGACAGGGATGTACAAAGTTAAAAATCACACAACACCAGGTTATAGTCCAACAGGTTTATTTGGAAGCACACTAGCTTTCGGAGCGCCGCTCCTTCTTCAGGTGATAGTTGTGGGCTCAATCCCAAAACACAGAATTCATAGCAAAAATTTACAGTGTGATGTAACTGAAATTATACATTGAAAAATACCTTGATTGTCTGTTGATTTCTTTTTATCAGTTCGAATACCATGGTTTCACATCTTTCATGTGTAAATCACAAAACCCTTTTTTTTAAAAATGTTGCATTTTCAGGTTAGCTTTTACAATGAGTGTTAGCTAGACACTACATTTCATAATTTATATAAATGATGATTTGAATGTGAGCATAAGAGGTATAGATTAGATTACATTACAGTGTGGAAACAGGCCCTTCGGCCCAACAAGTCCACACCGACCCGCAACCCACCCATACCCCTACATTTATCCTTTACCTAACACTACCGGAAAGTTAGCATCGCCAAATCACCTGACCTGCACATCTTTGGACTGTGGGAGGAAACCGGAGCACCCGGAGGAAACCCATGCAGATACGGGGAGAACGTGCAAACTCCACACAGTCAGTCACCTGAGGTGGGAATTGAACCCAGGTCTCTGGCGCTGTGAGGCAGCAGTGCTAACCACTGTGCCACCGTGCTGCCCTAATTAGTAAGTTTGCAGATGACACCAAAATTGGAGGTGTAGTGGACAGTGAAGAAGGTTACCTCAGGTTACAATGTTAAAAATCACACAACACCAGGTTATAGTCCAACAGGTTTAATTAGAAGCACACTAGCTCTCGGAGTGCTGCTCCTTCATCAGGTGGTTGTGGAGGACACAATTGTAAGACACAGAATTTATAGCAAAAGTTTATAACTGAAATTATACATTGAAAAATACCTTGATTGTCTGTTGAGTCTTTCATCTGTTCGAATACCATGATAGTTTCACTTCTTTCATGTGTAAATCACAAAACTTTTTTTAAAAAGTTGCATTCTCAGGTTAACTGTAACAATTGGTGTTAGCTAGACAACATGTTGAAGGTGTTAGCCCCCTGTGTTCTCTAAGGTAAAAACAATGACTGCAGATGCTGAAAATCAAATACTGGATTAGTGGTGCTGGAAGAGCACAGCAGTTCAGGCAGCATCCAACAAGCAGCGAAATCAACGTTTCGGGCAAAAGTCCTTCATCAGGAATAAAGGCAGTGAGCCTGAAGCATGGAGAGATAAGCTAGAGGAGGGTGGGGGTGGGGAGAGACTATCACCTTCATCTCCTCCCCCACTCACCCATTGTACTCTATGCTACTCTCTCCCCAACCCCACCCTCCTCTAGCTTATCTCTCCATGCTTCAGGCTCACTGCCTTTATTCCTGATGAAGGGCTTTTGCCCGAAACGTTGATTTCGCTGCTCGTTGGATGCTGCCTAAACTGCTGTGCTCTTCCAGCACCACTAATCCCCTGTGTTCTCTGTCTATGCCATGATGTTTAGATTGATTCTAATCTGAAAAGTGAGATAACAGAGTTTTACATGAATACATGCAGATTTTGAGCAAAGTACAATGTAACTCTGCAAGTACAAATTCACCCCACAAAATATATGTGTGCATGTGGATCTTTATCTGTTTGTGTGTTTGTGTCTGTCTGGGTTGGAGGTTGTAAGTGTGAGAGAGAGTAAATATGTGTGTGTAGTGAGTGTAGAGTGTCTTAAGTCTGTGAGGGGGTGCATGTGTGAGTGTGGGGGTATGTGTGCGTGTCTGGGGTGGGGGGTTGTGAGTGTCTGTGAGAGAGTATATATGTGTGTGCATGAGTGTAGAGTGGCCTACGTCTCTGAGAGGATGCCTATGTGGGAGTGTGTGTGTGTCTGTATGCGTGCCTGTGTACATGTGTGTCCGTGTATACGTGTGTGTATAGGAGTGCCTGTGTGTGTGTGTATAGTGCAATGGTGGTCACCTGTAATCACCTGACATGAACCCATATGGGTTCGGTACCCATAAGGAGGACCTTGGGTTCATGTCACATTACAGGTGACCACCATTGCACTATACACACACACAGACACTCCTACACACACACACACACTCCTATACACACACATACACAAGGACACACATGTACACAGACACAAACACACCCTTACAGACACACACACTCACACACAGACACACTCCCACACTCTCACAGGCATCCTCTCAGAGACTTAGACCACTCTACACTCATGCACACACATATACACTCTGTCTCACAGACACTCACAACCCCCACCCCAGACACGCACACACACTCCCAACACTCACACATGCACCCCTCAAGGACTTAAGGCACTCTACACTCACTACACCAACATATACACGCTCTCTCACACTCACAACCCCCAACCCAGACAGACAGACAGACACACACACACAAACAGACAAAGACCCACATGCACACATATATTTTGTGGGGTGAATTTGTACTTGCAGAGTTACATTGTACTTTGCTCAAAAACTGCAAGAATTCATGTAAACCTGTTATCTCACTTTTCAGATTAAAATCAATCTAAAAATCATGGCATAGACAGAGAATATAGGGGGCTAACACCTTCAACATATTGTCTAGCTAACACTCATTGTTACAGCTAATCTGAAAATACAACTTTTTTTAAAAAAGGGTTTTGTGATTTACACATGAAAGAAGTGAAACAATCATGGTATTCGAACAGATGAAAGACTCAACAGACAATCAAGGTATTTTTCAATGTATAATTTCAGTTACATCAACTGTAAATTTTTGCTATAAATTCTGTGACTTAGAATTGTGTCCTCCACTATCATCTGAAGAAGGAGTGGTGCTCCGAAAGCTAGTGTGCTTCCAATTAAACTGTTGGACTATAACCTGGTGTTGTGTGATTTTTAACTTTGTATACCCCAGTCCAACACTGGCATCTCCAAATGCTGACAGGGATGGTGGTGCAGGCAGATATGATAGGGCTTTTAAGGGGCTTGTAGATAAGTGCATGAATATGCAAGGCATGGAGGGATATGGAACAAGGGCAGGCAAAAGGCGGCACAGTGGCTCAGTGGTTAGCACTGCTGCCTCACAGCACCAGGGTCCCAGGTTCAATTCCAGCCTCGGACGACTGTCTGTGAGGAGTTTGCACATTATCCCCGTTTGCACATTTAGTTGCGTGGGTTTCCTCCAGGTACTCCGGTTTCCTCCCACAGTCCAAAGATGTGTAGGTTAGGTGAATTGGCAATGCTAAATTGCCCATAGTGCTAGGTACATTAGTCAGAGGAAAATGGCCTTGGGTAGGTTACTCTTCGGAGGGTCGATGTGGTCTGGTTGAGCCGAAGGGCCTGTTTCCACACTGTAGGGAATCTAATCTAATCTAATCAACTGCCACTGTAATGTCTATATTTTAGAAAACAAGGAGACAAAAATTAAGTGAATATAGATCAGTTGCTTTAACATCAGTTGTTGGAAAATGTTAGAATATATTATAAAGAATATAATAGCGGAGCATTTAGAAATACATAAAATGATCAAGCTGAGTCAGCATAGCTTGACAAATATACTAGAATGATTTGAAGAAGTAATAAGCAGGACAGATAATGGGAAAGCAGTGGTTGTGACATATTTGGGCTTTCAGAAGGTATTGATAAGGTACCATATATTATGCTACTTGATAAGATAATAGCCCATGGGATTGGAGATAGTGTATGCATATGGATAGAAGATTGGCTGACTAACAGAGACCAAGAGTTGGGATAACGGGCTGGAGAGCCACAGGGATGAGTGCTGGTGCCACAATTCGTTACAATAGGCATTAACGTCTTGGATGAGGAAAGTGAATGTATCATAGCCAATTTTGCGGATGGCACAAAAAAAGGACCGGAAAGCAAGTGGTGAGGAATATAGACAGATTAAGCAAATAGGCAAAAACTTAACAGATGGAATATAATGTGGAATATTTGGAATATTTGAGAATATGCACTTTGGCAGGATAGGTTAATAGGGTAGTTGAAAAAGCATAATCAATCGTGGCCTAGATTATAAAAGTAGTGAGTCATGTGGAATTGTACAGCACTTTGGTTGGTCCATAGCTGGAGTATTGTGTTGCAGTTCTCGTCACACTATAGGAAGGATATGTTTGCACTAGAGGGGGTCTGTATGAAAATGTTTTTCCTCAACTCCCCACTAAAACCCCTACCTTTCACTTTTAAAAGCAAAATTGAGCAAACTTGAGGGTCTAAAGGTAGATAAGTCCCCTGGTCCTGATGAAATGCACCCCAGGGTGATGAAAGAAATGGTGGAAGTTATAGTAGATACTTTAATGGTAATTTGCCAAAATTCCAGGCAAGTTCCAGTGGACTGGAAGACAGCGAATGTCATGCCGCTATTTAAAAAAGGGTGTCGACAAAAGGCAGGTAATCTTAGGTCAGTTAGCTTAACATCTGTAGTCAGGGAAAATGCTGGAGGCAATCATTAAAGAAGCAATAGTGAGACGTCTGGATGGAAAGGGTTCCATCAGGCAGACACAGCATGGATTCAGGAAGGGAAGGTCATGTTTGACAAACTTACTGGCGTTCTTTGAGGAAGTAAAACAAGCGCAGTGGATTGAGAGGAACAGGTGGATGTTATATACTTGGATTTCCAGAAGCCGTATGATAAAGTGCCACATGGAAGATGCAAGATAAGAATGCATGGCGTTGCGGGGAATGTACTGGCATGGATAGAGGACGGGTTAACCAATAGAAAGCAGAGAGTTGGGATAACTGGGTGTTTATCTGGTTGGAGATCAGTGGTGTGCGGGGTGCTGTAGAGGTCGGTGTTGGGCCTACAACTGTTCATGATACACTCAGTCTCCTCTTCTAAATCATTAATGTGTAACGTATCCAAGATTGCTGATGACACTAAATTGAATGGAAAAGCAAACTGTGCAGAGGATGTGGAGGGTCTGCAGTAAGATTTATATAGGTTAAGCGAGTGGGCAAGGGTCTGGTAGTTGGAGTACAATGTTGGTGCTCCAATGTGAGGTTATCCACTTCGGAAGTAAAAGCAATAGTTCAGTACATTTTTTAAATGGTGAAAGATTGCAGCATGCTGTTGTGCAGAGGGACTTAGGAGTGCTCATACATGAATCACTACAAGTTGATTTGCAGGTACAACAGGTAATCAGGAAGGCAAATGGGATATTGGCTTTCATGGCTGGAAGGATTGATAGAAGGGGGCGGCACGGTGGCTCAGTGGTTAGCACTGCTGCCTCACAGCACCAGGGTCCTGGGTTCGATTCCTGCCTGTCTGTGTAGAGTTTGCACATTCTCCCTGTGTTTCCTCCGGGTGCTCCGGTTTCCTCCCACAATCCAAAGATGTGCAGGTCAGGTGAATTGGTCATACTAAATTGCCCACAGTGTTAGTCGGGGTAGAGAATCTAATCTAATCTAATCTTAACAGCAAGGAGGTACTGCTGCAATTGTACAAAATAATGGTGAGACTGCACCTGGAGTATTGTGTGCAGTTCTAGTCTCCTTACTTGAGGAAGGATATATTGGCTTTGGAGGCCGTGCAGAGGAGGTTCACCAGTTTGATTCCGGAGATGAGGGGGGTATCCTCTGAGGAGAGATTAAGTCACCTGGGACTGTACTCCTAGAATTTAGAAGAATGAGAGAGTAAAGTTAGAAACATATAAAATTATGAAAGGGATAGATACGATAGAAGCAGGAAAATTGTTTCCGCTGGTGAGTGAGACTAGGACTAGGGGACATGGCCTCAAAATTAGGGGGAGTAGATTTAGGATAGGAATGAGGAGGAACTGCTTTTCCCAGAGAGTATTGAATCTATGGAATTCTTTACCCAAGGAAGAGGTAGAGGCAGCTTCATTAAATATATTCAAGACACAGTTGGATGGGTTTTTGCATGGTATGGGAATTAATGGTTATGGGAATAATGCAGGTAAGGAGGAGCTCAGCCATAATCTGAATGAATGGCGGAGCTGGCTCAGTGGGCCAAATGCCCTACTCCTGCTTCTATTGTATTCTTTCACTATGAAAATAGTTGCTTTCGATAGTTGCTTTCTATCCACTCTCACATTAGTCAGGGTTAAATCCCACTTGCTCATCTGACTAATCTGTTTACATTTTCCTGTAACTTAACACCTTCCTCCCCCCTCAACAATCCAACCAATCTTTGTGTCATCCGCAAACTTACTTCTTATCCCTCCTCCCCCCCACATTCTCATTTACGTAATTTGTGAATATCACAAAGAGCAAGTGACCCAGGACTGATCCTTGTGGTACACCAATGCACACTGGGCTGCAGTCACACTGTCTTCTATCCCCACCCTCTGTCTCCTGTAAACCATCTTTGGATCCAACTTACCAAGTTGTAATCATGGCCACCTTCTTTATCAATGTAGAACCATGTCAAAGACTGAATCCATATAAACCATGTCAATTGCCCTATCCTCGTCCAAGCATTTGGTCACCTCATCAAAAAGTTCCACTAGAATTGTTAGACATGCTATCCCTCTAACAAAGCCATACTGACTATCCCTGGTCAAACCTTGTCTCTCTAAATGGAAGTCATGATTTGGAGGGGCCGATATTGGACTGGGGTATACAAAGTTAAAGATCACACAACGCCAGGTTATAGTCCAACAGGTTTATTTAGAAGCACTAGCTTTTGGAGCACTGCTTCTTCTTAAGGTAGTTGTCTTGATGAAGGAGCAGCGCTCCCAAAGCTAGTGCTTCCAAATCAACCTGTTGGACTATAACCTAGCATTGAGTGATTTTTAATCTCTAAATGGAGATTAATTTTCTCCTTCAATGGAGTGTAAAGTAATTCATTCGGTGGGAAGAACAATGGGAGGTAATATGAAAAAAGGGTGCAATTTTGAAACAGATAGAGGAATAGAGCAACTTTTGGGTACATGTGTCTAAATTATTGAAAGTAGCAAGGAAGATTGAGAAAGTGGCTGGAAAGACACACTGGATTCTGGACTTTTTCATTAGGGGTGTACAGTATAAAAATTAGTTATGATTCACCTAGTTTGGCCCCAACAAGTGTATTATGTCTAATTCTTGGCGTTGGGCTTTAGGAAATATGTGGAGGCTTTGGAGAAGATGCAGAAAAGATTTGCAAGAATGTTCCAGGAATTTGAATATAATAGACATTTGGATAAATTGGATGAACTGAAGCTTGGGAAGTGAAGCTTGAGCAGAGATTTCATAAAGATTTTCAAAACCATACATAGAGAGAATTGCAAATCTCTCTCTCTCTCTCTCTCTCATATATATACAGCTTTCTTACTTTCCTTTTTTAAGGACAGTTTTTAAGAGGTTCCTCAACTCAATACTTGGACTACCTTTGCTAACACTTTTTTAAAAAAACTGTGACCTGTATTCCAAGACTTAGGTCTAAACTGGATTTTCACCAAACTGAAGCTTGGTATAAAAGATTCTCCATTGGTCTACGACTCATAATGAAGCCTGGTGAAAGTGTTTACTAACCTGAATTGTCGTTAATATATAAGGAAATTAGTTGCGCCAGCTTAGTGACTGCAATACCACATCAACATTAATTGCACAACTGATGGAGTTTTGGGGTTTGATTACCAATGCATTCCTCCCATCACATGCATATCATAGTTACTTTTGTGTAGGATGCCCTCAGTAGGAGAGACCCAGCAAATTCGCTTATGGCCAGGATATTAATCAGCTAATTCAAGACAAGGTCAGAGGCTGGAATGTGTGATTCACCTTGAGTAATTTATAATCCTTTGCTCTAGTATGGGACGTAGATGTACCAACTTGGTGCGATAAGATTGAGATTGTATCACAAAGGCTGGAATCAATCTCATTCTTCATTGTGTGCCCAACATAGAGGGAAATGATTGTGGTTTAATTGCAGGAAATGTGGCCATCTTAATATGATTCCATTCCAAAACAGTCTGTGACAATCTCTACCAAAATTACTTCCTTCCTCGTTTCATGTCAGTGTCTTTATATGATGGAAAACAGATTTAAACAGAAATTTCTCTCTGAATCCCAACCACAAAAGCCTCTCAATATGATAGTTGTCACGATAACAATTATGCAAATCTTTTCTGCGCCATCTCCAATTTAACAATATCCTTCCTATAGCAAGGTGACCATAATTGTATACAATACCATAAATCCTCTTAGAGCTTGTGACTATTAACAAAAATGACAGAATTGCAGGACAGATTAATTAATGCAAGTGATTAATAAATATTTCTCCTTTTATGTGAAAACAACTTTATTATGCTCAAAATTTCTAACAATTGGAACACTCCAGAGGGCCACACCGTAGAATGTATTTATCCTTGTAATACAATGTTTTTGAGATGTGTGCAATTTCCAGAAATCATCTAGCAATGAAGACCACTTCAGTAATGATCAACTGTTCAGTAGTACTTTCAGGATTCATTTTCGAAGTGAACAATTTGTTTCTGATTTTAAGTGTTAAATTGCGCATTGATGTTACTGCTGATTATGGGCTGGTGCTTTGTTAGTGATTGCGGAAGAAATTGGGGAGCACAATTTAAAAAGTTAATGGTGGATAGGCAATGGAAAACATTAAAAGAGCACATTGATGAACTGCAACAACTATTCACATTCCTGTCTAACACTAAAACAGGAAATGTGGCCTGACTATGGCTAACAAGGGAAATAGACAATAGGTGCAGGAGTAGGCCATTCTGCCCTTCGAGCCTGTACCACGATTCATTATGATCATGGCTGATCATGCTCAATCAGTATCCTGTTCCTGGCTTTTCTCCATAACCCTTGATTCCCCTAAAATTAGGGATAATATTAGATCCAAGGAAGACTCATACCCAATAGCCAAAAAAAGCAGCAAACCTGAGGATTGGGAACAGTTGAGAATTCAGCAAAGGAGGACAAAGGGATTGATTAAGTGTGGGAATATAGATTACACGACTAAATTTGCAGTGAACACGCAAACTGATCATAAAAGCTTCTGTAGGTATGTGAAAAGAAAAAGATTAATGAAAATAAACATGATTAGAAAAGGGAAGTTATAATGGGTAACAAAGAGATGGCAGACCAATTAGATACATACTTTGAAACAAAAATAGAAATTGCTGGAGAAACTCATCAGATCTGGCAGCAAATTCGACAGAAAGTGGAGTTAACATGTCAGGTCCAGTGATCCTTCTTCGGAACTCAGAACTTGCTGCTTTCTCTCCACACCTCTGCTGAGTTTTCCAGCAACATCTGTTTTTGTTTCAGATTTCTGGAATCCTCTGTTCTTTGTTTTATTTTAGATACAGTCTTTGGTTGTCTTCACAGAGGAAGACACAAATAACTTCCCAGAAATGTTGGGGACCACAAGGTCTAGCGTGAAGGAGGAACTGAAGGAAATCAGAAATAGTTGGGAAATGGTGCTTGAGAAATTGAAGTGGTTAAAAGCCAATAAATCTCCAACGATCCACATCCCAGAATACTAAAGGAAGTGGCCCTAACAATTGTGGATGTGTTGATAGTCATCTTTCAAAGTTTGATATGCTGTGGAACAGTTCTTATGGATTGAAGGGTACTTAATGTAACGTGTCAGTTTAAAAATGGAGGTAAGAGAAAATGGGGAGTTATAGACTAGTTAGTCTGACATCAGTGTTAGTTAAAATGCTAGAGTTCATTATAAAACATTTAATAGCAGAGCACTTGGGAAACAGTGACAGGTTTGGATAGAGTCAACGTGGATTTATGAAAGAGAAATCATGCTTGACAAATCTACTGGAGCTTTTCAATTATGTAATTAGTAGAGTTGATGAGGGGAAGCATGTTTATGTGACTTACTTGGATTTTCAGAAGACTTTCAATAAGGTCCCACATAAAGATTAGTATGTGAGGTTAATAGGATCAGAGTTGGATAAAGAACTGGCCAGTTTACAGGAAACAAAAGATAGGAATAAATTAGTCTTTTTCCAAGTGATAGGCAATGGCTAGTGATTTATCACACTGATCAGTGCTTGGACCCCAGCTATTCACAATATATATTAATGATTTAGATGAGGGAATTAAAGATAATATCTCCAAGTTTGAAAACAACACAAACCAAGGCGGGAGGTGAGCTGTGAGAAGGATGCGGAGATGCTTCAGTATGATTAGAACAAGTTGAGTGTGTGGGGAAATGCATGGGAGATGAAATGTAATGTGGATAAATGTGAGGTTATCTACTTTGGTAGCAAAAATAGAAAGTCAGATTATTTCCTGAATGGCGATAGGGAAAGGTGAGAATTCTAGGAAATTTCTAGGAAACATAGATTGATGGGTGTAAGTAGTGCAACGAGACCTGAATGTCCTAGTACATCAGTAATTAAAGGTAATTGTGCAAGTGCAGCAAGTGGTGAAGAACACAAACGATAATTTGACTTTCACAGCAAGACGATTTGAGTACAGGAGCAAGGATGTCATGCAACAATTGCACAGGGACTTGTTGAGAACATACTTGGAGTATTTGTGTGAAATTTTGGTTTCCCTATCTGAGGAATGTTTCTCTGGCTACGCAGAGAGTGCAACAAAGGTTTCCCAGACAGATTCTGGGATGGCAGGACTGATGTACGAAGAGAGACTAGATCTGTTCGGACTGTATTCACTGGAGTCAAGAAGAATGAGGAGGGGGATGTCATAGAAACATCTTAAATTCTACCAAAACTAGACAAGGTAAACGCTGCAAGGAGGTTCTTGATGACTGGGAAATTCAGGACAAAGGTTACAGTTTTGGCTATTTATAGACCCATAGAATCCCTACAGTGTGGAAACAGTCTATTCAGCCCATCAAGTTCATACCAGCCTTCGAATTTTTACAGATTGCTGCACAGTTTTTCTGTGTTGTTGGTTTTAAATTAAGCACAAAGGTTTACCCCGTCTCGTAACACTCCCCCTCCGTTACCTGCCCTGCCTTATTTGCCAACAGTAGGTCAACTTTTGCACCTTCTCTTGTAGGTACATCTATATGCTGAATCAGAAATTTTTCTTGTACACATTTAACAAATTCCTCTCCATCTAAGCCCTTAACACTATTGCAGTCCCAGTCCATGTTTGGCAAGTTAAAGTCCCCTAAAATAACCACCCTATTAATCTTAAAGATAACTGAGATCTCCTTACAAATTTGTTTTTCAATTTCCTACTGACTATTGGATGGGCTATAATATAATCCCAATAAGGTGATCATCCCGTTTTTATTTCTCAGTTCCACCCAAATAACTTCCTTGGATGTATTCTCAAGAATATCTTCCCTAAGTACAGCTATAATCTATCCCTTATCAAAAACGCCACTCCCCCTCCTCTCTTTCCCCCCTTTTGATCCTTCCTATAGCGTTTGTATCCTGGAACATTAAGCTTCCAGTCCTATCTATCCCTGAGCCACATCCCTGTAATTGCTATGATGTCAGTCCCATGTTCTTAGCCATGCCCTGAGGTTCATCTGCCTTCCCTGTTAGTCCTCTTTTAACTCATCAGCCCTACCTTGTTCTGTGCTTTGTTCCTACCTGCCCTGGCTGTTTGACTTGCTCCTTTTCCCAACTGTACCAATCTCAGATTGAACTCTTTCCTCATTATCTTCCTCTCTCCCCCCCCACCACCCTGCCACACATAACGAGTTTAAATCACCCTGAGCAGCTCTAGCAAATCTCCCTGCCAGTATATTAGTCCCCTTGCAATTCAGGTGCAACCTGTCCTTCTGCTCAACCGGCATGTTATCAGGCAACCTGTCCTAGATCTTTAGAAGTATTCATGGCGGATGCAATGCCATATTAATTAAGTTTGTTAAGTGAGGCACTTTATCTGTACTAAAAGTGGTCTAGATTGGCTGAATTCAGGAGTAATGGAAATGACATTTTCATGAGGTCAACTGATTTATTTTGTCTGTTCAGAATAAAGACTGCAGTGCAAATTTAGCTTTGTTGAAAGTAAATTTGCAATACAGTTGAAATCCTTTTCATCTTTGTTTGGGTTGCATGGAGCAACAAGATTAAAACATGTTTTATAAAATAATAGGAAATTATCTTGATGCTTCTGAGTTTCTTTGTGTGCAAAATAGCTTTGTTTCCTTTATATCACAGTTCAGATTTTACAGACTGCATTTCAGCTTGCTTGATGCTGAACTGTGGTGTTTGAATGGTGAAGTTCACTTGCATGTGTTTAAGTTATGCTGCATCTTCCAACAAAACTTTGAGAGAGAGTACAATCCAGACATCCTCCAAAGCCATTGTCTCACTATTGTGGTAATTGCAATGTGAAGTGTAAATTTAAAAGTTGAAAAAAGAAATTGTAAACTCAACAATTTGTTATTTTCTCTTCATGCTGTTTGCTATTGTGATGGAAAGGCCAGAGTCAATGTCAGAAGATGAGAAACGAAGGTATGTATTACACTTTTTTTCTCTTTTAACTTAATGCAACATAAGGTTATCTAACAGGAATAATTGCTGCGTTATTAATATTGCAAACTCTGGTGTAATTTCCAAGGTAATGATTACAGGAGTTAATAGGTCAGTGATTCTTTGCATGTTCAGTTTTCAAATACCAATATAAACTTACTGTGGACCTCTTGCATAGCATTTTCAGCCATTTATCAAGTTATCTGTTTAGATTGCTATGTTCAAGAGGGTCTCTCTCTTCTGCTCTGTCCCTTTCCCCAACCCACAGCCTCTTCAGCTGAATGTAAGTCCCTGTTCTGATCTGCACAAGTAGTCTCTCTGCTCCAGTGCAACACACTGTTGTCAGCACACTTTAGGTTAGGATATGGGCAATACCTTTAATGTCAAGAGACAAAATGTACTCTGTGGATTTTGGCTGCAGGTTCTCACTTTATTCTCTCATCCTACTCACTGGAATAGTCGTCTAGAGGCATACCAAACCTAAAATGATAACGACTCCTGCCTGAAACTAGAGTGAATCTTCAATGTAAACATAATTTATAATGAATTAATTTTAATATTCTATTGGTTTAGCTTGACAGAATACTAAACAACAAAATGTTACTGATGTCTGTTGTTTTATGGAAAGTAAAAATAAAAGTTATGGGGTAGTATGGCATGGATAAAAGGTTGACTGGTTAAGCAGTCAGTTAACCTCTGGTTAGCAGAGGAGGCATAAAGTTATTCTGCATGTTTGCAAGATGTAACAAATGATGTACCACAAGGATCAGTGTTGGTATTTCAACTGTTTACAATTGATATAAATTACTCAGATGAAGGCAGGGAAGATATAATGACCTAAATTTGCTGATGACATAAAATAGAAAAGATAATAAGTTTTGAAGGGACCAAAAGGAGGCTACAGAAAGACAGATTCAATGAGTGGACAAACATCTAACAAATCTGAAATTGCCTATTTTGGCAAGAAGAATAAAAAACAAGCTGATTATCTAAATGGTAAGAGGTTATAGAACTCTTAAGATGCAGAGAGATCTGGGTATCCAAATGCATGAATCATAAATGGTTAATATGCAGGCACAGCAACTAATGCATAAAACTAATAGAATGTTATAATTTATTATGAGGACAATTTGACACGAAAGTACAGAGGTTATGCTTTATTTCTGGGTCAATGTTGAGACTGCATCTGAAGTACTGTGTGCAGTATTGAGTCACAGAGGCATAGTACACTCCTTATTTAAGGAAAGATGATTTTGGAAGCAGTTCAGACAAAGTTTGCCACACTATTGCCAAATATAATAAAACAAAGGACTGCAAATGTTGGAAATCTGAAACAAAAACTCAGGTCTGGCAGCATCTGTGGAGAGAGAAGCAGAGTTAATGTTTCAAGTCCAATGATTCTTCTTCAGAACTCCCAGAATGAGTGGAATTGCCGAATAGGAAAAGTTGAACACGGTAGGCTTATATCCTGTGGAGTTTCTAAGAGCAAGAGGTGACCTGATTGAAACATACAAGATCCTGAGGGGTATTAACAGGGTAGGTATGGAGTGGATGTTTCCTCTTGTAGAACAATTCTAACGAGAAGCCAGTGTTAATAATCAGGGGTCGTCCATTTTTCAAAACAGATAAGGAGCGAAATTTATCCTTCCAGAGAGTCATAAGTCTCTGAAACTCTCTTCCCAAAAAGGTCAGGGAAACAGAGTACTTGAATTTTTTTTAAAGCAGATGTGGATAGATTCTTGTGAAGCAAGGGGGTGAAAGATGGAACTGTGGATTTGAGATTACCATCACATCAGCCATGTTCTTACTGAATGGCAAGAGATTTGAGTGGCTTACTCCTGCTCCTAATTAATATGTAAATTGCAAAAAGCAGAAGGTGTTAAAGGTGCTATATAAATGCAAGCTAATATTGTTAACTTGAAGTATTTATTGTTGATTAGTCAGAAATAGTTGAACTGTTACATTAAATGATTGCCTTTGTAGTGTGACTTGTTTAGCTTGTTTAGCAGTTATTCATAATGGTTAGTCACCAGTAGAACAGCTGTTTTTCTGAAAATCCTCTCCACCTCTGAGAAACATTGCACAGGAATAAGGAGTGGTTCTTAATGGAGGAGGGTGTTGTAGCCTGGGTAGGGTAGGTGAAAGGAACAAACTATACGATTAAAATGTGAAGCTTGAATGCATGAAAGCTTTGCTACCAAAATGGTAGTCACCTTATCTGCAATTTTCTTGACATGCTGTACCACTTGTTAGGCTTGCTACTGGGAGTATATATTTGTAAAGTATCCTGTGTGTGTCTAAAATTATGGATAGCAGTTGTACTGAAGTGTGAGCATAAACTTATGTTTTGGCAAGATAAATTTTCTTCAGCTTTTTACAAATAATAATAATTGGGTTTTTTTTCAATAATTAAGGAATTATGGAGGTGTCTATGTTGGCTTGCCTGCAGATACTGCCACCAAGGTTCCCAGTCACACAGCTACAACTGGCAAAGGTATTAAAGGCCTTTTAATGTGTACTTCCAATTAGTTAAAATATTTACAAATATGATTGGCAGTGTTAGCTGACACCCACAACTGTGGTCCACCACAATGTAGTTAATCTGTAAATGTACACATGCAGTAATTGCAGACACAACATGTTATCATGTGGAATTTACACATGACCTCATACAGAAAGAGTTCACAGCACATGCAGAGAGAAATGTGCACACTTTTAAAATGGGGGTCAACAGTTGGAATGGGAATTTGAGGGGACAGGGAGTTGAGAGAGTGAGGGCACAGGACCAGGGATTCTCTCTCTCCTGCTCCGCACTCCCTTATCTCTCTGGCTATCTCCCCCCTCCCACTGTCTCAGCACCCTCTAGCTCTCTCTCCTTCCCACCTTACACAGCCACCCACAGTCATCTCCCTCCCACACACTCTCCCTCTTCCTTCCAGCAGTCTCTCACCCTCCCTCCCGCGCTCTCACTTCCACCTCTCATCATTCCTACTCTCTCAAAACCACCCCACTTACTCAAACCCTCCTCCCTCCCACCCTCTCAACCTCCCCGTGCTCTCAACACCCCCCCCCCCCCCTGCTCTCAGCCCCCTTTTGCTCTCTCAAACCCCCTCCTATGCTCTGAACACCCTCCCATGTTCCCAACCCCTCCACCTCTCCCTCTTCTTCCTGCTTCCCCTGCCTACTTTGTCTCCTCTTCTACTGTCTGCCTCCTCGCATGCTCCACCTTCTTCCCCCTCTCCCTGTCTTACTCTCTCCCCATGTGCTCTCTGCCTTCTCCCACTTATCTTATTCCCCCTCTTCCCTGTCTCACTGTCTTCCCATATGCTGTACCCCTCGCACTCTCCCACTACCTCCCTCTATCCAATCTCTACTCTCTTCCATCCCCCATCCATTCTCCACACCATCCCACACTCTCCCTATTTCTACACACTCCCCCTCCCACTCTCTCCCGTCTGCCATTCATTTCACCTTCTAGCTCCATCTGCTCTCTCACACTCCTCAGCCCCCACATCATGTCATGAATGGTACTGGGCAATTGAATAGCTCATTAGAGGAGGAGGCTTCAAAGACTTCAATGGTGGAAGAGCCCAGTATGTCAATTCAAAAATAAGACTGGACCAGAAGCACCAAACAAATGATCCATCTCGGTCCCCTCCAGTGGTCTTCAGCATCACAGATGGCAGTCTTCAGCTAATTCAATCCATTCCACGTGATAACAAGAAACTGGATATGCAAAACAGTGGGCCCTGACAACATTCCAGCAATAGCAGACTAGCCAAGCTCTTCCAATACACTTACAAGACTGACATCTACCTGGTCTGATTGAAAAATCAGCCATGTATGTCCCATACACAAAAAAACAGAACAAATACAACTCGGCCAATTACCGTTTCATCAATCTACCCTCTATCATTTGGAAAGTGATGGATGTTATCATCAACAGTTCTATCAAGCAGCATCTGCTCAGCAATAACTTGCACTTTGACACCCAGTTTGGGTTCCTGACATCATTGCAGCTTTAGTTCAAACATGAACAAAAGAGCTGAATTCCAGAGGTGAGGTGAGAGTGACAACCATTGATATAAGGCCACATTCATAGTGTGTGGCATCAAGGAGCCCTTGCAAATCTGGAATCAATGGGTATCAGAGGACAGATTCTCTGCTCGTTGGAGTCATATCTAGCACACAGGAGGATGGTTGGGATTGATCAAGGTCAGTCATCTCAACTCCAGGATATGTCTGCAGGACTTCCTTTGGGTGGTGTTCAAGGCCCAGTCATCTTCTACTGCTTCATCAATGACCTTTCCTCCAACAAAAGGTCAGATGTGGAGTTGTTTGCTGATAATTGCACAATATTCAACACCATTCACAACTCAGATACTAAAGTAGTCCATGTTCAAATGCAATTAGATCTGGACAATATCCAGATTTAGGCTGACAAATGGCAAGTTACATTTGCACAAGAAATGTCAAAGCAATGACCATCTCCAATAAGAGATGACCAACCACTGTGTCTTGACATGTAGTGGTGCTACACATCCAAAAGCACCCATTCTTTCCTCCACTGATGCTCAGTAGCAGCAGTATGTTCTGTCTGCAAGATGCACTGCAGAAATTTATCAACGATCCTTAGCCAGCACCTTCTAAACCAATGGCTGCTTCCATCCAGAAGGACAAGGCCAGCAGATACATGGGAACATAACTGCCTGCAACTTCCCCTCCAAGCCACTTGCTGTCCTGACGTGGAAATACATCACTGTTTCTTCTGTATTGCTGGGTCAAAATCCTGGCATTCCCTCCCAAACAGCATTGTGCCTCAACCTACAGCAGTTTAAGAAGGCAACTCACCAATACCTTCTCAAGGGCAATTAGGGACGGGCAATAAATACTGGTCTGCCAGTAATGCCTGTGTCCCAAAACTGAATAATAAGAAAAACTCTCTCCACTTCTTCTCTCCCACCCCCACTCTCTGCATCTTCCGCTTTCTCATCCCCTCCGACACACTCTCTGCTTGTGTTGTTTCCACCCCGCAGTTCCCTCTGTTCTCCTGCTCCCTGCCATCCACTCCCTCCCCTCTTCTTACCCTTACTCTCTCCTCTTACCCCTCCAACTCTTCCCCCTCCCACACACTCCCCTCTAAGTCTCTCTTCCCTATGCTTTTCCTCTCTCCCACCCTCCCTTACTTACACGCTCTCTCCCAGTCCCTCTAACTCCACTAGCGCTCTCCCCTCCCTTGCCGCACTCTCCCCTCCCCTGCCACACTCTTCCCTTACATTTTCTAACTATTTTACCATCAACATATACTTCAAAAAGCAAATGCAAGCCATAAGAACAGAAAATGTTGGAAATATTCACTACCGTTGCAGAAAAAAACAAAGTTGACATTTCAGGACACACCTGCCAGTGTCCTTCATATTTCATGTGGTATAGATCAATTCAGTTTGATGTTAAAGTTATCAGTGCTGTCCAAAATATCTAATGTGTGATTAGGTTATCACCAACACTCAGATCTATTGAGTTTGGGGGATCACAGTATGCCCTCACCTGAAGCTTAGAACACATAGTAGCAGTTCGAATATGGTGTGGCATTTCTTCTCTCCCAATTTAGATTTATAAAATAATTATAATAATTTTAATGTTGTTTTAGAAACAAATTATCAACACAGTATCTGTTAAGCTAGTTCAGTGCATTAAGAACCAAATGGATACTCTCCTTCAACCTCTAAGTAAAAACCAAAAGAACAACGGATGCTGTAAATTAGAAACAGAAATTGCTGGAAAAGCTCAGAAGGCCTGGCAGCATCTGTGGAGAGAAATTAGAGTTAATATTTCAGGTTGAGTAATCCTTCTTTGTTGCCCATCCTAATTACCCTTGAGAAGATGGTGGTGAACTGCCTTCTTGAACTTCTGCAGCCCATTTCAAAGGGCAATTAAGAGTCAGCTACATCACTGTGTGTCGGGGGCCACATGCAAACCAGACCAGTTAAGAGGGGTTGATTTGATTCCCTAAATTGAATGTTTTTACAAAAATCAATGACAGTTTCGTGATTTCATTCCTGAGACTAGTTTTCAATTCCTTATATATTAATTAAATATAAATTTCATAATTATCGTAGGGAGATTTGAAACTGCGTCTCCATAGTATTAGCCTAGGCAATGAATCATTAGCCTAATGATGTTACTACTGTGACATCATTTGGGCTCACAATGCTGCTCACTAACACTTGCTAAAAGCTACATATATTGGGGCCTGGTACTCTGCAGGAAAGGAATCTGTCCAGGCACTGTTATCTTTAAATAAAAGCTTGCATGACACCGTTCCCTGATGCATTCTGCTTGGCTACACCTTGACCAATAGGAGTTGCATGCCAATCTATCACTACCTTGTCTCACATGTGTTTTAAATTGTATCCTTTGTAAGTTTTATCATTCTTGCATCTGTCCTGGTCAGTGTGAGATGAAAACTTTTGCCACCTCTCTCTTTTGTCTTTTGTCAGTAATATCAATTCTGTACAAGTAGATGATTTCAAGATTTTGTAGTTTTTCTTGAGCCAGATAATTTTAAGTCAGTTTGAGTTTCTTTGGACAGTAGTAGGCTACTCAATAACCACTCAACTCAGTGAACCTAATGTACGATAACTCAGTGTGCTTTATCACTTTTTTTTCCCCCTTTTCTTAAAGTCTAGAAGCTAACATGCAGACACAAAGGGATCTTAATTAAAAGGTATGTTTTTCTTAATTTGAAAATCTGAATATATGCGTGAATTGTGAAAATGCCAATGAGGTGAAAAGTAAGATTGTAAGTGCATATATTTGTATAAACATGAATTGGACCAGGAAGAATATCTGTCACTTTCTTGGTATAGGTTCAGTTTCTGAAATGCAGGGTGTGAACACATGATATGAGAGAGAATCAGTGCTGCTACATTCACGCTTGGACTCCACATGGACTATGTTGAACTGCCACTCTTAGTGTGACTGCTAAGAAAATAACATAAGAAATAGGAGCAGAAGTTGTTCACAGGGAGAATCATCATATTGGAGTTAAATCATTAATTGAAATGCATAAAGGTGGATAAATCCCCAGGACCTGATCAGGTGCACCCTAGAACTCTGTGGGAAACTAGGCAAGTGATTGCTGGGCCCCTTGCTGAGACATTTGTATCATCGATAGTCACAGGTAAGGCGCTGGAAGAGGTTGGTACCATTATTTAAGAAAGATGGTAAGGACAAGCTAGGGGACTACAGACCAGAGCCTGACATTGGTGTTGGTCAAATTGTTGGAGGGAGTCTTAAGGGTTTACGTGTATTTGGAAAAGCAAGGACTGATCAGGGATAGTCAACATGGCTTTGTGCTTGGGAAATCATGTCTCATGAACTTGATTGAGTTTTTTGAAAAAGTAACAAAGAGGATTGATGAGGGCAGAGCAGTGGACGTGATCTATATGGATTTCAGTAAGGCATTCGACAAGGTTCCCCATGGGAGACTGGTTAGCAAGGTTAGGTCTCATGGAATACAGAGGGAACTAGCCATTTGGATACAGAACTGGCTCAAAGGTAGAAGACAGAGGGTGATGGTGGAAGGTTGTTTTTCAGAATGGAGGCCTGTGACTAGTGGAGTGCCACAAGGACCGATCCTTGGTCCTTGATGCTTGGTCCACTACTTTTCGTAATTATTATAATGATTTGGATATGAACATAAGAGATATGGTTAGTAAGTTTGCAGATGACATCAAAATTGGAGGTGTAGTGTACAGTGAAGAAGGTTATCAAGAATGGAATCTTGATTAAATGGGCCAATGGATTGAGGAGTAGCAGATGGAGTTTAATTTAGATAAATGCAAAGTACTTCATTTTGGGAAAGGACTTGTACACTTGATGGTAAGGTCCTGAGGAGTGTTGCTGAACAAAGAGACCTTGGAATGCAGGTTCATAGCTCCTTGAAAGCAGAGTCACAGGTAGATAGGATAGTGAAGAAGGTGTTTAGTATGCTTTCCGTTATTGGTCAGAGCATTGAGTACAGGAGTTGGGAGGCCATGTTGCAGCTGCATATGACATTGGTTAGGCCACTTTTGGAATATTGCGTGCAATTCTGGTCTCCTTCCTATTGGACGGATGTTGTGAAACTTGAAAGGGTTCAGAAAATATTTACAAGGGTTTAGAGGATTTGAGCTATAGGGGGTGGCTGAATATGCTGGGGCTGTTTTTCCTGGAGCAACAAAGGTGATCTCAAAAAAGTTTGTTAAAATCATAAGGGGCATGGATAACATAAATAGACAAAGTCATTTCCCTGGGATAGGGGAATCCAGAACTAGATGGCATAGATTTACGGTGAGAGGGGTAAGATACAAAAAGGGTCCTAAGGGGTAACTTTTTCATGCAGAGGGTGGTGCGTGTGTGGAATGAGCTGCCAGAGGAAGTGTGGAGGCTGGTACAATCGCAACATTTAAAAGGTATCTGAATGGGTATATGAATAGGAAGGGTTAGGAGTGATATGGGCCAAGTGCTGGCAAATGAGACTAGATTAGGTCGGGATACCTGGTCGGCACGGACGAGTTGGACCGAAGGGTCTGTTTCCGTGCTGTACATCTCTATGACTATTTAGTCCCTACAACTGCCCCTTTAACTTGTTCTACTATCTAGTAACATTATGGCTGATCTGATTTTGACCTAAACTCCACTATCCTGCCTACTCCTCACAACCTTGCAGATTTTTCTGTGGAATAATCATACTGGATTTAAATAGTTAAGTTTATGCCTGTCTCCACAGGTGGTCAAAGTTAAAAATCACACAACGTCAGGTTATAGTCCAACAGGTTTATTTGGAGGTACAATCTTTCGGAGCGCTGCTCCTTTGTCAGGTAGCTATTGGGGGCACAGCATTTATCGCAAAAGAGCAAAGTGTTATACAACTGATGCAATGTATTGAACAAACCTACATTGCTGTTAAGTCTTTAATTACAAAATGGGGATGCAGGTTTTAAATTGATTAATTGATTAATATGTAATTCCCAGAACTTCTTTCAAGTCACAGTCCCGACATAACATTAAGGTTTTATGAGAAAAGGTGACATCTCATCTCAGACAATGCATTAAAGGTGCGAGGTTTGAATCTGTCTGTATCCCAACCTTGAGTCAGACTGGTTCTGTTTCTAAAGTAAGAATTTCTAAAATATGACATGGACTGACTACCTACAGATTGTGTGCTTTTTGAACAAAAGTAGAATGTATTTGCAAATACAAATCTGTAAATGTAAATTCACCCCATAGACTTGTATGATTATGTGTGTGTGTGTACATGTGAATTTCTGTGTATGTGTGCTTGATAGTTTATGCAAGTGTGTGTGATGGTGTATATGCCTGTGAGAGGGTGTGTGTGTGTGTGAGAAAAAGAGATAGTGTATAATGTAGTAGGGTCATAATGTGTAATGTGTCATAAACCCAAGGTCCCAGTTGAGGCTGTCTTCATGGGTACTGAACTGATCTATCAGCCTCTGCTTGGTTGTGGATCACAAAATCTGCATAGGAGGGTAGTCACCCGAAGATCTGAGGAAGAATGTCCTTGACTGCTGGAGTGTTCCCTGACTTAGAGGGAACATCCCTGTCCGGCGATTGTCGCGTGTTGTCCATTGTCATAGCATCTGCTTCATCTCACCAATATTCCATGCATCAGGGCATCCTTGCCTGTAGCATATGAGATAGAGAACGTTGGCCAAGTCACATGAGTACCTGCCGCTCACATGGTAGGTGGTATACCCACCTGTAATGGTAGTGTCCATGTCAATAAGTGACACGTCTTGCAGTGGTAGCCTTGACAGGGTTGTGTGGTGTTCTAGTCATGTTGTCCTGAAGGCTGGGCAGTTTCCTGCAAAAATGGTCTGTTTAAGGTTTGGAGGTTGTTTAAAGGTGAGAAGTAGAGACATAGTGAAGAATTTAGCGAGGTGCTCATCCTCATTAATAATGTGTTGTAGGCTGCGAAGAACATGGCGTATTTGCTCCACTCCCGGGAAATACTGGACAACGAAGGGTAACCTATCAGTCGTATTCCCGTGTCTGTCTCCTGAGGAGGTCATTACAGTTTCTCACTGTGGCATGTTGGAACTGGCAATTGATGAGTTGAGCTTCATACCCTCTTCTTATGAGGGCGTCTTGCATTTCTGCAGAAACTTTTATTTGGAAGTGATGTCCCTACTACAGATTTCTTACAGAATCTCAGCATCCATGGACCAGTCAAATCAGGAACATTCCTCGTCACAATGGATGTTTCGGCACTTTACACCATAATCCCCCACGATGACGGCATCGCTGCAACAGCCTTAATACTCAATAGCAACAACTGCCAATCTCCAAGCACCATCCTACAACTCATCCACTTCATCCTTGACCACAACATCTTCATCTTTGACAACTAATTCTTTGACAACTAATTTGACACACGGAACAAACATAGGGACCAAATTTGCACCCCAATATGCCAACATTTTCATGCACCAGTTCGAACAAGATTTCCTTGCTGCACAGGTTCGCCAACCAACAATATACACCAAATACATTGATGACATTTTTTTCCTCTAGCTCCAGTGTGAGGAGTCACTGAAACAACTACACAGTGATATCTACAAGTTTCATCCCACCATCAGACTTACCATGGACTACTCTTTAGAATCAGTCTCATTCTTGGACACACGCATCTCCATCAAGGGCACCTCAGTACCTCATTCTACTGCAAGCCCATGGATAACCTCATGATGCTGCACTTCTCTAGCTTCCACACTAAACATATTAAAACAGCCATCCTCTATGGACAAGCCCTACACGTACACAGAATCTGTTCAGATGAGGAGGAATGCAATGGACACCTAAAGGTGCTGAAGGCGCCCTTATAAGAACAGGATACTCATGGATCGCCAGTTCTGATGTGCCACAGCGAGAAACTGTAATGATTTCCTCAGGAGACAGACACAGGATACGACCAATTGGGTACCCTTTGTCATCCAGTACTTCCCTGTCGGGGAACACTTCAGCTGTCAAGGACAGTCGGCCTCAGATTTTCGGGTGACGGTTCTCCAAGGCAGACTTGGGGAGATGCAACAATGCAGGGTCACTGAGCATACTCGTGCATACGCTATCAAGCGTGCACAAACATATACTCACACACAAACTTTCTTCCTATCTCTCACACACATACGTACACACACACAAGCTCTCCCTCTCTCTCTCTCTCTCTCTCTCTCTCTCTCACACACACACACACACACATACACGTCTATGGGGTGAATTTGTATTTGCAGATTTTTTTGTTCAAAAAGCACACAATCTGTAGGTAGCCAGTCCATGTGACATTTTAGAACTTCCTACTTTGGAAATAGAAGCAATCTGACTCAAGTTTGGGATACAGACAGGCTCTAACCTCACACCTTTAATGCCTTGTCTGAGCAAGATGTAATTTTTTCTCATAAAACATTAGGTTACCTTGGGACTGTGATTGAAAGAAGTTCTGGGATTTACATATTAATCAGTCAAGACCTACATCCCCATTCCAAGTGATTAAAGACTTAACAGCAATCTAGAGTTGTTCAATACATCGCATCAGTTGTATGACACTTTGATCTTGTGCTATAAATGCTATGTCCTATGATCCTGTCCCCATAGTTACCTGACAAAGGTGCAATACTCCAAATGCTTGTACTTCCAAATAAACCTGTTGGACTATAACTTAGTGTTGTATGATTTTTAACTTTGTCCATTCTAGTCCAACACCGGCACCTCCACTGGTGGTGTAAGACCTGCTCAGGTTCTCCAATAATTTTATATTCCTTCTATCCTCCGTCCCTGTGCACTTAAGGCCAATGTTACATCTGCCTTCCTAATTACCTGCTGTACCTAAAATCTAACTTTTATGTGATATCAAAATTGCTTTTTAACTTCCATTGAAGTCAGTGGAGAGTAGATTGGGCATGATATAGAACAGTGGCTGATTTGATTCTAGTTGCTTTTTATTTGCCCAATGTTAAGGTTACCTTTCACCCTCTTGTCTGTCTGCAAAACTTTTTTAAAAAATTCTAATACCGGCCATGTTACATATCTGGAGAAGCACATCTTCTATCATGCATTGGAGAACAAAGCCATCTATGGTAAACCTTGGTTTTAAAAATAAAGTTTAAATGTAAAATAATCAGCTTCTGTAAGAGTGTATTATATTGTGACTAAGAATTTGTGTAAATTCTTGTAAGTCCAGCTCATGGTATCCCTAAAAATGTGGTGGTCAACAATATTCCCCCAATCACAGTGATCAACAATTTCTCCCAATTGTGGTTTTCCACACTGCATCCTAACTGCACTACTCGATAGCTTCCTCCAATCAGGACACTCATCGGTACTTCAAAGGTATGTATACTTTTTTGCAACAATTTGTGAATGTTAAAATGAGCAATGAAACTTTTTGGAATACTGTGTTCACTGTTTCTTTGCTCTAAGTCCATTTACCCCACTGGTTCAACAACAGATTGTCAGCATTGATATTGGTCTTAACTTTCTAAAATTAACATTGCTTCAACAGTTAGTGGCTGCTGAAATCACAAGTTTCTGGGTTCAAGTTCCACATTCCAGAACTTGATAAGAATCAAAGCTGATACCATAATGCAGTACTGAGGGAGCATCAGAACATTGGAGATTCTGTCTTCTGGATGAGACATTAAACAATGGCTCCATTCATTTTTCATGGATATAAAAGATCCCATGGAACTATCTTAAAGAAGAGGAGGGAAGTATCCTGGCCAATATTCATCCCTCAATCTGATACCATGAAAACGAGATTGCCTAGATGATCGCATTGAAATGTGCAGGAGTTTGCTTGAATGCAACTTAGCTGATTTGTTTCTTACAATGGTAACTACACTTCCAAAAGTATTTCATTGGCAGTAGAGTATTTTGAGACATGTGTCAGTTATGAAAAATGCTGTACAAAATGCAAGTCTGTTTGTCTGCCATAAAATTTAGTTCATATTCTTTAAATATTTTTAAATAATGTTGCATAGTACATTGTCACCTGTGTTAGTAATTCAGTCAGGAAAAGGTGTACTTTATTTCAGATTTTAACTGACAATCTAGTAACATTGCTTTCTATCTTTTTACAGTGTATACCAGTTGAAGCCTCATCCAGGGCAGTAACCGTCTCATTCTCTACAGGAGCTTTGGCTGAATGGCATTTGGTTTGAATGTTTTTTTTAAAATTAGGTGATATCAGGTAACTTTAGAGAATGGTACTGCCTTGATAGCTAATGGTTGCCAAATGTTTCCTGTTACATTAACGAATTGGGAGCTTTTGGAAGCAAGCAAGTGAAGATACCTGGTGTGTGGGAGCAAAAACTGTAAGAACTATCATATTGTATATTCTCAAGATTTGACTACAACTCCAGCACCACTCTAATGACTAAGGTTCTTGGATGCTGAGTTCTCACTGTGGATAGCTTATCATCTGGAAGTCACCTCATGATGTGATTGGAGGAAGAAAATGTTGACTGTCTAAAGTTAAGGGTTGTGTTTGGGGATGAATGGGGCATGATTTCAACTTCACAGTTTTAAATTGCTTTCCAGAAAATGAATTTGCTTAATTTGCCTTTTAGGAAGAAAAAGAACCTTTATTGTAAAGCATCTGATTATTACGCGTTCTGGAAACACGTAAAACAACAGATTAAGTTTGAAGAGCAGCTGTCATAGATGGATGAGCAGAAGTCATGTTTTGCTCAGCATGATCCCATAGTTTTTAAAAATTAATAAGCAGAGTACACATTGCATCTATTCCTTTAGTCCTACAGGCCTTAGAAAAGCAACTAAAAATACAGCAAACCTACAGGACTGCAATCCATGGCATGGTTTGAAACCCCAAACATCTACCCCAGAGGTGAGGTTATTACCATACAAGACAAACCATTGAGCCAAAAACTTAATCTGAGCCTGGTGTGAGATGCAATATTTTAGAGCTTCTGATGTATCTTTCAAATGTGTCTGTAACACTCAAGCTGATTCTGGTATTAGGATGTAAGATGCATTTACCAGAGTAATTTATTTGATAAGATGGTTTTCTTAAATTCTGAAATTTTAATGCAACGTTTTGTTGAAGTATATTTCAGCAAAAGTATTCATGACTTTTCCTGATTCTACCTGGAATTTGACTTAATTTCTCATTCCAAATCACTAGTTGTAATTATAGTTGCATTGTTTTGAACATTGGTGCATTTGTTTGATTGAGTATTGTTTTAGGTTTTGGTGGAGAAGTTTCTTAAATTAAATTTTTATTATCTGTTTTAGAAGGAGATTGGCTAGATTTAACCTGGCAAATACTCCAGCCCATTTTTGTACTAAAAACCAAAGGAAGCCCATTTTTTAAAATCATAATTATTCTTCATCTTTAACTGATATATTTAGTACTTCAATTGTTAAAATTGTGGAAATGATCTTTTCTTTATTGAAATGATGACAATATGGTCTTGTGTCTTCCATTCAAACTTGATTTCAATATAATTTTTTATTATATTAGAAAAGAAATTGGAAAGTAGGTTATCAGTCCACTGCAAATATATGTTTCCTGCTCCATGTCTGGATTAATGCGATTTCGTAATAAATTAATTGGCTGACAGATTTAGCAACTTCAGAGCAGAAGATGCTGAATCACATAAACAGATCAGGTAATATTCATGAGAGATGACAGGGACAGTTAGGATTCCAAAGAACAATACAGCACAGGAACAGGCCCTTCAGCCCACCAAGCTTGCACCATTTCCTGATCCTTATTTAAACCCGCTATTTATTGCCCATATGGGTTTCTATCCCTCTGTTTGCCTCCTGTTCATGTGTCTATCAAGATACACCTTCCTGCTTCACACTAGCAGTGTGTTCCAAGTATCCACCTCACTGTATGTGAAAACGTTTCCCCACACCACTTGCCTAAACTTTCCCCTCTCACCTTGAACTTGTGCCCTCTTGTAGTTGAACTTTCCACCTTGGGAAAAAGCCTCTGACTAACCATCCTGTCTATAACTCTCAATTTTGTGACCTCTATCAGGTCACACCTCAACTTCCATCTTTCCAGTGAAAACAATCAGAGTTTATCCAACCTCTCCTCATACCCAAAACCCTCCAGACCAGGAAACATCCTGGTAAACCTTCTCTGCACCCTTTCCAAAGCTTCTGGTAATGTGGTGACCAGACTGCATGCAATATTGCAAATATGGCCTAACCAAAGTTTTATGTAGCTGTAACATAACTTGCCAAATTTTATATTCAATGCCTTGGCCAATAAAGGCAAGTATGCTATATGCTTTCTTGACAACTAATCCACCTGTATTGATCCCTCTGTAAGGCTTGTGCTATTTATTGTATAATTCACACCTGAATTTGACCTTCCAAAATGTATCAGTTCACATTTTTCCAGATTAAACTCCATTTGCCATTTCCCTGCCAAATTTGCACTGTATCCTTTGACAATCCTCCTCACTATCCGCAGCTCTGCTGATTTTGGTGTCATCTGCAAACTTATTAATCACACCACCTACACTTTCTTCCAGATTATTTATACACGTTACAAAGAACAAAGGTCTTCCATTGATCCCTGCGGAACACCACTAGTTACTGGTCTCCATTCCAAAAAGAATCCTTCAACCATTATTCTCTGTCTTCTGTAACCAAGCCAGTTCTATCTTCATCTAGCCAGATTCCGGAGTAGAGTGGTGCTGGAAAAGCACAGCAGTTAAGGCAGCATCCGAGGAGCAGTAAAATCAACGTTTTGAGCAAACGCCCTTCATCAGGGATACCAGAATATTCCCAGAATATTCCACGTCCCATCAGACTCTACCTTTTGTACCAGCCTGCTATGAGGTACCTTATCAAATGCCTTACTAAAGTAGACAACATTCACTGCCCTTCCCTCATCAATCATTTTTGTCACCTCAAAAAAAACTCAATCAAGTTGGTGAGATATGACCTTCCCCACGCAAATCCATGCTGTTTATCACTCACAAGGCCATTTGCTTCCAAATATCAATAAATCCTGTCTCTCAGTATCTTGTCCAACAGATTCCCCACCACTGACATTAGGTAAACAAAAGTTTGGCTCGAGGGTTAACTTTCAGTAGATCATAGTGAGGTAGCTACTCTGCTACATACAAAATCCTCAGTCAGAATAGGTCGTCATTATTTAGCACCAAGCTCCCCACAAACATGCTGTACGTTCAGGAGACAGAGGTAGCGCCTGTCTAACCACGCTTCTGCTCTGAATCAAGCAGCAGTATACACCGACCGGAGTCTGTTATTTCCAGGCTAGCTAATAATCTGAGGCACAAGGATATCATTATGTTTAGGTGGAATTCTGACTTACACTTGTTCAGTAACAATACCACAGGTAGTAACTTTGTACCATTGGCTCCCCAGCCAAGCACATACAATGAATGTTTGAACATGTAGTTTCTCTCGTACTGAGCAGGATTACTACGACAACAACACATCATCAGTAAGGAAAAACTAACCTGTGTCACAAAGGTCAAAACCCAGCTCACATTCCCTGTTAGTTAGTAAACAATCCAATGCTCGATGAATGTTGTTTTACAATGACAGAGCCAACATCGAAGGATCAAAAAGCAATGTCGCAATGAACACAAGCCAGTTCTCCCTGTGGTAACTTTTCTGACACCTCCTGCTTAAAACCTGAAAAGTCAGAAGGATCGTGAGGCCCAACTTTCAAGGTCTGTATTTCTGCCGAAAATAAAGATCAAACTAGCTTTTGCCTTTCTGCTCCACGTGAGGTTTCTGTCCTCCTTGAGATCACCTTGTTACAGTGTGACAGGTGTATCGCCCCAGTCAAACGCGCCAGCTGCCACTGTCCCTGGAGCGGGTTGCGCCTGGGCACTTCTGATCAGATGGCTCCCCATCTCACCGGGTAAGTAAACGATAATAGTGGGATTTTACACAGCCAAGGCCATGCACTTATTCCACACCTATCATGTCTTTTTACAGTACCAGACTAGAGATAAGTTCAACAGGGTCTTCTTTCCCTGCTGATTCTGACAAGCCCATTTCCTTAGCTGCAGTTTTATAGATAGTAGGAAGAAACAGTAGAAATTTTGTTCATCCATTTGTGTGTCACTAATTAGGTAACGAGGCATTTGGCTATTTTAAAGCATTTAAATTTTAAGTGCATCTGCCTGGTTTTAGCTATTTATAGCTACCCCACAGTTACGGTATTAAAGAGAACAGTAAAAGGACATAAAAGGCTTTTCACCAAGTGTAGAGATCTTATACAAAAGGATTGTGAAGCCAGGCAGCACCACCTGGTTAGATAATAGTCCGAAAACATTAACATCATTTGCCATGTTGACAGTGCAAGCAAACAATAATACTGCTGTATTACCCTCCACCTTTACATACTTGAATAAAATATTATTGACTAAAATTAATTAAAATAGTAAAATGCTTAGACTTACTTAAAGATGGTAAAGTAGAATGTTAACTACTGAGTCACCATGCTGCCCCAAGCATTAGAAAACGTAGCTTATGTTCTACTGAATCAAAGGCCTAAATCAAATTGATAAAAACAATTGAAAGATCCTTCCTGTTCTTTTTTGCTGCTTTAATGATATTCTCTAAAATAGTGATATTCACATTGCAGCTGGAGGTTATTGCTAGGAATCCCTTTTGTCTAAATCTTGATTCCATGCCTCCCTCAGCCTCTTGGCCATGCATTAGATGAAAAGTTGAAGTAAAATCATTCCATTTGTGATTGGCCTCCAGTTGTCAATATCTGTTAAGCTGTCTTTGTCTGCTGACTTGGAGGGAGTCCAGAGTCACAGATGATTTTAGCCATAGAGAAAGGAACCTGGGGAGATGCATGGCATCCCTTGCATAAATTACTAGAATATCTTTTTGCTTCATGCCATCGGGTCCAGGAGTTGTCTCTGAGGGAGTCCCTTCTCTTGCTGTGTTAATCTCTCTCTCTCTCTCTCTATGGGTTTACAAAGTTAAAAATCACACAACATCCCATGGATTTAATTGGAAGCACTAGCTTTTGGAGCACTGTTCCTTCATCAGGTGGTTGTGGAGTATAAGATTGTAAGACATGGAATTTATAGCAAATGTTTACGGTGTGGTGTAACTGAAATTATATATTGAAAAAGACCTGGATTGTTTGTTAAGTCTCTCATCTGTTAGAATGACCATGTTGGTTTCAGTTCTTTCATATGTAAATCACAAAACTTTTTTTCCCCAAGAAGTTACATTCTCAAGTGAACTTTAACAATTGATGTCTGCCAGCCCAGATAATGTGAGCTCCCCTATGTGATAGTGTCTGTGTCACAATGTTGATACTGATTCTAATCTAAAAAATCTCTGCCTCACAGCGCCAGAGACCCAGGTTCAATTCCCGCCTCAGGTGACTGTGTGGAGTTTACACATTCTCCCCGTGTCTGCGTGGGTTTCCTCCGGGTGCTCCGGTTTCCTCCCACAGCCCAAAAACATGCAGGTTAGGTGACTTGGCCATGCTAAATTGCCTGTAGTGTTAGGTGAAGGGGTAAATGTAGGGGAATGGGTCTGGGTGGGTTGCACTTTGGCAGGTCGGTGTGGACTTGTTGGGCCGAAGGGCCTGTTTCCACACTGTAAGTAATCTAAAATGAATTTACAGAATCTTACATGAATTCATGCAGTTTTTGAGCGAAGTACAATGTAACTCTACAAGTTATGCATGGGGACACATCACACCATGTACATGGCAGGTACTCATGCAACTCCGTCAACATTGTCTATCTAATACGCTGCAGGCAAGGATGCCCTGAGGCGTGGTACATTGGTGAGACCGTGCAGAGGCTACGGTAACGGATGAATGGGCACCGCACAACAATCAACAGACAGGAATGTTCCCTCCCAGTCGGAAAACACTTCAGCACTCGGGACGTTCGAGTGACCATCCTCCAAGGTGGACTTCAGGACAGGCAGCAACGAAAAGTGGCCGAGCAGAGGCAGATAGCCAAGCTCAGTACCCATGAGGATGGCCTCAACCAGGAACCTTGGGTTCATGTCACACTACAGGTGACCCCATTGCACTATACACACACAGACACTCCTACACACACACTCCTACATATACACGTGCACCCCTCACAAACTTATACCCATTTATACTCACAATCACACACATGCACCCACTCTCTCACACACTCACAACCAACCCCACCACACTCACACACACACTCACACACACACACACATATATATTTGTGGGGTGAATTTGTACTTGCAGAGTTACATTGTACTTTGCTAAAAACACTGCATGAATCCATGTAAGATTCTGTAAATTCATTTTTTTTTATTTGAATCAGTCTAAACATTGTGGCATAGACAGTATCACACATGGGAGTTCACACTTTCAATACATTATCTGGGCTGATAGGCACCAATTTTTAAAGTTCACTTGAGAATGTAACTTTTTAAAAAAGTTTTGTGATTTACAGATGAAAGAACTGAAACCAACATGGTCATTGTAACAGATGCGAAACTTAAACAATCCAGGTTTTTTTTCAATATATAATTTCAGTTACATCATGCTGTAAACTTTTGCTATAAATTCTGTGTCTTACAGTCTTATAACTCCACAACCACCTGATGAAGGAGCAGCACTCCGAAAGCTAGTACTTCTAATTAAACCTACTGGACTATAACCTGGTGTTGTGTGATTTTTAACTTTGTACACCCCAATCCAACACTGGCATCTTCAAATCATCTCTATGGGTTGCATCAGTTGGTTCATGTCCCTCTGGCCAATATAAGATTTGAATTTGCTCATATTTACTGATAACTTAATACAGGTAATTGGACTTCCATAAATAGAGCCTCCTTAACTGCATATCCAAGCTCCATTATTCTGATCACAATTCTTCTTTTCCTTACAATCTATTCGCCTGTGTTGTCATTTCTTGCTATTACTAACCTTTCTTGGAGTCACTTTCCAGTTAATTAATTAGTTGTAATGATCTGTAATACATTGATTAAGTTCTAATCCTAGCCTTCTCACCTCCGAATCTCTCTCTTTGTCAATTAGCTCTTCTTCTGCCTGTAGGAGCTGATTGTCTATGTCCTGATGTTTGGTGATACAGGCAAATGTTTGAATAGTTTTACTCGTAATTAGAGGGAACTCAATCTGATGTACTTCTTCATCAGCTTCTTCTTCACTAATGTTCTTTAAAGGCGTATCAGGAGCTGGGTTTAGTGTCGTAGTATCTATCTTTTGTAAAGTTCTTCTCTTGTCTGAAATTTGCTTGGGCCTTTTACTCGCAATTTTCTTATTGATACCAGAGCTCCCTTTAAATTGTTGTTCAAGTTTACGAAGTAGCCTAGTCTCTTCCTCTGACTCTTTATAATCCTTTCTGCCTGATTTTGAATTAGTTTCTAGTGCGTCTAAACATTTTTGATTTCTAAGGTCAGCATGTTTATGCCTCTTGTGCTGGCCAAGACCTATTTTAGATATGAAAGCTAAGTAAATCACAGTTGAAACAGGTGAAAGCTCCAACTTTTCTGTTATTTTATCTTTATTACATTTGGCATAATGACAAGTGATGGTCTGGTACTTAGTGCAAATATTTTTAATGCCATGTTTTTTAGTCGAATGAGTACAAGAAGCACCCATTGTGGGAAGAAGGGAGTAAGACGTGGTATAAAACGACCCATCGACAAGATGTTATATTATTACCACACTAACAGAATTTCTGTTGTATGTTGGGGAGATAATTCTAAGTTCTGTAATGGGTGTCTTACATGGGGTTTCCTCATCATTAACATAAGCTAAAACTGTCTTGTCCATTTCTTTATTAGCACTTCTATAAAAGATTTGAGTTCTAATAATAGTTTTAGTGTCCAAAAGGGGGGCAGCCTGATTGGATTCTTCTCTAATGGATTTATCATTATCTATTGAAACTAGCTCATATCTAGGTACCAAATTAAGATAGGAGCTGAATGTCTGTCTCACATGTCTCAAGCCTATCTCCTCGGTCTGTTTTGAGGTAGAAACCTTTCCAGTGTCGCTGGACAAGTTGGATCTAATGTGGCTACTACATTTTTCACAGGTCACCACCACTGATGAGCCTGCAGGGCAGTTATTTTCACTCAGGAAGTGGCCCAGCTGGACTTAAGTATGTCCATTGAACCTTTCTTCCATCCTAATGCTGATTTTTGGGGTTGACATCATAAGGGTGTAATATTGTGACCCAAGTGGATCAAACAGCCGTCTCAATTCTTCTGAGGTTTGTTAGCCAGCTCATTACTGAAACTGTTGCTGTTTCCAGTGGGAACCAACATGGAGGTTTGACCTATTGTTGCAACATACAAAAAAAGCAGTAAAACTCCCACAATGATAAGTATTCTGGCATGACTCCCTGGAGAGACCTCACCACAAAGAGAGTCGTAGTTACTCCTGCAATTTAGCTGCACTTCATTGAATTTCTTCACTTGATACTTACAGCACTGGGCAGAACTCACATCACAGGTGAGACAACTTCTATAATGAACCTGTAAACTGAAACGTCAACTCTTTCTGTCAACAAATGCGACTGACCTGCTAACTGTTCCCAGCTTCTGCTTTTTAGATTTGCAATATATTTACCTAGTTTTGAAAGATGTTCAACACTAATAACTAATTTTACATAAATCTTCAATGTTGAACATTTCAGAAATGGACGAACACCATGTTGTTTTTGTGAATTTTGCTTTTCTTCCATGTCAGAATCCGTAATCTGAGGTATTCATATATTGCCAAAAGTGGTCCTTTCCATCCATTTCACTGTTCCACCACACAATAAAAATCTCTCTTTCCAGTAAGTGTTGTTTCTCAACAGATAACACCCCAAAACAATAAGGCATGAACTGAAAAAACATCCGGAGTTTATAGCCCCCTCAGCTCCAGAAGGAACTACAAAGTGAGTAAGACGTGGGTCAGTGATGATGATACATTATTGTACAACAGTAATAGCTAACAAAAAAAGGAGCGAGCAGCAAAGAAAAGTCCTAATGTTTCAAACTTCTCATTGTTACATTCAAAGGGGTCCAAGAAATCAGACATTAAACAATGATATTTACAGAAACTACCCTTGATTGTTTCTCAGGTGGCATGCCTGAGGAAAAACTCTAGGTACACAGAAATAGACACAATGTTTCAGCATCGAGATGCACCAATCTTTACAGGTTTACCCTAACTTCTTTGTTTTTGTACTCAATGCCCATATTTATGATGGCCAGAATCCCAAATGCAATATCAACTGTTTTATCAACCTTCTTTGCTACCTTCAATGATTTGTGCCTTTAAGATTCCTGTGCGCTCTTTAAGAATATTCTTTATTTTACATCTCCCTTCCTTGCTCTTCATATCAAAATGTACCACTTCACTTTTCATTTGCCTATCCCTCAGGCATATCATTATCTTCCACATATTTCACATTTCCAATTTTTGTATCATTCTCAATTTTTAACATTGTGCCCTATCCACTCAAGTCTCGATCATGAATTTATTATGAGGAAAAGCAGGGGTCCTAACTCCATTGGAATGCCAGTCTTATCTATCTCCAGCATGAAAATCAACCTTTCAACATTGCTTTCTTTTCTGCCACATCCTATTTTATATCCATGCTACCACCATGCCTCACAATCCATGGGCTGCAGCTTAGCTGATGGGCCTTTTATGTGACACCTTTCCAAATGCTGTCTGGAAGTCCGTTTTAACCAGATCACTTTTCACTTAATCAATCTAAGCTGGCTTTCTGTTGTTAACCCACATTTGCCCAAGTGACTATCAGTTTCATTATTAGTTATTATTTCAAAAATCTTTCCCATCACCAAGGTCACTGAGGTGCCAGGCTAGATTTTTGTAGTCAAGTCTCTGAGATGTGATGCAACTGCACAAGCTTCTCTTAGAAAATAGGAGCAGGAGTAGGTAATTTGGCCTTTTTAGATGCTCCATAGTTCAGTATGAACACAGTTTTTCATCAAACTCAGTACCCTGTTCCCACTTTCTCACCCATACCCTTTGATCCCTAAGAACTAATCTAATTCCTTTGTGAAAATTCAATGATTTCGCTCCAACCACTTCCTATGGTAGAGAATTTTGCTGGCTCATCACTCTATGGGTAGAGAAAAGTTTGCACCAACAGGAGGCAACAGTGAGACTTCATACTGTTGTTATTATTGGGTTTCACAAGCAAGGATAGCATGCTTTATCCCTAACCCTGAGAAGTGGGTCATCTTCTTGAAGCACTACAGTTCATAGACTTTACAGGGACAGAATGCCAAGATGCTGCTGAAAAAAGAAGTGACATATGCCCTAGACAGGATGGTGTAGTTACTTCTTATTCTTCCATAACCCAGGGCTATTGAGTTACAATACCGATATAGCTGCTTTCAGCAGGTGATTTGTGAGCTTCCTGGATTATAGAATTACTTTGTTATTGTACAGAGCATAATACTAGAAAAACCCTTGATAGGTTTTGTTACTTTTTAAAAATGAAATTTTAAAATCTAAATTCTTTCACTATAAGGGATTGTTCGTTTCTCACATTATATATTATAGTTTATGTGGTTCATTGGCTAACTAAAACTGAAGTGATACTCAATATTAGCATATAAAACATTGAGTATATATAAAACATTGAACAATGATTAATCTTTCAAGATAATAAGTTTACAAATATATTCAAGGAGAGGTTCTATAGGAGTGAGCAAATATTATGAACTGCTGGGTACATGATGACAGATGTCATTGCAAAGGGTCAAACTTCATTATTTGTGTACAAGTCATACGGCTCTATAAATTTGGTTTATTCTGTTATACGTAAAGTTGATACAAAATTTAAAATGAAAATAGATATCTATGGTAATGTTTGGGAAATCTTAAAATTGATGTGAGTAACAAATTGGCTTTAGAATTATATCAGCTTTTTTAATATGTTTGTAGAAATAAATGTGTCACAGCTGGCTGGCTAGAAATATCAGGAAGCGTATGATAGATTTGTGAACCAAGCTTGTACCTGTCATATTTCATACTTTCTTGATTGATAGTTGATTATCTAAATATGTTCTGTTAATACCTGTATATCCACAATCTCACTGGAGATCAGGACCAATCTTTTTCAGAAGTTCAGAAATGTAGTTCATTTCAAGCACAAATAAACGTTAAGCCCAGGATTGAAACCTTTGCTACTACCAAGACGGAGAGCGATTGATTGGAACAAGGATTTAGAATTAGTCATTTGTCAAATTTTCAGTCAGTTTTAAAGCTGAAAATATAGCCCAGATCTCCCAACTGGAAGATGATCATTGCAATCGAGTGCCCTAACAGATTCCATACAGGGCTCCTCAGAAGTCTGAATGTATTGACTATGAGAGATTTACCCAGGAAGTTTCAAATTCTATTAGTGTTAGTGTTAGGTATAACTGAGGGTTCTGATTCTTATACCTGGATGGTTACCCAGGATAGTAATGGGAAGTTGCGTGTGGAGGCTGAAGAGATTGGGGAGGCACTGAATGAATACTTTTCGTCAGTATTCACTCAGGAACAGGACATTGTTGTCGATATGAATACCGAGGCACGAATAAGTAGAATGGATGGCTTTGAGATATGTAGAGAAGAGGTGTTGGAAATTCTGGCAAGGGTGAAAATAGATAAGTCCCCTGGGCCTGATGGCATTTATCCTAGGATTCTCTGGGAAGCAAGGGAGGAGATTGCAGAGCCATTGGCCTTGATTTTTGTGTCCTCTTTGTCTACAGGAGTAGTGCCAGAGGACTGGAGGCTAGCAAACGTGGTTCCCTTGTTCAAGAAGGGGAGTAGGGATAATCCTAGTAACTATAGGCCAGTGAGTCTCACTTCTGTTGTGGGCAAAGTCTTGGAGAGAATTGTAAGGGATAGGATTTATGCACATCTGGATAAGAATGATGTGATAAAGGATAGTCAGCATGGTTTTGTGAAGGGCAGGTCGTGCCTCACAAACCTTATTGAATTCTTTGAGAAGGTGACTAAGGAGGTAGATGAGGGGAAAGCGGTAGATGTGGTATATATGGATTTTAGTAAAGTGTTTGATAAGGTCCCCCATGGTAGGCTACTGCACAAAATACAGAGATATGGCATTGAGGGTGAGTTGGAGGTTTGGATTAGGAATTGGCTGGCTGGAAGAAGACAGAGGGTAGTAGTTGATGGCATAGGTTCATCTTGGAGTGCCGTCACTAGCGGTTTCCGCAAGGATCTGTTTTGGGACCATTGCTGTTTGTCATTTTTATAAATGACCTGGAGGATGGGTTAGAAGGTTGGGTGAGCAAGTTTGCGGATGATACGAAAGTCGGAGGAGTTGTAGACAGTGAGGAAGGATATGGCAGGTTACAGCGGGATATAGAGAAGCTGCAGAGCTGGGCAGAAAGGTGGCAAATGGAGTTCAATGTAGCTAAGTGTGAGGTGATTCACTTTGGTAAGAGTAATAAAAAGATGGATTACTGGGCTAATGGTAGACTACTTGGTAGTGTGGAAGAGCAGAGGGATCTTGGTGTCCATGTACACAGATCTCTGAAAGTTGCCACCCAGGTAAATAGTGCAGTGAAGAAGGCATATGGCGTACTGGCTTTTATTGGTAGAGGAATTGAGTTCCGGAGTCCTGAGGTCATGCTGCAGTTGTATAAGACTCTGGTGCAGCCGCATCTGGAATATTGTGTGCAGTTTTGGTCGCCGTACTATAGGAAGGATGTGGAGGCACTGGAACGGGTGCAGAGGAAGTTTACCAGGATGTTGCCTGGTATGGTAGGAAGATCCTATGAGGAAAGGCTGAGGCACTTGGGGTTGTTTTCATTGGAGAAAAGAAGGTTTAGGGGTGACTTGATAGAGGTGTACAAGATGATTAGGGGTTTAGATAGGGTTGACAGTGAGAACCTTTTTCCACGTATGGAGTCAGCTATTACAAGGGGGCATAGCTTTAAATTAAGGGGGGGTAGATATAGGACTGATGTTAGGGGTAGGTTCTTCACTCAGCGAGTCGTAAGTTCATGGAATGCCCTGCCAGTAGCAGTAGTGGACTCTCCCTCTTTATGGGTATTTAAGCGGGCATTGGATAGGTATATGGAGGATAGTGGGTTAGTGTAGGTTAGGTGGGCTTCGATCGGCGCAACATCGAGGGCCGAATGGCCTGTACTGCGCTGTATTCTTCTATGTTCTATGTTCTATGAAACATTAAACGGATTTAAATCTGCTGTGGAGGCTATGTAACCATAAAAGTGACTCAACCCCTGATTCACCTCTGACCTGATTCCACATGACTTTAACATGACCTCACTCAATATCCACATCACCCGGCTGCCATGATCTGATCTGACTTTTCTCTTAACCCACACTGTATATACATTCACCCCACTGTCACCTTACCCCCTCACCCACCTGATAGCCCAGTCCCTCAACTATCCACCCATCTATGTTGCACACTCACCTTCTCTCCATGTCTTGTCAAAGTGCCTTTAGGACTTTGGAACCTGTAATAAGTTAGTGTTGTAGGAAGGAAGTATGGCTTGGCTTCCAACAATGATTCTGCACTGCAGTGGAAGATTTACAGAGCTCCTGGGGCAAGGTGTCGAAGGGCGAACTGGCATGGCATTCTAATGATTCAGCCCTATCAGTTTTAAGTGAAAATAGTGATGTTTTATTACTCTGCATTAATGTTCTGTTATAAATATTCCCTTATGTACTGAAGAAAGATGCAATTCGGTTTAAGATGCAATTTGAATTATTTTAAGAAGTAACAGTGGTTTTAACTAGGCTGAAGTTGAATCTGATAATATTTTGCTCTTACAATATAGTGCTTGACTCTGACATTGTTATTTCAGAAGTTAAGCCAACACACTGATGAGCTAACATAAATATTGTATTTACATGCAATGCTTTGTATGATGAAAAAATTGTTATAAATTTTTTCCCTGAGATGTTTGAATGACAGATCTTTGCATGCTGGAAACTCAATTTGATCTTGAAAATTTGCTCATATTTTCTTTCATGTAAACTGCTTCTACATAACTGTGTAACATTGACTGTTATTAGATATAATAGCAGGTGTATACAGGACCAAAGAATGTTATCTCATTAGTGATAACCACCAAATAATTTTTTTAAAGGAACACAGAGTTATTGCTCCATTCATAAAATTAAATTCTTCATCCTTACACCAGTTTTGTCTGAATTATTAATTCTGAAATTTGTTTCACTTGCAGAATGTTCCATTTTCAAGGTTTTGAATGTAAATTTGATGTGTCTGTATTGGTAGTGTTTACTAAATAATTACAATATTTGTTAATGAGATATGGGCACCATGGGCTGGGCCAGCATTTATTGCCCAGAGGACAGTTAAGAGTCAGTCACATTGCTGTAGGCCAGACTCCATAAGTGATGCAGATTTTCTTCCCTAAAGGATATTAATAAACCCTAAAGGATATTAGAACATAGAACATAGAAAAATACAGCGCAGTACAGGCCCTTCGGCCCTCGATGTTGCGCCGACCGAAGCCTACCTAACCTACACTAGCCCAATAACCTCCATATGCTTATCCAATGCCCGCTTAAATGACCATAAAGAGGGAGAGTCCACCACTGCTACTGGCAGGGCATTCCATGAACTCACAACCCGCTGAGTAAAGAATCTACCCCTAATATCTGTCCTATACCAACCTCCCCTTAATTTAAAGCTGTGTCCCCTAGTAACAGTTGACTCCATATGCGGAAAAAGGTTCTCACTGTCAACCCTATCTAAACCCCTAATCATCGTGTACATCTCTATCAAATCTTCCCTAAACCTTCTTTTCTCCAATGAGAACAGCCCCAAGTGCCTCAGCCTTTCCTCATAAGATCTTCCTACCATACCAGGCAACATCCTGGTAAACCTCCTCTGCACCCGTTCCAGTGCCTCCACATCCTTCCTATAGTATGGTGACCAAAACTGTACACAATACTCCAGACAAGGCCGCACCAGAGTCTTATACAACTGCAACATGACCTCAGGACTCCGGAACTCAATTCCTCTACCAATAAAGCCCAGTACACCATATGCCTTCTTCACAGCACTATTTACCTGGGTGGCAAACTTCAGAGGTCTGTGTACATGGACACCAAGATCCCTCTGCTCATCCACACTGCCGAGTAGCCTACCATTAGCCCAGTAATCCATCTTCTTGTTACTCCTACCAAAGTGAATGACTTCACACTTAACTACGTTGAACTCCATTGCCACTTTTCTGCCCAGCTCTGCAACTTATCTATATCCCGCTGTAACCTGCCACATCCTTCTTCGCTGTCCACCACTCCACCGACTTTCATATCATCCGCAAACTTGCTCACCCAGCATTCAAGCCCCTCCTCCAGGTCATTTATAAAAATGAAAAACAGCAATGGTCCCAAAACAGATCCTTGTGGAACACCGCTAGTAACTGCACTCCAAGATGAACCTTTACCATCAACTACTACCCTCTGTCTCCTTCCAGCCAGCCAATTCCTAATCCAAACCTCTAATGCACCCTCAATGCCATACCTCCGTAATTTTTGCAGTAGCCTACCATGGGGTACTTTATCGAATGCCTTGCTAAAATCCATATACACCACATCTACTGCTTTACCCTCGTCCACTTCCTTGGTCACCTTCTCAAAGAACTGAATAAGGTTTGTGAGGCACGACCTGCCCTTCACAAAACCATGCTGACTATCCTTGATCACATTATTCCTATCCAGATGTTCATAAATCCTATCCCTTACAATTGTCTCTAAGACTTAGCCCACAACAGAAGTGAGACTCACTGGCCTATAGTTACTAGGGCTGTCCCTACTCCCCTTCTTGAACAAGGGGACCACATTCGCTATCCTCCAGTCTGGCACTATTCCTGTAGACAACGACGACATAAAAATCAAGGCCAATGGCTCCACTATCTCCTCCCTAGCTTCCCAGAGGATCCTAGGATAAATGCCATCAGGCCCAGGGGACTTATCTATTTTCACCCTTTCCAGTATTCCCCGGACCTCTTCCCTACATACCTCAAAGCCATCCATTCTAATCACTTGTGACTCAATATTCACATCAGCAACAATGTCCTGTTCCTGAGTGAATACTGACGAAAAGTATTGATTTAATGTCTCTCCAATCTCCTCTGCCTCCACGCACAACTTCCCACTACTATCCTTGACTGGACCGATACCTACCCTAGTCATCCTTTTATTCCTGACATACCTATAGAAAGCCTTAGGGTTTTCCCTAATCCTACCAACCAAGGACTTTTCATGTCCCCTTCTCGCTGCTCTTAGCTCTCTCTTTAGATCCTTCCTGGCTACCTTATACCTCTCAATCGCCCCAACTGAACCTTCACGCCTCATCTTTACATAGGCCGCCCTCTTCCCTTTTACAAGGGATTCCAATTCCTTATTAAACCACGGCTCCCTCACAAGACCCTTTCCTCCCTGCCTGACTGGTACATACTTATCAAGGACACCCAATAGCTGCTCCTTGAACAAGATCCACATATCATTTGTGTCCTTCCCTTGAAGCCTATTTTTCCAATCCACACATCCTAAGTCATGCCTCACCGCATCATAATTTCCCTGCCCCCAGCTATAACTCCTGCCCTGCAGTGCACACTTATCCCTCTCCATCACTAGAGTAAAAGTCACCGAGTTGTGGTCACTGTCCCCGAAGTGCTCACCTACCTCCAAGTCTAACGCCTGGCCTGGTTCATTACCTAGAACCAAATCCAGTATGGCCTCACCTCTTGTTGGCCTGTCTACATATTGTGTCAGGAAACCCTCCTGCACACATTGGACAAACACCGACCCATCTAACGAACTCGAGCTATAGCTTTCCCAGTCAATATCTGGGAAGTTAAAGTCCCCCATAACAACCACCCTACTACTTTCACTCTTCTCCTGAATCATCCTTGCAATACTTTCCTATATGTCTCTCGGACTATTAGGAGTCCTGTAGAAAACTCCTAACAGGGTGACCTCACCTTTCCTATTTCTAACCTCAGCCCAAACTACCTCAGATGGCAAGTCTTCCTCCATCATCTTTTCCACCACTGTAATACTATCCTTGACAAGCAATTAGTCAACAATCAACAGTGGTTGCCATTCGGGCAGCTTTTTTATTCCAGATTTTCTATTGAATTTAGATTTCACCATCTACCATTTGGATTTGAATCTGTCTCCAGAACATTAGCCTGGGTTTCTGGATTGTAGTCCAGTGACATTGCCAACACTTTGCAATCTTCCCTCAAGGAACCAAACTGTTTCATGGCAGTTTTCCGGAATAATACATTGGGAAACTGACTAGGAGATCAAACTATTTTAGATCTAGTATTTTGCAGTCAGGCAGGGTTGATTAGTAAGATCAAAGTCAAAGATTTGATGGAAAAAGTGGTCATACCATAAGTGGCATACTCCAGTCACAAAGAAAAATCTTGAACTGAGGTAAAGCTAATTGAATGCAAGACAGTTGGCTCAAGTAAATAGACTAAGAGGTTAAAGAAACAAAAATGTTCAAAAATACATTTCATTGAAAAGAAAGGTCTTAGCAAGGAAGATCCATTCATGACTTACTAAGAAAGTTAAGGATAGTATTAACTAAGAATTGAGCTCAGTTAGAGCAGCAGTGGAGTGGAGTGGAGCTAAATCGGGAGGGGGAACTCTGGTGGGGAGGAACCAGCTTTAGACACCGAGTGAGTGATGTCAGGAGGGAGACAGAGTGTAAAGTCCTTATTTTTGTGGTTTGTAATTTGTAAGGAATAGACAGATAGTGAGAAATCTGATTTTGCGAGTAATGAGTAGGGTTGAGTAATTTGTTTCCACTTACTGTTTGTAGCTGGTAAGAGATCACATGGCAGGAGAACTTAATCTGGTGGAATGCACCTTCTGTAATATGTGGGAAATCAGGGACACTTCCAGACTCCATGGTGACATGTCTTCAGCTGCAACTCCTGACGAAAACATGGAGCGGATAGCGCTGCAGATGGATTCACTGTGGGGCATCTATGAGGCTGAGAAAATCATGGATAGCACGTTTAGCGAGTTGGACATATCAAAAGTCAGGGTTAGATAAGCAAAACAACATTGGATGACCACCAGGAAACATAGTGAGCATGAGCAGCTGGTGTAGGAGTCCCCTGTGGCCATCTGGCATGGTAATCTCTGCTACAATTGATTCAGAAGACGACAGTGGGATGACATTGCACGATTCATCGGTCTCTGCTTTCTCTGGGATCTCTTTCATCGAGCTGAATTTTCAAATTCTGTTCATCTCTTCCCTTTGAGGCAGTCACCCTCCAGAAGTCATGGCCATTGGTAACGGTCTCCCACTTCAGAGTCAGTATCTGCCACCTTGCCTGCAGGAAACTCACTCAAGCATCTCAGACAGCAGCTTCCAAACTTGTTAACTCTACCAACTAGAAGGTCAAGGGCAGCAAATGCATGGAAACATCACCACCTGCCTGGTATAGTGATGCGGATGTCATTGGCTGGACCATCATTTTTTGTCCATCTCTAGTTAGTAATGGTGGTGGTGAGTTCCTCCTTGAATCATTGCAATCCATTAGTCTAGGTATACACAATGCTGTTAGGGAGGGACTTCCATGGAGTTTGACCCACCAACTCAAAAGGAATGGCCATTTATTTCCAAGTCAGGATGGTGCATAGGTTTGGAGACAAACTTGCACATGGTGGTGTACCAGGTGTCTGCTGCCATTGTCCTTCTAGATGATAGTGGACATGGGTTTGGAAGGTACTGTCTTAGGAGCCTTGGTGAATTTCTGCAGTGCACCTTGAAGATGGAGCACATTGCTGTTATTAAGCATTGGTAGAGTAGGGAGTGATTGTTTTCAAATGTGCCAAGCAAGTAGGCTGTTTAATTCTATAATTAAAAGACATAGGAGCAGAAATTAGGCCATTCAGTCCATCGAGTCTGCTCCACCATTCAATCATGACTGATACGTTTCTGAATGCTATTCTTCCGCTTTCTCCCATTAACCCTTGATACTCAAGAACTTATCTATCTTAGTCTTAAATATACTCAATAACCTGGCCTCCACAGCCTTCTGTGGCAATGAATTCCATAGATTCACAACTCTCTGGCTGAAGACGATTCTAAAAGGTCTTCCCTTTAAGGCCAAGCCCTCAGGTCTTTCCTACCAATGGAAACATCTTCCCAACATCCACTCTGTCCTGGCCATTCAGTATTCTGTATGTTTTAATTAGATCCCCCTCATCCTTCTAAACTCTGTCGAGTATAAACCCAGAGTCTTCAAATGTTCCTCATATATTAAGCTTTTCATTCCTTGGACCAGAGCAGATGACAAGGTAGCCCTAACAATAGCGAGGGCCAGTCTGTCTTGTGCCATTAAAGAAGCACAGCCATTTTCATGACAGCGACAATATACAGAGCGTGTGGAAGGGCATCCAGGCCATAATCAACCACAGAACAGCATCGCTTGCTTATGTTAATGACGCCTCCCTCCTGGATGAGTTGAACAACTTCTATGCATGGTTTGAGACATGAAATGGTGTGGCAGTGAGGAGGATCACCCCTCTCCCAGTGACCAGGTGCTGTGCCTTACCATGGCTGACGTGAGGAAGACCCAATGCAGAGTCAACCCAGGTAAGGCTGCTGAACCAGATAACATCCCTGCTCAGAGGATGCTGTGATGTGCTGATAGATGTTCTCACGGACATCTTTAACATCTCCCTGAGCTGCGCCATGGTTCCAATGTGCTTCAAGGCCGCTAACATCGTCCCCATGCCAAAGTCGTCTTCAGTGTCCTGCCTCAACAACTACTGCCCCGTTGCACTAACACCCATCATCAAGAAGAGGCTTGTGATGAGGCATAAAACAAAGAACATTTACAGCCCAGGAACAGGCCCATCGGCCCTCCAAGCCTGAGCTGATCCAAATTCACTGTCTAAGCCTGTCGCCCAATTCCTAAGCATCTGTATCCCTCTGCTCCCCACCTACTCATGCATCTATCCAGGCGGATCTTAATTGAATCTACCCGTGCCAGCCTCTACCATCTCTGCTGGCAACACATTCCAGTTACCTACCACCCTCTGTATAAAGTACCTGCCGCGTGTATCCCCCTTAAACTTTTCACCTCTCACCTTGAAAGCGTGACCTCTCTTTATTGAATCCTTCATCCTGGGAAAAAAAGCTTATTTTTATCTACCCTGCCCATCCTTTTCATGATTTTGTAGACCTATTAACACCCTACTGTCCCCTCGCTGAACACCCTGCAGGTCGCATATTGTCCCAACTGCTCAACAGATGATGCCATTTCCACCAACTTCCATCTGGCCCTTGCCCACCTGGACAAAAATGATACCTACATCAGGTTACTGTTCATGACTTCAGTTCTGCATTCACCTGATTGGAAACCTGTGTCTGCTGGATCTGAATGTAAACCTAACTGGATCCTGGACTTCCTGACTGGGAGACCTCAGTCAGTTAGACCGGATTGGGAACAGCATCTCCAATCCCATCACACTGAGTACAGAGGCCCTCCCAGGCTGTGTGCTTAGTCCACTGCTGTTCACCCTGCTGACACACGACTGTGCAGCGATGCACAGCTCAAACCATATCATTACATTCGCCCGTGACACAACTGCAGCGGGTCTCATTAGCAAGAATGACAAGTCAGCATACAGAGAGGAGATGCAGCGGCTAACAGAGCCAACAACCTGTCTCTGAACGCAGACAAAATGAAAGAGACGGGGGGAGCTGGGCGGAAGTGAAGGCAGAGCGCAAAGCCAGTCGGGAAGGTAAGTGATTGTTATTTGAGTGGGTGTGTTCTAGACCCCAGGTCCTACAAAGTAGGGCCTCCCTCCCTCCCTCCTCTAACCTAAATTAAAAGTCCGCAGACTTGCCCCAAAAAGAGGGTCCAAGGAAGATCCTGCAGATTGAAGAGTGAGGCTTTAGCTCAGAAGTCTTTGACAAGGAGGTTGAGTAAAGTGATTACGCCATAGTTGAAGAGGGTGAAGACATGACTGCCAAGCTAGTTCAGTGCGCTACGTGCTTGATGTGGGAGGTCAACGACTCTGGTGTGTCTGGCTTGTATAAGTGTGGAAAGTGTGTGCACAGTTCAGCTACTGACAGAGCATATTGCAGCACTGATGAAAGAACTCGAGGACATTAGGCTCATCTGAGAGAACGAGATCTTTCTGGACAAGACCTTCAGCGATGTTATTACACCAATCGTACCAGAAGAGAGCAGACGATGAGGAAGGCAGAGAGGAGACAGGTGCAAGAGACCCCGGGGGAAGTACCTGTCAGGAATAAGTTGAATCTTTTGGAAACAGTAGAGACAGATGACACTGCCAGTCCGCGGGGCAGCCAGGTCTGTCAATCAAAAGTTGGCGTGGAGACAGAGCAGAAGAGTCGGACATCGCAGAGCGCCGTGGTAATAGGGGATTCCATAGTGAGAGGAACTGACTGGGGTTTTTGTGGCAGCAGATGGGTCTTAAGGATGGTGTGTTGCCTTCCTGGTGTCAGGATTAAAGACATCACAGACAGAGTGCAGGAAACCCTCAAGGACGAAGGTGAAGAGCCAGACGTGGTGGTACATATCGGCACAAATGATGTCGGGAAGAAGAGGAGGAACATACTACAGTGGGACTTCGGAGAACTAGGAAGAAGGCTGAAAAGCAGGACGTCCAAGGTGGTTATCTCCGGTTTGCTTCCAGTTCCTCGGGCTGGTGAGGCCAGAAACAGGGAGATAATGGACTTGAATGTGTGGCTGGGGAACTGGTGCAGGAAGCAAGGATTTAAATTCTTGGATCACTGGGGTATGTTTTGTGGTAAGCATAAATTCTCCAAGAGAGATGGTTTGCACCTGAATAGGTTAGGGACCAGCATTCTGGCAGGCAGGTTTGCTACTGCAACACAGCTACGTTTAAACTAAGTAGCGGGGGAGGGGACAAACTGGATGTTTAAGAAGGAAATTGGAGGGAAAGTTAGAACAAGGGAAGTCAAGAAAGACAACTGTATCAATGAGGCAGAAAACTCAGAAAGGGATCATGCTGTAAGGTTGAGTGAAATAGGAGTTGATGGGAAGAGTGAGGGCAGTAACAAATTAAAAGTACTATACATGAATGCATGAAGCATTAGAAATAAGATGGATGAGCTTGAGGCTCTTTTGGAAATTGGCAGATATTGTGGGGATAACTGAGACGTGGCTTCAAGTAGACAGGGCCTGGGAAATGAATATTCAAGGCTACATGTGCTATCATAAGGACAGACTGACGGGCAGAGGGGGTGGGGTGGCCATGTTGGTAAGGGATGATATTCAGTCCCTTGCACGGGGGGACCTAGAATCAGGGGATGTAGAGTCAGTGTGGATAGAGCTGAGAAATACTAAGGGTAAAAAGACCCTCTTGGGAGTCATCTACAGGCCCCCAAACAGTAGTCTGGATGTCGGATGTAAGTTGAATCAGGAGCTGAAATTGGCCTGTCGCAAAGATGTTACTACAGTTGTTATGAGGGATTTCAACATGCAGGTAGACTGGGAGAATCCGGATGGTATTGGACCTCAAGAAAGAGACTTTGTGGAGTGTCTCAGAGATGGATTCTTAGAGCAGCTGGTGCTGGAGCCGACCAGGGAGAAGGCAATTCTGGATTTGGTATTGTGCAACGAACCAGAATTGGTCAGGGACCTCGAAGTGAAGGAGCCATTGGGAAGTAGTGACCATAATACAATAAGCTTCAATCTGCAATTTGAGAGGAAGAAGGTACAATCGGAAGTGACAATATTTCTGTTGAATAGAAGGAACTATGGAACTATGGAGCTATGAGGGAGGAGCTGGCCAAAGTTCAATGGTGCAATACCTTAGCAGGGATGACAGTGGAGGAACAATGGCAGATATTTCTATGTATAATGCAGAAGTTGCAGGATCAGTTCATTCCAAAAAGGAAGAAAGATCCTAGGAGGAGGCATGGGTGGCCGTGGCTGATGAGGGAAGTTAAGGAACATATAAAGTTAAAAGAGAAAAAGTATAACATAGCAAAGATAAGTGGGAAAACGGAGGACTGGGAGGCTTTTAAAGAACAACAGAGAACTAAGAAGGAAATACGCAGAGAAAAATGAGGTACGCAGGTAAACTGGCCAAAAATATAAAGGAGGAAAGTAAAAGTTTTTTTAGGTATGTGAAAGGCAAAAAAATGGTTAAGTCTATAATTGGGCCCTTGAAGACAGAAACGGGAGGGGCGGCACAGTGGTTAGCACTGCTGCCTCACAGCACCAGAGACCCAGGTTCAATTCCCGCCTCAGGCAACTGACTGTGTGGAGTTTGCACATTCTCCCCATGTCTGCGTGGGTTTCCTCCAGATGCTCCAGTTTCCTCCCACAGTCCAAAAATGTGCAGGTTCAGGTGAATTGGCTATGCTAAATTGCCCGTAGTGCAATTTAGGTGCAGGGATAAATGTAGGGGAATGGGTCTGGGTGGGTTGTGCTTCGGCGGGTTGGTGTGGACTTGTTGGGCCGAAGGGCCTGTTTCCACACTATAAGTAATCTAATCTAATCTAATATTACAGGGAACAAAGAAATGGCAGAAGAATTGAATTGGTACTTCAGATCTGTGTTCACTGGGGAAGACGCAAGCAATCTCCCTGAGGTAACAGTGGCTGAAGGACCTGAACTTAAGGGAATTTATATTTGCCAGAAATTGGTGTTGGAGAGACTGTTAGGTCTGAAGGTTGATAAATCCCCGGGGCCTGATGGTCTACATCCCAGGGTACTGAAGGAGGTGGCTCGAGAAATCATGGATGCGTTGGTGATTATTTTCCAGAGTTCAATAGATCAGTTCCTGCGGATTGGAGGGTGGCTAATGTTGTACCACTTCTTAAGAAAGGTGGGAGAGAGAGAACAGGAAATTATAGACCAGTTAGTCTGACCTCAGTGGACGGAAAGATGCTGGAGTCTCTTATAAAGGATGAAATTACGACACATCTGGATAGTAGTAACAGGATAGGTCAGAGTCAGCATGGATTTATGAAGGGGAAACCATGCTTGACTAATCTTCTGGAATTTTTTGAGGATGTAACTCTGAAGATGGATGAGGGAGATCCAGTAGATGTAGTGTACCTGGACTTTCAGAAAGCTTTTGATAAAGTCTCACATAGGAGGTTAGTGAGCAAAATTAGGGCGCATGGCATTGGGGGCAAAGTACTAACTTGGATTGAAAGTTGCTGATAGGAAACAAAGAGTAGTGATAAACGGCTCCATTTCGGAATGGCAGGCAGTGACCAGTGGGGTACCGCAGGGATCAGTTCTGGGACCGCAGCTTTTTACAATATATGTTAATGATATAGAAGATGGTATTAGTAATAACATTAGCAAATTTGCTGATGATACTAAGCTGGGTGGCAGGGTGAAATGTGATGAGGATGTTAGGAGATTACAGGGTGACCTGGACAGGTTAGGCGAGTGGTCAGATGCATGGCAGATACAGTTTAATGTGGATAAATGTATGGTTATCCACTTGGGTGGCAAGAACAGGAAGGCAGATTACTACCTAAATGGAATCAATTTAGATAAAGGGGCAGTACAGAGAGATCTGGGTGTTCTTGTACACCAGTCAATGAATGTAAGCATGCAGGTACAGCAGGTAGTGAAGAAGGCTAATACCTTGCTGGCCTTCATAAAAAGAGGGATTGAGTATAGAAGCAAAGAGGTTCTTCTGCAGCTGTACAGGGCCCTGGTGAGACCACACCTGGAGTACTGTGTGCAGTTCTGGTCTCCAAATTTGAGGAAAGACATTCTGGCTATTGAGGGAGTGCAGCATAGGTTCACGAGGTCAATTCCTGGAATGGCAGGACTACCTTACATTGAAAGACTGGAGCGACTGGGCTTGTATACCCTTGAGTTTAGAAGACTGAGAGGGGATCTGATTGAGACATATAAGATTATTAAAGGATTGGACACTCTGGCGGCAGGAAACATGTTTCCGCTGATGGGTGAGTGCCGAACCAGAGGACACAGCTTAAAAATACGGGTAGAACATTTAGGACAGAGATGAGGAGAAACTTCTTCACCCAGAGAGTGGTGGCTGTGTGGAATGCTCTTCCCCAGAGGGCAGTGGAGGCCCGGTCTCTGGATTCATTTAAGAAAGAGTTGGATAGAGCTCTCAAGGATTGTGGAATCAAGGGTTATGGAGATAAGGCAGGAACAGGATACTGATTAAGGATGATCAGCCATGATCATATTGAATGGTGGTGCAGGCTCGAAGGGCAGAATGGCATACTCCTGCACCTATTGTCTATTATCTATTGGTGACTTCAGGAGGTCACGGAATGAACATTCTCTGCTGGACATCGGCTCTTGTGTGGAGATAGTGAAGAGCACCAAATTTCTTAGCCTCTGTTATCTCCCTTCAGAATCTCAACCTTTTCCCTTCCTATGTCATTGGTTTCAATGTGTTCATTGACCTCTTGCTGGCCTCTCTTCCCCTTGAGAACATACTGCAGCCTCTCGGAGACATCCTTGATCCTGGCACCAGGAAAGCAACACACCATTCTGATTTTTCGCTGCTGGCCACAAAAACTTATTTCTGTACCTCCAACTAGAGAGTCCCCTAACCTAATTGATCTCTTGGAACCCCGACATACCCCTCATTGCATTAGAGCCAATCTTAATGCCAGAAACCTGGCTGTTCATGCTATGTTCCCCTTAGAATCCATCACCTCGTACATTTTCCAAAAAGCATACTTGCTTGAAATGGGGATAGCCACAGAAGGCTCCTTCACTAACTGCCTACCTCTCTTACCTTTCCTAGAGTTAATCCATCTATGTGACTGTATCTGCGACTTTTTCCATCCGTCACATCTCCTTGCTTTTGTAAATTCCTCATTGCCTCTAACTAAATCTCCAACCCATCCATTCGATCTGATAGGATTCGCAACCAATGGCTTTTATTGCAGATATAGTCCTCAGTAACCCGTAAACTGTCCCACATCCGACAAGAAGAGCATATCACTCTACTAAAGGCCATTTTTGCTTCTTTCAGTCTACAGACCCAGAAAGTAGCTGTGTCTATTATGAATGCTACCACCAGCTGGAGCAATAAGCACACAAAGATATCACGTTTTATGTTTGTCTGTCAAGCAGGAGTGTATGGTTTCACTGCAACCTGTATGTCTTTTATTATAATAATGTGGTTATGCTCATCCTTTTAGAGTATAATAATCCCAAATTTGATCAATCATTTGACTCATTTACCCCTCACTGGCCCCACATGCGCAAGTATGACAGTCATTTTATCAGCTGTATTCGGAGTACTCAGTGTTTGTAAAATAATGTTTAATATTTTCCGTAGCACAGCACACTCTGTATGTATTCTTTAACAGCATGATAAATACTGTAAAGAGAAATAACATCGTGAAATGTATCAGCCGTGTTGTTGTTGTTATGCTTAATAATCTCCAATCAATCTATAATTCTAATGAGAAGTATAATTCCAGTGGCTGCAAGTTCAGGGGCTGAGAATTCTGAGTGAGTAACTCACTTTCTGACTCTCCAAAGCTCAGCCCACCATCTACAACACAAGTCTGTTCTATGATAGAACACTTGTCCAATCATGTAACATTAGTGGTAATTAGGGCTAAGTGGCCCGTGTTCCAGTCCCTTCTGCCCAAGTGGTGTGTTATAACGTGTCTGAACAGATTGACTAAAAATAACCTCAAGGATTGTGTCTGCTGATAAATTACAGTAATCACAGCTGAAGTTAAACAAGCAGTTTGTTAGTTAATTGTGTTTCTCTCTACCTCCACCTAAAACTGTGGAGTAAGCTTTCTATATGTTTCACGCAAAGACACTATATCTAGTTCTTTGGAAACTTCCTGTTCTAGTTCTATTAGTACTCTGCAATGAAAACTATTGGGTTATGGAGAGTTGTCTGCCTTTAAACTCACTAACTTGATTTTCATCATATTCAAACATATTAAATCTCACAGTATCATCCCTTTTGGTTTTTTTTGTACTGCTTCCTCAGTCACAAGAAAGATGCAAATTATTCATTTTACAGTCTTCCACTGCTATACTGACGATGACAGTAGTATCTGTACCTATCCCTCATTGAATCACATTCATATTTAGAACTGTTTTCTTTCTCTTTCATGATTTCCAAGTTAATAGACTATCTCAAGAAGAAAAGAGTCCAAACAGGATATAAAGCCAGTTAGAAGTAAACTGAAAAAGATGGAGCAGAACTAGAGTTGGAGAAATAGAAAGGGGTGCAAAGAAAATTAAGGCAGGGAGAAGCTTTTGAGCTTACACCCAAAAAGAAACAGGAGCCTGGCAGGAAAGACAGTGGAACAGCAATGGCAGAGGTTTCTGGGAGTAATTCAGGAGACACAGCAGTTTCATACTGAGGAAAAAAGAAGCACGGTACAGGGAGGAGGAGACAACATGGCTGACTAGAAAAAGCATATAATGTGACAAAGGATAGTGGGAAACCAGAGGATTGGGAAGCTTACAAGGACCAACAAAGGGTAACAAAAAAAAGGAGGGAGAAGATTAAATATGAAGGTAAGATAGCCAGTAATATAAAGGAAAACTGTAAGAGGTTCTTCAGATACATAAAAGCCAAAAGAGAGACAAAAGTAGATACTGGGCATTGGGAAAATGTTGCTGGAGAGATAGTAGTAGGCAACAAGGAAATGGCTGACGAACTGAATAATTACTTTGCATCAGTCTTCACGGTGGAAGACAAGGGTAATATCCCAAAAATTCAAAATAGTGAGGGGGCAGAGTTGAGTATGGTGGCCATCACCAAGGAGAAGGTGCTAGAAAAACTGAATGGCTTCAAGGTGGGTAAATACCCTGGGCCAGATGGACTGCACCTCAGCGTTCTAATGGAGAAAGCTGAAAAGATAGTGGAGGTGTTAGTGGTGATCTTTCATGAATTGCGAGAATCAGGTTCTGTCCCAGAGGACTGGAAAATCGCTAATGTGACAGCCATTTAAAAAGGGAGTAGGACAAAAGATGGGAAATTACAGACCAATTAGCTTAATGTCGGTCATGGGTAGGATCCTGGAATCTACTGTAAGGATAAGATTAGATTCCCTACAGTATGGAAATAGGCCCTTTGACCCAACAAGTCCAAACCAACCCTCTGAAGAGTAACCCACCAAAACCCATTCCCCTACCCTATACTTATCCCTGACTAATGCACCGAACACTTTGGGCAATTTAGTATGGCCAATTCACCTGACCTGCACATCTTTGGATTGTGGGAGAAAACCAGAGCACCCGGAGTAAACCCACACAGACATGGAGAGAATGTGCAAACTCCACACAGATAGCCGCCCGAGGCAGGAACTGAACCCAGGTACCTGGAGCTGTGAGACAGCAGTGCTAACCACTGAGCCATTGAAAAATACCTTGATTGTCTGTTGAGTCTTTCATCTGTTCGAATACCGTGATAGTTTCACTTCTTTCATGTGTAAATAACAAAACCTTTTATAAAAAATTTGCATTCTTAGGTTGACTGTAACAATTGGTGATAGCTAGATAATATGTTGAAGGTGTTAGCCCCCTGTGTTCTCTGACTATGCCATGATATTTAGATTGATTCTAATCTAAAAAGTGAGATAACAGAGTTTTACATGAATTCATGCAGTTTTTGAGCAAAGTACAATGTAACTCCGCAAGTACAAATTCACCCCACTAAATATATATATATGTGTGCATGTGGGTCTTTGTGCGTGTATGTGTGTGCCTGTCTGTCTGTCTGTCTGGGTTGGGGAGTTGTGAGTGTGAGAGAGTGTGTATATGTGTGTGTATGTGAATGTAAAGTGTCTTAAGTCTATGAGGGTGTGCGTGTGGGAGTGTATGTGTCTGGGGTGGGGGGTTGAGAGTGTGAGAGAGTGTATATGTGTGTGCGTGAGTGTAGAGTGGTCTAAGTCTCTGAGAGGATGCATGTGAGAGTGCGTGCGTGTGTGTGCGTGTAGTACAATGGTGGTCACCTGTAGTGTGACATGAACCCAAGATCCCGATTGAAGCCCTCCCCATTGCACTCTATACACAAACACACACACACACACACACACACACACACACATGTATACATGTACATATATTTTGTGGGGTGAATTTGTACTTGCAGAGTTACATTGTACGTTGCTCAAAAAGCTGCATGAATTCATGTAAGACTCTTGTTATCTCACTTTTTAGATTAGAATCAGTCTAAACATTACGGCATAGACAGAGAACACAGGGGGCTAACACCTTCAACATATTGTCTAGCTAACACCAATTGTTACAGTTAACCTGAGAATGCAACTTTTTAAAAAAAGTTTTGTGATTTACACATGAAAGAAGTGAAACTATCATGGTATTCGAACAGATGAAAGACTCAACAGACAATCAAGGTATTTTTCAATGTATAATTTCAGTTATAAACTTTTGCTATAAATTCTGTGTCTTACAATTGTGTCCTCCACAACCACCTGATGAAGGAGCAGCACTCCGAGAGCTAGTGTATGCTTCTAATTAAACCTGTTGGACTATAACCTGGTGTTGTGTAATTTTTAACATTGTAACCTGAGGTAACCTTCTTCACTGTCCACTACACCTCCAATTTTGGTGTCATCTGCAAACTTACTAATTATACCTCTTATGCTCACATCCAAATCATTTATATAAATTATGAGAAGTAGTGGACTCAGCACTGATCCTTGTAGGACTCCACTTGTCACAGGCCTCCAGTCTGGAAAATAATGCTCCACCACCACTCTCTGTCTTCTACCTTTGAGCCAGTTGACTAGTCCAAATGGCTAGTCCTCCCTGTATTCCCTTGCTAACCAGTCTCCCATGGGGAACCTTGTTGAATACCTAACTGAAGTCATTCCATAATAAGAGTATACTTGAGAGAAATCAGGAGGGCAAAAAGGGGACATGAGATAGCTTTGCAAATAGAGTTAAGGAGAATCCAAAGAGTTTTTCCAAACATGTTGAGGGCCGCTCAAAGATCAGAAAGGCGGCCTTTGTGTACAGCCGCAGAAAATGGGGGACATACTAAATAAGTATTTTGCATCAATATTTACTGTGGAAAAGGACATGGAAGATATAGAATGTAGGGAAATTGGTGGTGACATCTTGCAAAATGTCCATATCACAGGGGAGGAAGTGCTGAATGTCTTCAAATGCATAAAAGTAGATAAATCCCCAGGACCTGATCAGGTGTACCCTTGAACTCTGTGGGGAGCTAGGGAATTGAGTGTTGAGCCACTTGCTGGGATATTTGTATCAGCGATAGTCACAGGTGAGGTGCCGGAAGACTGGAGGTTGGCTAACGTGGTGCCACTGTTTAAGAAAGGTGGTAAGGACAAGCCAGGGAACTATAGATGTCGGTGGTGGGCAAGTTGTTGGAGGGAGTCCTGAGGGACAGGATGTACATGTATTTGGAAAGGCAAGGACTGATTAGGGATAGTTAACATGGCTTTGTACATGGGAACTCGTGTCACAAACTTGATTGAGTTTTTTGAAGAGGTAATAAAGAGGATTGATGAGGGCAGAGCGGTAGATGTCATCTGTATGGACTTCAGTAAGGCATTCGACAAGGTTCCCCATGGGAGACTGATTAGCAAGGTTAGATCTCATGGAATACAGGGAGGACTAGCCATTCAGATACAGAACTGGCTCAATGGTAGAAGACAGAGGGTGGTGGTGGAGAGTTGTTTTTCAGACTGGAGACCTGTGACCAGTGGAGTACCACAAGGATCGGTGCTGGGTCCTCTACTTTTCATCATTTATATAAATGATTTGGGTTTGAGCACAAGAGGTACAGTTAGTAAGTTTGCAGATGACACCAAAATTGGAGGTGTAGTGGACAGTGAAGAAGATAACCTCAGATTACAACAGGATCTTGACCAGATGGGCCAATGAGCTGAGAAGTGGCAGATAGAATTTAATTTAGATAAATGTGAGGTGTTGCATTTTGGGAAATAAAATCTTCACAGGACTTATACACTGAATGGTAAGGTCCTAGGGAGTGTTGCTGAACAAAGAGACCTTGGAGTGCGGGTTCATAGCTCCTTGAAAGTGGAGTCGCAGGAAGATAGGATAGTGAAGAAGGTATTTGGTGCGCTTTCCTTTATTGGTCAGAGTATTGAGTACAGGAGTTGGGAGCTCATGTTGTGGCTGTACAGGATATTAGTTAGGCCACTTTTGGAATATTGCATGCAATTCTGGTCTCCTTCCTATCAGAAAGATGTTGTGAAACTTGAAAGGGTTCAGAAAAAATTTACAAAGATCCAGGGTTGGAGGATTTGAGCTATAGGGAGAGGTTGAATAGGCTAGGGCTGTTTTCCCTGGAACATTGGAGGCTGAGGGGTGACCTTATAGAGGTTTACAAAATCATGAGGGACATGGATAGGATAAATAGACAAGGTCTTTTCCCTGGAGTGGGGGAGTCCAGAACTAGAGGGCATAGGTTTAGGGTGAGAGGGGAAAGATATAAAAGAGACCTAGGAGGCAACTTTTTCACACAGAGGGTGGTACGGGTATGGAATGAGCTGCCAGAGGAAGTGGTGGAGGCTGGTGCAATTGCAACATTGAAAAGGCATCTGGATGGGTATATGAATAGGAAAGGTTTGGAGGGATATGGGCTGAGTGCTGGCAGGTGGGACTAGATTTGGTTGGGATATCTTATCGTCATGGACAGGTTGGACTGAAGGACCTGTTTCCATGCTATACATCTCTTTAACTCTAAAAGCATTTTACTGTGTATATTCCTGAGGCTGCAAGAACGAGTAAGCTGTGACATTGTTTCATTGTTGTGAAACGGTTTTATTAGCAAATCACACAGTCAGACTTAACCACCATGTTACACTTTTTAGCTGCTTCTCCAGTCTCCCACATTGAACAGTTTTCCACACACTTGGGTTATGCATTCTAAATCCTAACCTTTTACTGCTTAAAAAAGCTTTCTCTTAGCGTTCTTTTGCCAGTCACCTTCAGTACATGCCTTCTGACATTGAGAATAATTTGAATTGAATCTCTAAACTTGTCATGATTTTGAACACTTCTACCAAGTCTCTTAACTTTTTTAAAGAGAAAAAAACACAGCTACACCAATCTATTCACATTACTGAAATCCTTCATTCCCTGGAACCATTCTCATTACTTTTTTTGGCACCATCTATAAAGCTTTCAGAGCATTCATTAAATACAACGCCCAGAAATGGACACTATGAAGATGCGGCTGTACCAGTATGTTGTACAAGTTTCTCATGAATTCCGTGTTTTTGCTCTCTCTCTCTCTCACTTTATAAAGTCCAGGTTTCCATCTGCCTTTCCAACCATTTCCTCAACCTGCTCTCCCACATTCAGTGATGGTGCATTTTCTGCTTCTGTAGCCTCTAGAATTATATATTTTATTTGATATTGCAGACCATAAGACACAGGAACAGAAATTAGGCCATCCTGCCCATTGTTGTTTGTACAAAAATGAATCACTTCATACATCTCTGCATTCAATTCCAATTGTTGTTTCCACCTGTTCAGCAGCCTATCAGTGTCCTGCTGAAATATATCACCATCATAACCATACAAGAGAGTAGATCAAAAGTAGATCTTTCAGCCCCTTCAACCTGCCTCCCTATTGAATATGATCATGCTTGATCTTGGGCTTTAATTCCACCTTTTCACATCCCTTGAATCTCCAAATACCAAAATCTTTCTATCACAGCTTTAAATAATGGGGCAACCATTACTGTATGGAATACAAAGTTCCAAAGCTTCAAAACCCTGTGCAGAAGTTTCTCATCTTGATCACAGAGTCATGGAGATGTACAGCATGGAAACAGGCCCTTTAGTCTAACTCATACAGGCCGAGCAGATATTCTAAATTAATCTAGTCCCATTTGCAAGCATTTGGCCCATATCCCTCTAGACCCTTCCTATTCATATACCCATCCAGGTGCCTTTTCAATGTTGTAAGTGTACTAGCTTCCATTACTTCCTCTGGCAGCTCATTCCATACACACACCACCCTCTGCATGAAAACGTTGGCCCTTAGGTTCCTTTTAAATCTCTCCCCTCTCACCTTAAGCTTATGTCCTTTACTTCTGAACTCTCCTACCCTGGGGAAAAGACCCAATCCATACCCCTCATGATTTTATAAACCTCTATAAAGGTCACCCCTCAGCCTCCAACACTCCAGGAAAAGAAGTCCCAGCCTATTCAGCCCCTCCATATGGCTCAAACCCTCCAATCCTGGCAGCATCCTTGTAAATCTTTTCTGAACCCTTTCACATTTCACACCATCTTTTCTATTGCAGAGACGACCAGAATTGAATGAAGTATTCCAAAAGTGGCACAACTAGTGTCCTGTACATCCGCAACATGTCCTCCCAACTCCTTTGTTCAATGCACTGACCAACAAAGGAAAGCATACCAAACGCTTTCTTCACTGTGACTCCACTTGCAAGGAACAGTGAACCTGCACCTCAAGGTCTCTTTGTTTGGGAACGTTCCCCAGGACCTTGCCATTAAGTGTGTAAGTCCTGCCCTGATTTGCTTTTCCAACATGCAGACCTCAAAATTATCTAATTTAAACTCCATCTGTCACTCCTTGGCCCATTGGACCATCTGCAAACTTACTAAACAGACTTCCTATATTCAATTCCAAATCATTATCCAAATATCAAAGAGTAGTGGGCCCAGCACCGATCCTTGCAGTACACTTCTGGTCACAGGCCTGTAGTCCTCAAAACAATCCTCTACCATCACCTCCTACCTTCATGCCTATTTTGTATCCAAATGCCTAGCTCTCCCTGTATTCCATGTGATCTAACCTTGCTAACCAGTCTACCATGCGGAACCTTATCGAATGCCTTACTGAAGTCTATACAGATAATGTTCACTGCTCTTCCTTCACCAACCCTCTTTGTCACTTCTTCAAAAAACACAATCATGTTAGAGAGATACTATTTCCCAATCACAAAGCCATGCTGACGATTCCAAATCGGTCATTACCTTTCCAAATGCATATCGTCCTGTCCACAGAACCCCTTCCAACAACTTACCCACTACTGACATCAGGCTTACCACAGATTGATTCATTGAATACTTTCACTGAAAGCAAATGAAATGCTATTCTTCAGATTTGGATCTGCCTCTCGAACATAATTGTTTCATCTGACTTATATCAAAGAGCTATTTTTCCACATCCAAAATACAAATTTTCTTCTGGCTGGAGGAATTATACAGCATGAAAGCAGTGATACAAACCTCGTATTACTTGCAGGGAGCAAAGTGCAAAAAGGTGAGACAAGATACAATTGCATCCAGACAGTCTCAGAGTAAGTGAGACTATGACAGTGAGTGAAGAGCCTGGAGATACAGCCTTGTCCAATCAATGAGCTGGGTGTATGTGTCTGAACATATTGTGTCCTTGCTGCAGGATTACAATGAGAATTGCTGGTGCAGCTCCAAGTGCAGCTTTGAAGGGCACAACTGCCCTTTAAGTGGATTTGGGATTAGATTATTTACAGTGTGGAAACAGGCCCTTTGGCCCAGCAAGTCCAGAGCGACCCTCTGAAGACCAACCCACTCAGACCCATTCCCCTACATTGGAGCACCCGGAGGAAACCCACACAGACACAGGGAGAACATGCAAACTCCACACAGACAGTTGCCCAAGTCAGGAATTGAACCCGGGTCTCTGGTGCTTTGAGGCAGCAGTGCCACTGTCCCACAAGAGTTCTTAAAGGCTTGTACATGTCAGATGCTAATGCCTGTGGATGTAGGGTGTGTGTGGCTGGTGCCCATGGAATATGCCCTGAGATGTTGATGCCTGATATCCAACATGCAGATGGCTCAGAGCCCACAGTGAGCTAAATCTACCAGGGGCTCACTCCAGTTTCCTTGTCGTGTTTTCCAATATCTAACTTATTTGGGGTAATAAGTGAGCTGGCATTTGACAAGCAGTAATGAGTTAATTGGCATCTCACCACTCACCACTCACATCTCAGACAGAATATTGTATCACCATACTGCTTGTGAAAAGCATAAAATATGGCATGAGATTTCAAGATGGGCATTACTGCACTCCATTCACACACATCATCACAGCCCACATCACTTTGACCCTTACAAGATTCCACCCCTTGTCTTCTGCAAAGGAAACAAACATTGACTTTCATGCATGTCCAGTTTAGTGCATTGACATCAGCAACTGTTCAGATGTTGCTGATTTTTCTTGAATCAATGATTACTGTAGAAAGTGTTTTTTTGCCTAGTGACATCTTGCCAAACAGATTATTCAGTGTCAACTCTGATTTTAGGTTAAAACATTAGCACAATTTTATCATTTCATGCAATACATTACAACAACAAATGGCTGAGATGCCAATAAGTTAAATGCACACTGACATAAATAATATCACATTCAGCAGAAATACAATACATTACATGGAACTATTATCCAGTCAAGTTTCACAGGAATAATGATATACCTAAGTAATTTTACACATGCTAGTCACTGCTAGATGCAATCATTGGTTTTAGTTTATGAATATAGACATCACATTCATTCATTAATTAAGACATCTTTACTCTGGAGTTTCATCCTTTTCAAGTCTTATTACAGCCAAACTGTTAAATGACTGTCCAATAGGTTGAGCTTTCAGCTCCTTCAATTCTGATCGTGGAGTTCCTGTCAAAACAGGAGAGAACATTCCTGATAACAGCTTCCCAAAAACCAGTCTCAAACATCTCGATTCAGTATACATCAAACCTCAATGTGAATCCTCTAGTTCCTCAGATGCCTCAATAACCCCAATACACTTCGTTATAATCACTTGGCCTCATTATTAGTATTGACCTTCCAATCCTTCTCCCCCTTCACTTATATAGAGCCCATTCAGTGCTACTGCAAGGGACTCTTACCATGCTTCTGATATTACCATTAAACCAGTCCATGCATTCAGCTGTCACACACAAACTCCTCATTCCAAATTGCTGCTTATCTCTAGAGCTTTCTTGTAGATCTGAGTGAAATTGTCCATGTCCGTGAGCAGAGAGGAGCTGCTGTCACTCAGTTGTTGACAGAAAGCTTTCATGTGGCGAATAGGTTGGTGGATCCTCAACCCCTCAAAGTCTTTGAGATGCAGCAGGTTTCCTGCAGAGACACAACTGCGAATTGGCCTGTCTTCTGGTAAATGGTGCAGCTTGAATGACTCTTTAGAGAGGAGGCTGCCCTTGTCTTTAATTGTGGGTGAGGGGCTGCAGCCTTGAGCTTCTGTCACCTGCTGTGTTAACTCTGTAATCTCTGATGGTGATTCACTGTTCATGGCAGAATCTGATAACTTGCCAGTGTGCTTCAGGATTCCTTTCCTTCCCTGGGCCATTATGCCAGGGCCCTTAAAACATGCACCATGCTTAGGAGAGCAGATGGAGTTGGTATTAGCCGCACAGTCCCGATCCAGGAGCTCCGATGATTCACTGTGCTCGGGGGAAGAGTAATAACCAGATTCTCTCTGCTGTGCTTTTTTCAGAATTCCCTTCTTCGGCTTCACAATGGAGTTTTCAGCAGTTTGTGTGCACAGAGAAGTTGCTTCAATGCCTCCAAAGGCACCGGCAGAGGGAGTGCTCATGCTAAGTTCATGCTCTGAAGCTACTTTCGCAGGCCCAGTGCTGTGAGCGTGACAGTCATCGGCCATCTTCTGCTTTAAAATTCCTTTGGGCCTTTTCAGTAAGCACTTGTTGCTTGGCATTCCTTCATGCAGACAGTGAGCAATGTCAGTCTCTTTCTTGGACTTCTTCACAGATGTCTGGGCCGCTCGCACTCCCTGAGATTGGAACTGCTTTACTGGGCATTTTAGCTTCGATTCGCCCTCTGACTGTGAACAGCGTGAGTGATGTTGCCAACCAATAAAGCTAACCTCTGAGCTTCCAAAAGGATTGCAGTCACACACACTTGCTTGATAACCCCAATTCACCCACCAGTGGTTAGCGATGTCCTCAATTGTGGCTCGGCGCTCAGGATTCACCATCAACATCCACCTGATAAGGCCACGGGCATCTGTCAGGGAGCAGCAACAGACAGTCACATTGCGATTCCTGGCCATGATTCTCGCTCTTTACAGGACTGACCTTAACATTCTGTTTTATCCTTTAACAACACGAGGGCTGTGCTGGCAATACCAACATTTATTGCCCATCCCTAATTGCTTTTGAACAGAGTTGCTTGCTCGGCCATTTCTGAGCGCAGTTAAGTGTAAGCCACATCGCTGTAGGTTTGGAGTCAGATCAGGTGAGGATGGCAGATTTTCTTTCTTGAAGGACATTAGTGAACTAGATGGGTTTTTAATGATAGTTGCAGATTTATGAAATGAATTCAAGTTTCACCATCTGCTGTGATTAGCCTAAGTCTTTGAATTACTAGTACAGTGACAATATCAGTACACCATCGCCCCCGTCTGTTAGTCATTACTGTGTATGCCTGTCTTGGGTTTCAATTCATATCACATCAACCCTGGTCACCTTATCCTTTTAATTTGTCAAGAGCTCCTCTCAATCTGAGAGTATCAATGTACAGAAACTTATAAAATACAAGGTTTCATTCCACAATGACCAAACAGACCTGGGGCATGGGAAACATTTACCACAGTGAGAAGAGATAAGTAATGCCATGGTAGATCAGTCAAGTATCTATAAGGAGTTTGAATAAGCCTGCATTTTGGATGTAGTAGGAACAGGTGAAAAGAAAAATATCATAAATGATATGTGTTGTCTCTCACTAAAGCACTGTTATTGCAAGGACATCTTGAAAGAAAATTAATCAGATGTGGTTAGAATGTATTGTTATGGCAGTGCATTAAGGAAAGGAATGCACAAATTCATGAAATATACTTGCTTTTAGGGAGGGAGTTTCAGTGATGTAATGGTATTGTCATGGACTAGCATACTAGAGATCTAGGTTAATTATCTGAGAATGTGATTTAAAATCCATTGCATGGAATCTGGTGAAATTTGAATTCAATTAGTACATGTGGAATTAAAAGCTAGTCTAATGATAACTGGGAAACTATTGTCAATTGTTGTGAAAATCTATCTGTTTCACTTTGAAATCTACCATCCTTAACTAGTCTCACCTATATGTATCTCTGGATTCACAGCCACAATGGCTTAGCAGTTCAAGGACAAGCAAAATGGGCAACAATGGCCTTGTCATTGACAACCACAATCCAGAAAAGAATTATTAAAGAAAATGGAGCACGGGGATTAGTTTAGACAACACTTTCAAACTCAAGGAGACCTGGCTAAATGTGAGTTCATGAGTTATCATTAGTACTCACATCTAATATACACTGAATATGAGGTTATATTTTGTTGCCTTCTTGCTCAATCTAATAAAGGGTTTTCGTCAGACTTTCCAAGGTTGCATTGAATTAAATAATTCTGCAGGACAGCTCGAGGCCTTTAGGCCCATTAACTTTTTGCTGGTTCTATCAAAGAGCAAATGACTCTCCACATAATTGTTATTCATCACCTGAAATATCTGATTAAATTTATTTTGTGTCCTCTTTAAAGCCATTCTAAACAGCATGGCCAGAATTGGTCAGAATACTGAAGATTTATGCTCCAGAATTAGGTGTGCACCTAACCAAGCTTTCCCAGAACAGCCATGGCATTGGCATCGATTGGACAATGTGGATTATTGCCGAGGTTTATCCTGTCCACAAAAAGCAGACAAAGTCAAAGTTAGCCAGCCATTAATGCCACATCAGTCGACTCTTGTTCATCAAAAAAGGTGTCCATTGGCAGTGCCATCAAGCAGCACTAGCTCAGCTAAAAACAAAATCACTCTGGGTTCTGCTCAGGCCACTCAACACCCTCAGAAGGTAAATTAAATCAAATTATTTGGACTGACTGTGTCATCGCAATTGGTTAATTTCACAGTCATGTGGACAATACTTATTAATTAAAAATGGATTGGTTAACAATTATTAAAATGTAATTCGAAGGAATACTCCAACATTATCATTATCAGGTTGAGCCCCCTTTAAGCTACGTGTGTGTGGCTGCATAAATCAGTCAAACTCGATTCATTACTTTCGCTGCTCTGGATTAACATGTGCTCAAGTTTTGGATTCTAAATGGTTGCTCATTATTGGCACTAAGCCCACCATTTTCAGTTCATCAGTACCTTCTTATCAACTGTCACCTACCTGATGGTGGAGTGGGTTCCTGATAATCCCCGCTGCTTATCTGCCTGACGAGATTTCTGTGGTCGCAACCATCAAATGGCATGGTCCCGTAAACCAGAGTATATAGTAGCACACCCAGAGCCCAGCTGTCTACCTGAGAGTGCCAAACGGGAACACCCAATCAGCTCCAGACTGCAGATAGTGAGAGCTTCCACAGATACACGAACTCACTCCGCTGTATGGAGTCATAGAGTCAGCACATACTTAAGTCCTTTGGCCCAAACAAGTTCATGCCAACCAAAATGTCCCTCCACGCTAACCCCATTTCCCTGCACTTGGCCCATATCCTTCTAAATCTTTCCTATCCAAGTACTTGTCTAAATGCCTTTTAAATGTTAATGTGCACACCTCAACCACTTCCGCTGGCAGCTCATTCCATATGAGTACCACCCTCTGTTTATAAAAGCTCACCTCGGATTCCCTTTTATTCTTTCTGCTCTCACCTTAAACTGATGCTCTCCAGTCTTTTGATTCCTGAGTGCATTCACCCTATCCGTGCCTCTCATGATCTTATACACTTTTATAAGATACCCCCTCAGTCTCCTACTCTCTAAAGAAAAAAAGTCCGAGCTTGTCCAACCTCTTCCTATAACTCAGACCCTTGAGTCTTGCAACATCCTTGTAAATTTCTTCTGCACTCTTTCTAGTTTAAAAATATTCTTCCTATAGTAAGGTGACTAAAACTGAACACAATACTCCCAAGTGCAGCCTCGTGTCCTGTACAACTGCAATATAACTTCCCAACTTCTTTACTCAATGCCATGACTAATGAAGGCCAGTGTGCCATAAGCCTTCTTCACTGCCCCTGTCTACCTGTGACTCTGCTCTCAGAGAACCTTGCACCTGAACTCCAAGGTCCTCCTGTTCCATTACACTCCTTAAAGCCCTACCATTCACCATGAAACTCCTACCTTAATTTGACTTTCCTCAATGCAACACCTCACACTTATCTATAGTAAACTCCATTTACCATTTCTCAGCCCACTTCCCTAGCTGATCAAGCAGCTGCTGCAATTTATAATACTCTTCCTTACTGTCCACTGTTCAACGTTATCAGCAAACTTACTAATCATGCCTTGTACATTCTCATTTAAATCATTGATATAGGTGGGCCCAGCAACAACCCCTGAGGCACTCCACTAGTCACAAGCCTCCAGTTCTACAAACATCCATCCACTATTACCCTCTGCTTCCTACCATCAAGCCAATTGTGTATACAATTTGCCAGCTCCCCGTGGATTCCATGTGATCCAATCTTCCAGAGCAATCTACCATATGGAATCTTATCAAAGGCGATACTGAAATCCATGTAGACTACATCTACCACCCTGCCCTCATCCACCTTCCTGCTCACTTCATCAAAGAGCTCTAACAAATTTGTGAGATATGAACTTTCACACACAAAGCCATGTTGACTACTCCTAATCAAACCCTGTCTTTCCAAATGCATGTGTATCTTACCGGTCAGAATCTTCTGAAGTAACTTATCTAACACTGACGTTAGGCTTACTGGTCTGTAGTTCCCAGGGTTTTTTTTTTGCAGCCCTTCTTGAAAAAGGACACAACATTCATTACCCTCCAGTCTTTCAGAACCTCACCAGTGGCGAATGATGATACAAAAATATCAGCTAGGATGCCTGCAATTTCTTCTATAGCCTCTTGCCTCTTCTCTAGCCTTCTTAGATATATCCGGTCAGGGTCAGGAGATTTACCCAACGGCTTGTGATCAGTTACATGAGCACACAATGACTACAGTTTGCTTCTCTGAGTTGTAATATTAATGCTTTGAGACCAAGTTGGTGTTGCCTTTGTGTCCAATCAGTACTGACACCAGAGATATCCCACAATGCATTCTCCTGGCATCTAGCCACCTGAGTTTGATGACCAGCATTAACATCCTTCGAATCTAGAACTTTCTGAACAGGGCTTTAGCACATTTATTTAAACATAAATCCCCCACACTGAAATGATTGCACCTGGATTCTGAAATTGAGTGATGTTGCAGTGATTGTGACAACTTCGAACAATGCTTTGCCTGCTGAAAATTCCAGATTTCCTTCCGTTTCACCCTGGTTGTTCAGTTTCTTGAATCATGGGTGGCCCGGTGGCTCAGCAGTTAGTACTGCCGCCTCACAGCACCAGGGTCCTGGGTTCGATTCCCGCCTGTCTGTGTGGAGTTTGCACATTCTCCCCGTGTCTGCGTGGGTTTCCTCTGGGTGCTCCGGTTTCCTCCCACAATCCAAAGATGTGCATGTCAGGTGAATTGGCCATGCTAAATTGCCCACAGTGTTAGGTGCGTTAGTCAGGGGTAAATATAGGGTAGGGGAATGGGTTTGGGTTGGTTTCTCTTCGGAGGGGCGGTGTGAACGTGTTGGGCTGAAGAGCCTGTTTCCACACTGTAGAGAATGTAATCTAATCGTTAGCCTCAGGTGAGGTTCTGAAAGACTGGAGGGGAGTGAATGTTGTGTCCTTATTCAAAAAGGTTTGTCCCAGGGTAAGACAAGAACAAATCCTCCCTGCCTTACTCACTCTTCTACTGACTTACACCATTTCATTATCAAATTATTTGGACTGACTAACTTATAGCAATTAGCTAATTTCCCATTCATAATGACAATATTTGTTGACTAAATAGGTGAGATGACAATTATTAAAATGTAATTCCAAAGAATACTCCAATATTATCATTTATTGACTCTTCAATCAACTATCTAAGAGTAAAAACAAGCAGCTGCAAATAAATTAAAAATGGCAAATGTTTCATCAGCAAATCTCCCATCAAAAGAAACCAGCACTAGGGGCTAAATGTTGGTTTATTCACCAACCTCTGTTGATATGCTTGTTAAGTGCTCGCTAATTCTCCAGCCTGGTAAACTAATCCAGTTAGATGCTGTTTAATTGCTCCAGCCTGGGATACTAACACTGTCAAGTGCTAATCTATTACCAGCCTGGAACACTGACCCAGGTTAAACTCTAGTTCATTCATCAGCCTGGAAAGCTAACATGGTTTAGCAGTGGTTCATGCACCAGCCTGCCACACGAACCCAGCCAACTTGGAACACTAACCCAGTATAGTGCTGTTTCATTCACCAGCTTGAGACACTAACCTGTTTTAGTGCTGGATCATTCACCAGCTTGGAATACTAACCCAGTTTAGCACTGGTTCATTCACCAACTTGGAACACTAACCCAGTTAAGCACTGGTTTATTCACCAGCCTGAGACACTAACCTCTGGTCCATGATATGGATGGCCATTGACAATTTCCGGTGAAGCATAAAGTGGGCTCCCACAGAAGGTTTGTAGAAATTTGTCCTTCTGGTACAGATTAGACAGTCCAAAGTCTGCAATCTGTAAAAGAATTATATGGAATAGAATGAAAACTAAATACTGTTAATGCTGAAAATCTGTGCTCACATTACCTGCTCAGGAAACTTAACAGGTACCACATTTGGAAAATGAAAGAGTTAATGTTTCCAGTCCAGTGACCTGCTTTCAGAGGTGATTGAGGCCTGAAAACGATGGGTTTTATTCTGTGAACAGAAAGTGGGAGCAGCATATGGAACAGATAGTGAGAGTGTCAGAAAAGGTTCTAGCAAACAACACTTCATTTTATACTTTAACACATTGTAACCTTTAGAATTCAACATTGAGTTCAACAACTCCAGGCCTCCATTTTGATCCTCTGTTGCTGTGTCTTGTTTGTATCTTGTTGGCTTTGTTCTAAGTAAGACCTGACCTATTTTCCCCTATTCAAACTCAACATTGACACCAATTTTACATCTTAATTCTCCCTTATCACCATTAGCACTCACCATCTGTTCCAGTTCCCTTTTAACAGCATAAAAACTAACGCTTTCCATCCCCTCAGAACCAAGGTATAGTTATCAGGCTCAAGACATTAACTCTGTTTTTCTCTCTCTGCAGATGCTGCCAGACCTGCTGAGTTTCTCCAGCAATTTCTGTGTGGGATAGTGTTACCATAAAGGGAACTAGTGAAATATTGTTTAGAAATGTGTTCATGAGAACTTCACTGACTAGAATGTCCTCAGCCAACCAGAAATGAGGTATTTTTGGATCTGGTGCTAGGAAATTACTGTGCTGAGTGAACGAAATGCCTTTGAGGAACATTTAGTTAAAAGTAGTCATTGTGTAATAAAGTTTAGGCTAGTGATAGAGAAGAGCAAGGAACTATCAAACAACGTGAGGCAACTTGATTGAGTTTTTTGAAGAAGTAACAAAGAGGATTGATGAGGGCAGAGCAGTCGATGTGATCTATATGGACTTCAGTAAGGCGTTCGACGTGGGAGACTGATTAGCAAGGTTAGATCTCATGGAATACAGGGAGAACTAGCCATTTGGATACAGACCTGGCTCAAAGGTAGAAGACAGAGGGTGGTGATGGAGGGTTGTTTTTCAGACTGGAGGCCTGTGACCAGTGGAGTGTCACAAGGATCGGTGCTGGGCCCTCTACTTTTTGTCATTTACATAAATGATTTGGATGTGAGCATAAGAGGTACAGTTAGTAAGTTTGCAGATGACACCAAAATTGGAGGTGTATGGACAGCGAAGAGGGTTACCTCAGATTACAACAGGATCTGGACCAGATGGGCCAATGGGCTGAGAAGTGGCAGATGGAGTTTAGTTTAGATAAATGCGAGATGCTGCATTTTGGGAAAGCAAATTTTAGCAGGACTTATACACTTAATGGTAAGGTCCTAGGGAGTGTTGCTGAACAAAGAGACCTTGGAGTGCAGGTTCATAGCTCCTTGAAAGTGGAGTCACAGATAGATAGGATAGTGAAGAAGGCGTTTGGTATGCTTTCCTTTATTGGTCAGAGTATTGAGTACAGGGGTTGGGAGATCATGTTGCGGCTGTACAGGACATTGGTTAGACCACTGTTGGAATATTGTGTGCAATTCTGGTCTCCTTCCCATCAGAAAGATGTTGTGAAACTTGAAAGGGTTCAGAAAAGATTTACAAAGATGTTGCCAGATTTGGAGGATCTGAGCTATAGGGAGAGGCTGAACAGGCTGGGACTGTTTTCCCTGGAGCGTCGGAGGCTGAGGGGTGACCTAATAGAGGTTAACAAAATTATGAGGGGCACGGACAGGATAAATAGACAAAGTCTTTTCCCTGGGATCGGGGAGTCCAGAACTAGAGGGCATAGGTTTAGGGTGAGGGGGGAAAAATTTAAAAGGGACCTAAGGGGCAGCTTTTTCACGCAGAGGGTGGTGCGTGTATGGAATGAGCTGCCAGAGGAAGTGGTGGAGGCTGGTACAATTGCAACATTTAAGAGGCAATTAGATGGGTATATGAATAGGAAGGGTTTGGAGGGATATGGGCCGGGTGCTGGCAGGTGGGACTAGATTGGGTTGGGATATCTGGCCAGCATGGACGGGTTGGACCGAAGGGTCTGTTTCCATGCTGTACATTTCTATGACTCTTAGTCCTTCAAGTGAGAAGGTTATTTAAGATTACAAAGAAATGTTGATCAATGGGCTGAAGAGTGGCAGATGGAGTTTAATTTGGATAAATGTAAAGTATTACATTTTGGAAAATCAAATAAAGACAAGAATTAAACAATTAAAAGTGGGCCCTTGGACAGTGTTGTACAACAGAGAGACCTAGGGGCTCAGGTACATAATTCGTCAAAGTTTGCATCACATATAGATAAGGTGGTTGAGAAGGCATTTAGCATGTTTCCCTTCATTGCTCAGACCTCTGAATGGAGGAGTCAGGACGTTATGTTGAGAATGTACAGGACATTGGTGAGGCCTTGTCTAGAGTTCTGTGTCCAGTTCTGGTCAACCTTTGATTTGAAGGATATTATTAAACTAGAGAGGGTTCAGAAAAGATTTATCAGAATGTTGCTGGGAATGGAGGATTTGAGTTTAAAGACAGGCTGGAAAGGCTGAGATTTTGTTTTCCACACTGGAGCCGTAGGAGTTGAGAGATGACCCTATAAGATAGTGAGAGATATAAATAAGATGAATGACAAGTGTTTTTTTCTCCAGGGTGGGAGATATCAAGACTAGTCGACACATTTTTAAAGGTGAGAGGAGGAATTATAGAGTCATAGAAATACACAGCACGGAAACAGAGCCTTTGGTTCAACTCATCCATGCTGACCAAATATCCGATATAAATCTAGTCCAATTTGCCAGCATCTGACCCATATCCCTCTAAACCCTCCCTATTCATATACAAATCCAAGTGCCTTTTAAACGTTATAATCGTACCAGCCACCACCAATTCCATATATGCACCACCCTCTGTGTGAAAAAGTTGCCCCTTACGTCTCTTTTCTATCTTTCTCACCCGAAACCTATGCCCTCTAGTTCTGGATTCCCCCGCCCCAGGGAAAATACTTTGTCTATTTATCTTATCCAGGCCCCTCATAATTTTATAAACCTCTAGAAGGTCACTCCTCAGCCTCCGATGGTCCAGGGAAATCAGCCCAAGCCTGTTCAACTTCTCCCGAAAGCTCAAACACACCGACCCTGGCGACATCCGTGTCAATCTTTTCTGAACTCTTTCAAGTTTTACAATATCCTTCCTATAGGAGGGAGACCAGATTGGCATGCAATACTCCAAAAGTGGCCAAACCAATTTTCTGTACAGCTCCAACATGACCTCCCAATTCTCAAAACATAGGAGGCAATTGTTTCTCCACAGACTGTGGTTCATGTGTGGAGTGAACTTCCAGAGGAAGTGGTGGATGCAGATATAGTTACAACATTTAAAAGACATTTTGATAAGTATATGAATAAGAAATATTTAGATGGATATGGGCCAAGTATAGGCAGAGGGGACTAGTTCAGTTTGGGATTATGGTTGGCGTGGATTGAAGGGTTTGTTTCTGTGCTGTATGACTCTATAAATGAGACCAATTGAGAATTGAAATACAAAGGAATAACCTGCAGAAGACAGAACATGAGAATGGAATGTGGTTGGCAAAAGAAGAGAATAACACGTAATTAGTAATGCTGGGGGAACATTCTTTGGGATAAAGAGGGTAACGTGGTAGAGGCAATAGATTAGGCTTGAATATAGAGTAAGTACACGGGTACATCAGGGTATACGGAGGAAGACGGCTGATACAATATCTGAAAGGGAGATAGCTGAGATCAATAGAACATAGAACATTACAGCACAGTACAGACCTTTTGGCCCTCGATGTTGCGCTGACCTGTGAAACCAATCTAAAGTGCATCTAACCTATCACCATTATCATCCATATGTTTATCCAATGACCATTTAAATGCCTTTAATGTTGGCGAGTCTATTACTGTTGCAAGCAGTGCATTCCACGCCCTTACTACTCTCTGAGTAAAGAAACTACCACTGACATCTGAGTTGAGAATGTGTTACTGGAAAAGCACAGCAGGTCAAGCAGCATCCGAGAAGCATAAAAGTCGATGTTTCAGACCGGAGCCCTTCATCAGGAACCCTGCCCGAAAAACTGATTTTCCTGTTCCTCGGATGCTGCCTGACCTGCTGTGCTTTTCCAGCACCACACTCTCAACTCTTAGAATGGCAACAGAAAATATCAGGAGGGAAGCTTTGAATCTCTCCCCATGCATGGTATCAATGAATGCTTCTTGATGTGAAAATATGCATATCCTTCACTTTAGACCAGGGCATCTTAAAGTTCTAAAACCCATCGGGCTCACAAATGTCCTTCAGGGAAATGTGACTGACTCTTAACTGCCTTTTGGATGGCCCTAGCAAGCCACTTACTTCAAGCGTCAATTAGGAATGTGAAATTAATGGTCTAACCATTGATGAAATCCCAAGGACAGGTTTTGAAAAAGTGGGGTCATGAGTTGAAAGTTTATGGTTGTGTGCTCTGACACTGCAATGGCAATCAAGGAGGTCTGACTGAGTACTAACAACTGTGCCACTGACCTCCCACAATCTCTATTCACAACGGCTGGTTGTGTCAATTTTCAAATCTCAAAATAGAGACGCAGTGGGAAATGGTTTGGGAAGTCCCATTCCAGACCACGGTGTCTGAAGGTTAGAAAGGAAACAGATCAACACTCCATACATTATGTTTAACAGTTCAATTGATATCACTTCAGGCTTCACACTGAGAACATATCTGAATTTTCAAAATTTCTTCTGAAGAACAACAGCACAAATAAAATGGTATTGTCTTCTTGTTTACAAAATAAATCTTACCTTAATGTTATAATTTTCATCCAACAAGATGTTCTCTAATTTCAGATCACGGTGAACAACTCCATTCTGTATTAGAGAGACGGAGAGACAAGTCATCAATGCCCATATGCCATCTGCTCCACCTCACTGCCGATGTGCCATACACAACACCGCACCGTACTGTCCCCAACACACCGCCGTCCCTGTACCGTACACAACACCTCACTGTACTGTACCCAACACCCCGCCGTCCCTGCACCGTACACAACACATTGCCATCCCCCCACCGTACACAACACCTCACTGTACTGTACCCAACACCCCGCCGTCCCTGCACCGTACACAACACATTGCCATCCCCCCACCGTACACAACACCTCACCGTACAGTCCCCAACACCCCCGCTGTCCCCGTACCGTACACAACACCTCACCGTACTGTCCACAACACCCCGCCATCCCTGTACCATACACAACACCTCACTGTACTGTCCCCAACACCCCGCCGTCCCTGTAGTGTATACAACACCTCACCGTACTGTCCCCAACACCCCCGCCGTCCCCGCACCATACACAACACCTCACCGTACAGTCCCCAACACCCCCGCCGTCCCCGCACCATACACAATACCTCACCATACTGTCCACAACACCCCGCCATCCCTGTACCGTACACAACATCTCACCGTACAGTCCCCAACACCCCCGCTGTCCCCGTACCGTACACAACACCTCACCGTACTGTCCACAACACCCCGCCATCCCTGTACCATACACACCTCACCGTACTGTCCCCAACACCCCGCCATCCCTGTACCGTACACAACATCTCACCGTACTGTCCCCAACACCCCGCCATCCCGGTACCGTCCACAACACCTCACCGTACTGTCCCCAACACCCCGCCATCCCCCCACCGTACACAACATCTCACCGTACTGTCCCCAACACCCCGCCATCCCTGTACCATACACAACACCTCACCGTACTGTCCCCAACACCCCGCCGTCCCTGTAGTGTATACAACACCTCACCGTACTGTCCCCAACACCCCGCCGTCCCTGTAGTGTATACAACACCTCACCGTACTGTCCCCAACACCCCGCCATCCCTGTAGTGTATACAACACCTCACTGTACTGTCCCCAACACCCCGCCGTCCCCGCACCGTACACAACACCTCACCGTACTGTACCCAACACCCCGCCGTCCCTGTACCGTACACAACATCTCACCGTACTGTCCCCAACACCCCGCCGTCCCTGTAGTGTATACAACACCTCACCGTACTGTCCCCAACACATCGCCGTCCCCGTACCGTACACAACACCTCACCATACTGTCCACAACACCCCGCCATCCCTGTACCGTACACAACATCTCACCGTACTGTCCCCAACACCCCACCGTCCCTCTTTCATACACAACACCTCACCGTACTGTCCACAACACCCCGCTGTCCCTGTACCATACACAACACCTCACTGTACTGTCCACAACACCCCGCCGTCCCCGTACTGTCCACAACACCCCGCCGTCCCTGTACCATACACAACACCTCACTGTACTGTCCACAACACCCTGCCGTCCCCGTACCGTATACAACACCCCGCCGTCCCTGTACCGTACACAACACCTCACCGTCCCCGCACCGTACACACCACCTCACCGTACTGTACCCAACACCCCGCTGTCCCCGTACCGTATACAACACCCCGCCGTCCCTGTACCGTACACAACACCTCACCGTCCCCGCACCGTACACACCACCTCACCGTACTGTACCCAACACCCCGCCATCCCTGTACCGTACACAACATCTCACCGTACTGTCCCCAACACCCCGCCGTCCCTGTACCGTACACAACACCTCACCGTACTGTCCCCAACACCCCGCCGTCCCTGTAGTGTATACAACACCTCACCGTACTGTCCACAACACCCCGCCGTCCCTGTACCGTACACAACACCTCACCGTACTGTCCACAACACTCCGCCGTCCCCGCACCATACACAACACCTCACCGTACTGTCCCCAACACCCCACCGTCCCTGTACCGTACACAACACCTCACCGTACTGTCCACAACACTCCGCCGTCCCCGCACCATACACAACACCTCACCGTACTGTCCACAACACCCCGCCGTCCCCGCACCATACACAACACCTCACCGTACTGTCCACAACACCCCGCCGTCCCCGTACCGTACACACCTCACCGTACTGTTCCCAACACCCCGCCGTCCCCGCACCATACACAACACCTCACCGTACAGTCCCCAACACCCCGCCGTCCCCGTACCATACACAACACCTCACCGTACTGTCCACAACACCCCGCCGTCCCCGCACCATACACAACACCTCACCGTACTGTCCCCAACACCCCGCCGTCCCTGTAGTGTATACAACACCTCACCGTACAGTCCCCAACACCCCGCCGTCCCCGTACCATACACAACACCTCACCGTACTGTCCCCAACACCCCGCCGTCCCCGTACCATACACAACACCTCACCGTACTGTCCCCAACACCCCGCTGTCCCCGTACCGTATACAACACCCCGCCGTCCCTGTACCGTACACAACACCTCACCGTCCCCGCACCGTACACACCACCTCACCGTACTGTACCCAACACCCCGCCATCCCTGTACCGTACACAACATCTCACCGTACTGTACCCAACACCCCGCCATCCCTGTACCGTACACAACATCTCACCGTACTGTACCCAACACCCCGCCATCCCTGTACCGTACACAACACCTCACCGTACTGTCCCCAACACCCCGCCGTCCCCGTACCATACACAACACCTCACCGTACTGTCCACAACACCCCACCGTCCCCGCACCATACACAACACCTCACCGTACAGTCCCCAACACCCCGCCGTCCCCGTACCATACACAACACCTCACCGTACTGTCCCCAACACCCCGCCGTCCCTGTACCATACACAACACCTCACCGTACTGTCCCCAACACCCCGCTGTCCCCGTACCGTATACAACACCCCGCCGTCCCTGTACCGTACACAACACCTCACCGTCCCCGCACCGTACACACCACCTCACCGTACTGTACCCAACACCCCGCCATCCCTGTACCGTACACAACATCTCACCGTACTGTACCCAACACCCCGCCATCCCTGTACCGTACACAACATCTCACCGTACTGTACCCAACACCCCGCCATCCCTGTACCGTACACAACATCTCACCGTACTGTCCACAACACCCCGCCGTCCCTGTACCGTACACAACATCTCACCATACTGTACCCAACACCCCGCCGTCCCTGTACCGTACACAACATCTCACCGTACTGTACCCAACACCCCGCCGTCCCTGTACCGTACACAACACCTCACTGTACTGTACCCAACACCCCGCCGTCCCCGTACCGTACACACCTCACCGTACTGTCCCCAACACCCCGCCATCCCGGTACCGTACACAACATCTCACCGTACTGTCCCCAACACCCCGCCATCCCGGTACCGTACACAACACCTCACCGTACTGTCCACAACACCCCAACCTCCCCGTACCGTACACAACACCTCACCGTACTGTCCACAACATCCTGCCGTCCCTGTACCGTACACAACACCTCACCGTACTGTCCCCAACGCCCTGCCATCCCTGTGCTGTATACAACACCTCACTGTACTGTCCCCAAACCACGCCGTCCCCGTATCGTACACACCTCACCGTACTGTCCCCAACACCCCGCTGTCCCCGTACCGTCCACAACACCCCGCCGTCCCTGTACTGTATACAACACCTCACAATACTGTCCCCAACACCCCGCCGTCCCCGTACTGTCCACAACACCCCAACCTCCCCATACCATACACAACACCTCACTGTACAGTCCCCAACACCCCGCCGTCACCATACCATACACAACACCTCACCGTACTGTCCACAACACCCCGCTGTCCCCATACCATACACAACACCTGACCGTACTGTCCCCAACAGCCCGCCGTCCCAGTACCGTACACAACACCCCGCCGTCCCAGTACCGTACACAACACCCCGCCGTCCCTGTACCGTACCCAACACCTCACCGTACTGTCCCCAACACCCCGCCGTCCCTGTACTGTATACAACACCTCACCATACTGTCCCCAACACCCCACTGCCCCTGTACCGTACACAACACCTCATTGTACTGTCCCCAACACCCCGCTGCCCCTGTACCGTACACAACACCTCATCGTACTGTCCCCAACACCCCGCTGCCCCTGTACCGTACACAACACCTCACCGTACTGTCCCCAACACCCCGCTGTCCCCGTACCGTACACAACACCTGACCGTACTGTCCCCAACAGCCCGCCGTCCCAGTACCGTACACAACACCCCGCCGTCCCAGTACCGTACACAACACCCCGCCGTCCCTGTACTGTATACAACACCTCACCATACTGTCCCCAACTCCCCACTGCCCCTGTACCGTACACAACACCTCATTGTACTGTCCCCAACACCCCGCTGCCCCTGTACCGTACACAACACCTCATCGTACTGTCCACAACACCCCGCCCTCCCCATACCGTACACGAGTCTCTGCTATCCCCGTACTGTATACAACACCCTGCCACCCATGCTGTCCAAGCATGTATTTCTTCACAGGTCGTGTTTTTGCTGTCAGGGCAAAAGCAGTGAGTTCTAATCAGGTGGACCACGCTGCCTGAATAGTTCAAGGAAGCAGATATAGTCACAACTTTCTATATCTAATGCAGATAAATTCTAATTTAAGGGTAAGAGTGTGGCCACTTCAGATTGAGATGAGGTGAAATGTCTTCACCTGGAACGCGGGGCGACTGTGGAATTCTCTTTCACAGAAAGGGGTTAAGGCCAAAACACTGAATGCTCTCAAGAAGGAGCTAGATATAGTTTAGATTTTTTTTAAGATTAGATTCCCTACAGTGTGGAAACAGGCCCTTCAGCTCAACACTGACCCTCTGAAGAGCAACCCACCCAGACCCATTCCCCTACATTTACCCCTGGCAAATGCACCTCACACTACAGGCAATTTTAGCACGGCCAATACACTTAACCTGTACATCTTTGGACTGTGGGAGGAAACTGGAGCACCCGGAGGAAACCCACACAGACATGGGGAGAACGTGCAAACTCCACACAGACAGTTACGCAAGGTGGGAATTGAACCCAGGTCCCTGGTGCTGTAAGGCAGCAGTGCTAACCACTGAACCACTATAGTTCTTCAGGCTAAAGGGATCCAAGTGTATGGGGTGAAAGTGGGAACAGGAGACTGAGTAGGATGATCATATTGAATGGGCTTGATGGGCTGAACGGCCTATTCCTGCTCCTGTTTTCTATTTTCCATTTAGCAAAGGAAAAATGCAGGATTAAGGGGAATGAGAAAGGGAAGTGGGGTAAATTGGGCAGCTTTACTGAATGGACACGATCCAACCATATGTCTTTACTTAAACTTATGTTCAATTTGTGTTCTTGATTTAACAAAACTAAATTTCTCAAACTTGCTATTAACAGCTTATCCAACTTTGGATCTTGTGGTGAACTGGCAGTGCCTCTCTCTCTGGGCCAGAAGGTCTGGGTTCAGGTGCGACCACACGATATGATAATGATGTATTAAGATGTCCAATCTGACTGATTAAAAATATACAATGTTTTGAATTCAGCCCAACCATACAGGATACTCTTATTCCGAATCGCTCAGAAATGTTGCCTTCTGTTGCCTTCTGTTCTGTTCTGTTGCCTTCCTTCTGTTGCCTTAGTGGGCGGCACGGTGGCACAGTGGTTAGCACTGCTGCCTCACAGCGCCAGAGACCCAGGTTCAATTCCCGCCTCAGGTGACTGACTGTGTGGAGTTTGCACGTTCTCCCTGTGTCTGCTCTGGTTTCCTCGTGCAGGCCAGGTGAATTGGCCATGCTAAATTGCCCATAGTGTTAGGTAAGGGGTAGATGTAGGGGTATGGGTGGGTTGCGCTTCGGCGGGTCGGTGTGGACTTGTTGGGCCGAAGGGCCTGTTTCCACACTGTAAGTAATCTAATCTAATGCTCAGAATGAGGGGTCCCTAACTGTTTACCTGCAGTAGGAGACTAAAAACACAATGATTTGAGAGTTTCCTTTAAATTTCTGCACCTTGATATTAATGTTAGTATTAAACCCGATTGTGTAGATATAAATTATGCAATGGCATAATTCCAGTACTATAAAAACAATGATGATAGCTGTGAACTGCTAGATCCTGCAAAAAATAAGTAGAATGTTAACATGTTTATTTCAGACAAAGGGCTGAATCTTTTTGGCCAAGTGGTTTTTTTGGAGGGTTACTCATGGTGAGGCCTAGCAAGAGTTTTCACTGTATTTACCAAACTCACCTCGTTAACTAAAAAAAATGAAAGCGCTGTAGATGCTGTAAATCAGATACAAAAACATAAATTGCTGGAAAAGCTCAACAGGTCTGGCAGCATCTGTGGAGAGAAATTAGAGTTAACGTTTCGGGTCGACTGACCCTTCCCCAGAATTGAGTTGTCGCCTCAGGAACTACCTACTCTACCTACACGACATCCCTCAGATCTGGTGCCAGCCCCATCTTGCCATGTGCCGGTCCTGGAATAACTCAACAGTCACCAAATTTCTGCCGAAGCATTGGCATCCCTTGCACCTGTGCCATCTTCGAGTCCTGTGGTGTACCCAGGCAAGAACTGTCATTCCAGAGCTGCCCTGCATGGCTCCTGACATTTGCCCCAGATGTGAAGATACGGAAACAGGGCCTTTGGCCCAACAAGTCCAAACCGACCCTCTGAAGAGTAACCCACCCAGACCCATTCCCCTACCCTGTATTTATCCCTGACTAATGCACCTAACACTATGGGCAATTTAGCATGGCCAATTCACCTAACCTGCACATCTTTGGATTGTGGGAGAAAACCAAAGCACCTGGAGTAAACCCATACAAACACAGAGAGAATGTGCAAATTCCACACAGATAGTAGTACGAGGCAGGAACTGAACCAGGGTCCCTAGCACTGTGAGACAGCAGTGCTAACCACTGAGCCACTGTGAAGGATGAAATTTCTGAATACTTGGACATGTATAGTAAAATAGGGCAAAGTCAACATGGTTTCATCAAGGGGAGGTCATGCCTTCTCGAATTCTTTGAGGAAGTCTTGAGCAGGTTAGACCTAGGAGAGCTAATGGATGTTATCTACCTGGACTTGAAGGCCTTTGACAAGGTGCGCACAGGAGGATACTGAGTAAGATAAGGATCCATGGTGTCAGAAGCAAGGAGATAGCATGGATTGAAGCCTCACTCTCTGGCAGAAAGCAGAGAGTGGAGATAAAAGGATCCTTCACAGGGTGGTAGCCTGTGACAAGTGGTGTTCTGCAAGGCTCAGTGTTGGTACCAAACTTTTCACTTTCTCCATTAACGATCTTGGGTGTAGGTTTGCTTGCTGAGCTGAAAGGTTCATTTCCAGACATTTTGTTACCTTACTAAGTAACATATTCAGTGGACCTCATGCAAAGCAATGCTGAAAATTCCTGCTTTCTATTTATATGTCTGGGTTTCCTTGGGTTAGTGATGTCATTTCCTGCGATGTTATTTCCTGTGGTGAAATCACTTCCTGTTCCTTTTCTCAGGGGATGGTAGATGGGGTCTAATTTGATGTGTTTGTTGATAGAGTTCTGGTTGGAATACCATGCTTCTAGGAATTCTCATGTGTGTCTTTCTTTGACTTGTCCTAGGATGGATGTGTTGTCCCAATCGAAGTGGTGTCCTTCCTCATCCATATGTGAGGATACTAGTGAGAGAGGGTCATGTCTTCTTTTGGCTAGCTGGTGTTCATGTATCCTGGTGGCTAGTTTTCTGCGTGTTTGTCCAATTGTTTGTCCAATAGTGTTTGTTACAGACCTTGCACAGTATTATGGAAATGACGTTAGTTTTGCTCATTGTCTTTCAAGTTCCATTAGCTGCTGTTTTAGTGTGTTGGTGGGTTTGTGGGCTACCATGATGCAAAGGGGTCTGAGTAGTCTGGCAGTCATTTCCAAGATGTCTTTGATGTAGGGGAGAGGGGCTAGGGTTTCTGGATGTGTTTTGTCTGCTTGTTTGGGTTTGTTGCTGAGAAATTGGCGGACTGTGTTCATTCTTTTTGAATACACGGTATAGGTGACTTTCTTCTGCTCTGCGTGGTTCCTTTGTGCTGCAGTGTGTGTTGGCTCGTTGAAATAATGTTCTGGTGCAGCTTAGTTTGTGGGTGTTGGGATGATTGCTTCGACTGGGACAACACATCCATCCTAGGACAAGCCAAACAAAGACACTCACGAGAATTCTTAGAAATGAACCTTGCAGCTCATCGAGCAAACCTACAGCCAAAACCTCAACCTGAGCTACAAATCTTTTCAAAACTCGCTAACATTAACGATCTAGATGAAGGAACTGAGGGCATCATGTTTGCAGATGATACAGATAGGTAGAGGGACATGTAGCATTGAGGAAGGGGGGAGGCTGCAGAAGGATTTGGACAGGTTAGGAAAGTGGGCAAAGAAGTTGCAGATGGAGTTCAATGTGGGAAAGTGTGAGGTCATGCACTTTGGTAGGAAGAATAGAGGCATGGACTGTTTTCTGATTAAGGAGAAAGTTCAGAAGTCTAAAGTGCAAAGAGACTTGGGAGTTCTAGTCTAGGATTCTTCCAAAGTAAACTTGCAGGTTGAGTCAGTAATTAGGGAGGCAAATGCAATGATGAGGTGGAGATGCCAGCATTGGACTGGGGTGGGCAAAGTTAAAATTCACCTGGTGTTGTGTGAAATGCAATGATGGCATTTATTTTGAGAGGACTTTAATATTAAAACAGGGATGTACTTCTGAGGCTCTGGTCAGACCACATTTGGTGCCACATGGGTAAGGAGAGAGGAAGGTGTCAGGTGGGTAAGGAGAGAAGAGGGTGCCAAGTGGGTAATAGCAGTAGAACGGCAGGTGGGTAAGGAAGGAGTAGAGCACGAGGTGATTAAGGAGGGAGTAGAGTGCCGGGGGGGGTAATGACGATGGAGCTGGTATTGAGGGACCAGGTGTGATTCTCCACCAGGTGGACGCCAAGAAATTTGGTGCTCTTCATGATCTCCACACGGAAGCCAGTGTCCAGCAGAAAATGCTCATTCCGTACCCTCCTGAAGTCACCAACCATCTCTTTCATTTTGTCCGCGTTCAGAGACAGGTTGTTGGCTCTGTTAGCCGCTGCACCTCCTCTCTGTATGCTGACTTGTCATTCTTGCTACTGAGACCCGCTGCGGTTGTGTCACCAGCGAATGTAATGATATGGTTTGAGCTGTGCATCACTGCACAGTCGTGTGTCAGCAGGGTGAACAGCAGTGGACTAAGCACACAGCCTGGGAGGGCCTCTGTACTCAGTGTGATGGAATTGGAGATGCTGTTCCCAATCCAGTCTAACTGACTGACTGGTGCCCCACTTCATTGGCAGGGTCCTAATGCTGTTGCTGGACTAGGTGGTGCCAGCAGTAAGGCTGTCCCCATTTTTCAGGAGCAGCAATGGAGGCCACGACCATCAGACCAGTACCAGTCTGGTCTGTGCAATCTCAGCTGTCTGGAGGAATGCCCAGCATTCCACAGAAGAAGGGCAATAGCCTTCTCCACTTTGCCAGTCTGAATGCCACCACCTTCTCTCTGTCAATGTACCCATTTCTCACCAAGGCTCATGCTCTACCCCTCTCACTACTGCCTGCCACATCTTCCCTCACTCACACTCTCTCACCTACCCCAACGCCTGCCCTCACTAACCCTCAGGTAAAAATAATGACTGCAGATGCTGGAAACCAGATTCTAGATTAGAGTGGTGCTGGAAGAGCACAGCAGTTCAGGCAGCATCCGAGGAGCAGTAAAATCGACGTTTCGGGCAAAAAGCCCTTGATCTCACTAACCCTCATGCCTTCTGCACCGCATATTCACTCATTCAGGACATCCCCCACGTGTCCCATCAGTAACATCTGTGCCACCCACTTTCATCTCCCATAACCTCTGCATCTCTTGCTCATTCAAGGAGGGAAACAGACCACCATGGGACAAATTGATTCAAGATGGTGGTGTGCTGTCTGTCATGCAGCTCCTCATTCCTCATGAGGACAGGATCCTGACTCTAACCACCCTGAGTGTGCCCTGAACTAGTATTGGAGACTTCCCATGACTTATTGTGCCAGGACCCCCTTGAGGAATACCTAAGGACCTTGACATACTGAGGCCTGCCAGGACAAGCTTCCTGGCTCTGTGTCTGCACTAAACAGCTGGTGTAAACAGCAGGAAGATGAGCCTGGTACCTCTGGCTGAGGGGACAAAGTACAAAATGGTGAGGCAAGGCAGGGATGGTGTGAGTATCCAGTCAGGCTCAGAGTGAGTGAGTGCTATGATGGTGAGTGAAGAGCCTGGAGATGCAGCCTGGTCCAGTCCACAAGCTGGGAGTGTGTCCGTGAGCACAGAGTCCTTTCTGTAGAATTACAATGGTAATTGTCAGTACAGCCTGAGATGCAGCAATGGAAAGGCAGAAGTGTCCCGTAAGTGAATTGCAGATGTATCGTGAAGGTGTTGAGAGGTTGGCACATGTCAGATGCCAATGTCTGTGGATGTGGGGTATGTCTGGCTACTGCTGATGGAGCATGTCCTGAGATGTTGGTGCCTAGGTTATAACACAGTGATCACAGCGTCATAGAGATGTACAGTACGGAAAAAGACCCTTCAGTCCAACTCATCCATGCTGACCAAATATCTTAACCTAATCTATTTCCATTTGCCAGCACTTGGCCATATTCCTCTAACCTCTTCCTATTGGCACACAGATCCAAATGCCTTTTAAATGTTGTAATTGTACCAGCCTCCACCACTTCCTCTGGCAGCTTAATCCATACACGTACCACCCTCTGCATGAAAATGTTGCCCCTCAGGTCCCTTTTATATCTTTCCCCTCTCACCCTAAACCTATGCCCTCTAGTTCTGGACTCCCTCACCCCAAGGAAAAGACCTTGTCTATTTATCCTATCCATGCCTCTCATGATTTTATAAACCTCTATAAGGTCACCCCTCAGCCCCCGACACTCCAGAGAAAACAACCCCAGCCTATTCAGCCTCTCCCTATAGCTCAAACTCTCCAACCCTGGCAACATCCTTCTAAATCTTTTCTGAACCCTTTCATGATTCACAACATCCTTCCAACAATAGGAAGGAGACCAGCACTGCACACAATATTCCAAACGTGGCCTAACCAATGTCCTGTACAGCCGCAACATGACCTGCCAACTCCTGTACTCAATGCTCTGACCAATACCAAATGCCTTTTTCACTATCCTATCTACCTGTGACTCTACTTTCAATGAACTATGAACATCTCTTTGTTCAGCAACACTCCCCAGGACCTTACAATTAAGTGTATAAGTTCTGCTCTGATTTGCCTTTCCAAAATTAAACTCCATCTGCCACTTCTCAGCCCATTGGCCCACCTAATCAAGATCCCATTGTAATCTGAGGTAACCTTCCGCTACACCTCCAATTTTGGTGTCATCTGCAAACTTACTAACTATACCTCTTATGCTCACATCCAAATCATTTATATAAATGACGAAAAACAGTGGACCCTGCACTGATCCTTGTGGCACACCACTGGTCACAGACCTCCAGTCTGAATGGCAACTCTCTACCATCACCTTTGAACCAGTTCTGTATCCAAGTGGCTACTTCTCCCTGTATTCAAGGAGATCTAACCTTGCTAACCAGTCTCCCAAAGGGAACCTTGTTGAACACCTGACTGAAGTCCAAATAGATCACGTCCACAGCTCTGCCCTCATCAATCGTCTTTGTTACTTCTTCAGAAAACTCATTCAGGTTTGAGAGACACAATTTCCCATGTTCAGTGCCATGTTGACTACCCCTAATCAATCCTTGCCTTTCCAAATACATGTACATCCTGTCCCTTAGGATTCCTGCCCACCACCCATATCAGGCTCACCGGTCTATAGTTACATTTGGAACAAACTTCAAGCTGAAGTCACTAAATACCTGCTCTGATTTCCATGTCAAGATTTCTTAATATGCAGCTTTTTTGGCATATTTGGTAAGCTGAATATCAATGAGACAGTTAATACGTTTATAATTTCTCCTTAATTGGAATCGTGCCACTGTGTGGTGAGAAACTTCTCTCAACGCTCAACTGATATTTAAAGATGCAGCAAGCAGTTCCCAACATTGAGATAGGTCTTTCCCCACTGGCCAGATTCTGGTACAAGTCTTGCCACAGCCCATGTTGCTCAGACCCCTGTGAGAGTCTGCCCAATGCATCTGCAGTCAGTCAGTGCTAGTGCTAGATTTGTCAAGCTGCGTTTCCAGCAGGTCAATGTGAAAGCTGAATAGATGAACCAGAGTGAACTACTGAATTTACAGTACTGTGTCAGGACAATCTTATTCAGTCTAAAGAATCTGAAAACAGATTGGATTGTAGGTAGTGATTCACACACTGTGATTTAATTAATCTTCAGGCTTCTTTTACTCTAAATAGTAAAGAGAGTCTCAACTCTTTTCAAAAGTGCAAACTCCCTGGAACATAGGAACAGGAGTAGGCCATTCATCCCCTTGAGCTTGTTCTGCCATTCAATGAGATTATGGCTAATAGCTGATTTGTTCCCTACATTCAAATACCTGTCTTTTGCCCATATCCTTTAATACCTTTGCTCAACACCAATTTATCTATTTCAGATTTAAAATTGGCAACAGATCCAGCATTAATCACTATTTGTGGAAGAGAGTTCCAAACATGTGAGGATGGCATGGTGGCTCAGTGGTTAGGGACCTGGACTCTATTCCAGTCTCAGAGTTTGGACATTCTCCCCGTGTCTGCATGGGTTTCCTCCGAATGCCTTGATTTCCTCCCATTGTCCAAAGATGTGCAGGTTAGGGTGGATTGGCCATGCTTAATTGTCTGTAGTATCCAGGGATGTGCTGACTCAGTTGATTAACCGTGAGAATGCAGGTTTACAGCGATAAGGTTGGGGGTGGGTCTAGCTGGGATGGTCTTGGAGGGTTAGTGTGGACTCAGTGGGCCAAATGGCCTGCTTCCACACTGTAGAGATTCTATGATCTATTACTCTTTGTGTGTGGAAGTGTGACAGTATTGAGAGATTACAGTGTAGTGTTACAATGTGTCTTTGGAACATTCAGGTAAATTTCCATGTATTCCTGGTCATAATTTCAAACCTTTGAGTTGATGTACCTAGCACATACGCAGTGAAATGTGTTGTGGGCCCTTAATGATCATGTGAACACTTTGTTTGATGTTTAATATCAGCACACAATAACACTTCAATAAGATCCAAGGATTAGTCTGAAATGCTGACTTCTGAAAAACTATCCACTATTCCACAGCTTCAGGACTCCTTCTAGGCAAACCTCAGGAAAAAAGTGATAGCACTGACAAGGAAGTGCATTAGAAGGAACCAACAAGGAAGGGATCTCTAACAGTGATGTTGTCTCCTTCAATCAGCAAAGAATACAGGCAGCTAATAGCAAGGTGGAAAGACTTAGCAGTGGCAACAAATTCAGACAGGTCACCCTCAGTTAACCCACACTGTGGAAAACAAGGCAGGGCCATATGCATTGTACACAAAATACAGTCATCTTCAAAATCAAAAGCAAACCAAGGGCAAGGACACCCTATTCATTTAAAATCTTATATCTGCCTGTGCTTCCTGCCAACAAAGCTTTATTTCCCGTGTCCACTTTCCATCTTAATCAATATGTACAATGTAAATTGCAAAGCAAAGTTGCCACACTTGCGGTGGAGCTGTGGCGATTATATTTCGCATTTCGCGATTTCTGTACAGCAGAACTCTGATTGTAACTCGTTTTATTACTTTGATACTCATCTGCTATTTAATTATAAATAATAGTATCTAGTCTTACCCTCTATCCCAATAATCAGACATGACTTGGACTCTCCCATTTCTAATGTCCCAGGAGATGAATTAGAATTTCTATATATATATTGACAATGCTCTACTATGCTTATATTCCCAGTGATTTTTGTACAGAAATGATGATCTCTTGTTTTCATTTGATTTCTCACTTGTAGTCCTTGACCAAATAGTCAACAGTATCATCAGAGATGGCAGCACAGTGGTGTTCAGTTGGGAGGGAGTTGCCCTGGGAGTCCTCAACATTGACTTGGATATCTTGAAGTCTCATGGCTTTGGGTTAAACATGGGCAAGGAAACCTCTTGCTGATTATTACATCCCGTACTCACTTGGTTGTTGAATCAGAACTCATCAATGTTGAACAATACTTGGAGAAAGCACAGAGGGTGGAAAGGTCACAAGTGTACTCTGATTGGGGGATTTCAATGTCCACCACCAACAGTGGCTTGGCAGTGGCATTACTGATCAAGCTGGTTGGGTCCTAAAGGACATAGCTGCTAGACTGGGTCTGCAGCAGGTGGTGAGGGAACCAACAAGGAAAAACATATTTGACTTCATCCTTACCAATTGGCCAGCTGCAGATGTATCCATGACAGTATTGGTAAAGGTTATCATCACACAGTCTTTGTGGAGACAAAGTCCAGCCTTCACATTGAGAGTATCCTCCATTGTGTTATATGGCACTATCACCGTTCTAAACGGGACAGACAGATCTAGCAACTCAAGACATCTATGAGGCACTGTGGGCCATCAATAGCAGCAGAATTGTACTCCAACACAATCTGCAACTTCATGGCTTGGCATATCCTCCACTTCACCATTTGCATCAAGCCAGGGAATCAACGCTGGTTCAACAGAGTGTAGGAGAGCATGCAAGGACCAGTACAGGCATACCTGAAGATGAAGTGTCAACCTGGTGAAGCTACCAAACAAGACTTACTTGCATGTCAAAAATCATAAGCAGCAAGTGACATACAGCACTAAGTGATCCTAAAACCAAGAAGTCAGATCTAAGATCTGTAGTTCTGCAACATCCAGCTGTGAATGGTGGTGGACCATTAAATGCTAGAGGAGGCGGCTCCACAAATACCCCCATCCTCAACGATGGAAGAGCCCATCACATCAATGTAAAAGATCAATCTTCAGCCAAGTGGATGATCTATCTTGGCCTTCTTCAGTGGTCTCCAGCATCATAGATACCAGACTTCAGCTAATTTGATTCACTCCATGTGAAGTCACGAAAACTGTTGGAGGCACTGGTTACTGCAAAGGTTATGAGCCCTAACAATATTCCTGCAGTAGTACTGAAAACCTGTGCTCAGAACTTGCTGTAGCTTCAGTCACACTGTTTCAGTACAATTGCAACACTGACATCGACCCAACAACATGGAAAGTTGCCCAAGCGCCTCTACCTGTGATAGGGTTAAGGCTAAGGTTAGGTTGTCCTGCCACCTTTAATGATTTATGTACATATTCACCCAGGTCTCTATTCCTGCACAACCTTAAGAATAATACATGTTCTTTTATTTTGTCTCATCGTACTCTTTATACCAAGGTCTATCACCTCTATTGGCTGCATTGAACTTCATCTGCCACTTACCCAACCCTCCCACCAACTTAGTCATTGTCCTTTCAGAGTTCCACACTGTCCTCTTCACAATTTACTATTCCTACAAGTTTTATGTCATCGCATCGAAGTTGTGGCTTTCATACCAAGAACTGAATCATTTACACACATCACAAAAAAAAACAGGGTCCCAACACTGACCCCTGGGGGAGTGCACTACAACTCTTCTTCCAGCCCAAACAAATTTCCTTCAACCATTAAGCTTTGTTTCCTATCCTCGGCCAATTTTGTATCCACATTGCTATTCTCCATTTTATTCCATGACCTAAAACTTTCCTCAAGTCTGTGTGTAGCACTGTATCAAATACCTTCTGAAAATCCGTACAAACCACATCAATAGTGTTACCCCCATTCAGCCTTTTCTTAACAAAAAAAAATCACACCTGGGAATCAATCCACAATTTTCCACATGACTATTGATTCTATCCTGAATAAATGCTTCTAGCCGTTTCCCCAAAGGTAAAGTTAAATTGACTGGCATGTAGTTGCTGAGCCAACCTTGTTTGAAAAAGGATATAATGTTTGCAATTCTCCTCCAAGTCCAAAGAGGACTGTGGCCAGAGCCCATACAATTCGCACCCTCACTTCCTTCAAATACTTGGATGTATCTCATCCAGTCCTGGTGTTGTCAACTTTAAGAATTAATAGTTTATCCCAAACTTCTGCCTTATCAATTTTGAACCTTTCTCATGGCAGAGTTTCCTCATAGTGGCCTGTCTCTGCCGCTTCCGGTTGTCAGTTCCAGCTGTCCGCTGTAGTGGCCAGTATATTGGATCCAGGTCGATGTGTTTGTTGATAGAGTTTGTGGATGAGTGCCATGCCTCTAGGAATTCCCTGGCTGTTCTCTGTTTGGCTTGCCCTATAAATGCCGGAGGAAACAGCACAGAAGCGCTTCACAGGAGGCTCCCAAGCACTGAGGATGTCACCTAGACAGGGGACGAAACGTTTGCAAGACAAATTCCCAGCTCGGCGAACAGAACCACAACAACGAGCACCCGAACTACAAATCTTCTCCCAAACTTTGAAATTAGTAAAGAAAATAAATTATTTGCTCTTATTCACAAACTAGCTCTGTTGCCTGTTCTTACAAAATCTCTTTTTCTTTGTGTTAGTTTAGAAATTTAAGTTTTTCAAAACTACTCAAGTTGAAACACAATCCCCAACGGCAGCTGCTGAACCACTAATCAATTCACAATGTTCCTGTGGCACCACTCTTTTACCTTTTCCTCCTCTCCTTTTATCTGGCCTCCTGCCTCTCTGTCCTGCACTATTAGCTGCTGAAAAATGTCTCTGGGTCCTCCTCTCTCCAAAGGATTTTATATGAGACGTTATATAAGGTAATGGTACTTAAGGAGTTAATTTTCATATATTGGCTCCACCCATCTTATTCATGTCACACTGTCTGTTGGCGGAAACAAGGGGTTCTACTCTAGCATTTGGATTGAGCAGATAGTTCTGTACCAGTTCCATAAGGTCCTAGTAATTATGCCTGACGAAATATAGTTGTCCTGATCGTTATCATCCAATGTACCTCTTGTTACCCAAGGACAGTACCTTTTCTGTAAATACTCTACTGTGGTGTACCATCTAGGAATCTAGACAGGCCTCAGACAAAGCATGATAAAGGAGAATTGGGCATGCAGAACTACCTTAAACAACCCTTCCCTAGCTCCACAAGAGATGGCAAATACCCCAAGGTACAAGTAGTCGTCATTTGGGAAAATGTCACTTAGGTATTGTAATGCAGATTTGATTCTCACCACAAGGCAGAGAAAACCAGAAGACCCAGAAAAAGAAATTCAAGCAAGTATTGAGAAACTGGAGTATTGTGTCCAGTTTTGGTCTCCTGACTTGAGGAAGGCAGATCAGAGGAGGATCATCAGATTGATTCCAGGGATGGCGTACAAGGAGCAGTTAAATAATTTGCTGTACTTGCTGGAGTTCAAAATAATGAGGGGAATGTGATTGAGGTACGTCAAATGCTAAAGGGGATTGATAAGGTGGATGTTGCACTGATGATCCCTTTGTGATCAAGTCTCAGACAAGAGGTCATTAATATAGAGTGAGAAGGGTCGGTTCAAAACTGAGATGAGGAGAAATTACTTCTCTCAGAGGGTTGCAAATCTGTGGAACTTATTTCCTAGAGTGCAGTGGAGATAGAATCAACCATTAGATACATTTATGATGAAAAGTGGGATAAAGGGAAATGGGGAGCACACAGGAAAGTGTTGTTGGGACCAAGATAAGACCCTCCATGATCAAGTTAAATGGCAGAGTGGGCTCAAAGGGAGGAATTGTCTATTCCTCCTCCTCATCCCTCTGTTCGGAGGGAATTTTCCACTTTAAGAGGGTTACTGCTTCAAGACGATACAGTTAGTGAAGCACGATTATCAACAGAGAGAATCAACAACAGCCATGGAAACAGAAAAAGACAAACTCAGCACTCGATTGGTAAGAAGTGCTGGGGCAATACTGTGGGCCAGAAAAAGAGAAAAGCGAGCCACACTTAGAAAATACAGAAGCCTTCGTGAGAAAGATTCCAGTATGGAGTAGCTAAAAGCTCCAGGAAGTAAAGCTAGAAAGCCTCAGAAGGAAGGAGAATAACTTGTAAAAAATGATGCAGAGACCTGAGAGTTAAGTAATAAAGTGTAAAGTGAGTACTCACCTCTCACAACGAGTATCGCCGCCAATGAGGTTAGAGTCCATGAGGTGTAGCTGCAATGAACAGTAGACGGGACAGGAAATAAATTTTGATCGAGGTTGCAGAAGAAATGTTCAATTCTCTGTCTTTTAAATTAGACACATCAATACCAGTGACAGAAATAGTGCTGAGTAAGCAGCTATCTTCCAGACTTTGGAGTGCAGGTTCATTGCTCCTTGAAAGTAGAATCGCAGGTGGATAGGATAGTGAAGACGACGTTTGGTATTCTTTCCTTTATTAATCAGAGTATTAAGTACAAGAGTTGGGAGGTCATGTTGCAGCTGTACAGGACATTGGTTAGGCCACTGTTGAAATATTGTGTGCAATTCTGGTCTCCTTCCTATCGGAAAGATGTTGTGAAACTTGAAAGAGTTCAGGAAAGACTTACAATGATGTTGCCAGGGTTGGAGGATTTAAGCTATAGGGAGACATTGAATAGGCTGGAGCTGTTTTACCTGGAGCATCAGATGCTGAGGGGTGACCTTATAGAGGTTTAGAAAATCATGAGGGGCATGGATAGGATAAATAGACAAAGTTTCTTCTCTGGGGTGGGGGAGTCCAGAACTAGAGGGCATAGGTTTAGGGTGAGAGGGGAAAGATATAAAAGAGACTTAAGGGGCAACCTTTTCACACAGAGAGTGGTACGTGAATGGAATGAGCTGCCAGAGGATGTGATGGAGACTGGTACAATTGCAACATTTAAAAGGCATCTGGATGGGTTTATGAATAGGAAGGATTTGGAGGGATATGGGCTGGGTGCTGGCAGGTGGGACTAGATTGGGTTAGGATATCTGGTTGGCATGGACAAGTTGGACCAAAGGATCTGGTTCCATGCTGTACATCCCTATGACTCTATGAACACAACTGTGACATAATACTGAAGGTTATGTAATTATTATTTGAAAACTTGGGTTCTAAAGTGATAGAACCATGCATACCTTAAGTTTGAGTGGTAATTCTAAGAAGGACAGTCATAATTTTACTCTGTCTTTGAATTCTGAATGTAGTATTGGGGTACGGTTGGATATTTGCTTACATGTGCTTAAATAACTGAATTTCAGTTGCTTTAGAAAACAGAGTAGAGAGAAAATATTAGTCTGTTGCGTAACAATCTGGTGACACAGAGAGACAGAACATTTCAGAAAGACAGCAGACAGAACTATTCAAGTGGTCAATGAGTGGACAGGTATTTCTTACAATGAAAGGCAAATCATTCAGAGAGAAAAGGCCTGTGCCTTCAGCAATACAGCTTAGCAGTCTCCATAACAGTCAGAGAAGAATGAAAGAAGTCCTGAGTGGCAGTAGAAGTCAGTAAGAGAAAACTTTCAGAAATAAAAGGCTTTTGTGTGTAAGAAAGGAAGACATTTGACAAGGCTGGTGAATACAGGAGTTCAAGGAGCACACATAAACGAGTAAGTGTGCTATGTTAGCACTTTGTTTAATGATTCCATGAAGAGACATTAAGTCAAGATGCTCATCAATTGAACATAAAAAGGAACAGTGTATGGCCACTTGGACACTTCAGTGAGGTTTGAATATCTGTAAATAAGAGGGAAAAGCTGCAGACGCTGGAAATCTGAAATAAGAACTGAAAGTTCTGGAGAAACTCAGCAGGTCTGACAGCATCTGTGGAGAGACAGAGTTAATATTCAAGTCTGATACGACTTCTTCAGAAATGTAAGGAGCAGAAAATGGTGCGCTATGTACCTTTGACAGATTGTGGAGGAGTAAGTGGAACAGATGGCATGGAGTCCAGTGCAAAAGAGAATGCTAATACTGATAAAGGAGTGATACAGACGTTAAATGAGTGTAAGTGATAGTTGGGAAAAGAAGAGAATGGGCCCAATTTGCTGAGAGCAAAGCTAACAAATCAGGACTGAAGATGAAAGGGGGGGAGGTTTGGGAGTAGGGTTGGATGGGATGGGATAAGGGAAGGGAGCTGTAATTGAACGGACACAGAGGTCATTCTCAAAAGATGATGAATTCAACTTTGAAACCTTGAGGCTTAAGGTGCCTATGTGGAAAATGAGGTGTCGTTCCCTGAGCTTGTGTTGTGCTTCATCAGAACATTGCAGCAGGCCCAGGACAGTAATGTTAGCATGACAGCAAGATGATCATTGACACAGATGGAGCAAGGGTTCTGCAAAGCTATCACCCAGTCTGCGATGGGCCTTGCCAATGTAATGGGGACCACAGTGTAAGTAGTGGGTATAGTAGATGAGACTGAGGGGTATTGGCAGTGAAGCAGAGGAATGGGCAAGTGTTACACCTTCTGTGATTGCATGGAAAGCTGCCATGCAGGAATAGGGAGATGACTGAGCAGGAAATGTTCTGAGTGGTGGACGAGTACATCTTGTAGGTGATACACACTGCTGCTGCTGAGCATTGGTGATGGAAAGTCTGATGAATGTGGTGCAAACCAAGCTGGTTGGTTTGTCCTGGATGGTGTGAAGCTTCTTGAGTGTCATTGGAGCTGCATCCAACCAGGTAAGTGAGAGTATTCCACCACACTCCTGACTTATGCCTTGTGGCTGGTGAACAGGTTTTGGGGAGTCAGGAGGTGACTTACTTGCTGCAGTATTCCTCGCCTTGGAAATCTCAAATGAGAGAGCAACTGCCTAATTTAGAAATCCAGGCTACTCCAAGAAACAAAGTATGTATTCCAATAGAGCTATTGTCTTCCAGAAAGAAAATTCAGGAAATTAAGGGTCTTCTAGATAAGGTAACAGATCAACATCTACAAGATCCAAACCCTCTGCAATGGATGTCCAAGAAAGGAAGAATTCTCCAGTGTAAAAATGATCCACAAATCAGAATAATCTCAATAGTTCTCCAACAACAGACCTACCATTCTTGTAAGTCCAAACAGAGTGTGTTATGAGAAAGTATGAAGTGCCAGCATTTGGGAAGCAGGTCAGGAATACTGTGAAGCAGACTGGGCCAACAGAATAGAAGACAGGGATCACTCTGAAGCAATTGGGATTACTGTGAAGTGGACTACAATCATGGTGAAGGAGACTGGCATCACTGTGAGGGAAACTGCATCACTGAGATGGACCAAAATTGCTGTGAAGCTGGCTATAACAGAAGGTGAGAGGCTAGGAATACTGATAGCGAGAAACTGACTTCTTGACTCCCTACCACCTACAAGACACAAATCAGGAATATTAACAGAACACTCCCTCCTTGCCTGGATGAATGCAGCTCCAATAACACTCACGAGGTCCAGGATAAAGCAGCCTGCTTGACTAGCACCACATTCATAAACACCCACTCCCTCTACCATCAATGCTCAATAGCAGTAGTATGTATTATCTACAACATGCAGAAATTCACCAAAGATCTCTAGACAGCACCTTCCAAACCCACAACTCCTGCCATTTAGAAGGAATAAATGAGAACACCTTCACCAGCAAATTCCTCTCCATGCCACTCACCATTGGAAATATATCACTGTTCCTTCAGTGGTGGTGGGTCAAAATCCTGGAACTCCCTCCTGAAGTGCATTGTGAGTTTACCTACAGCACATGGTCTGCAGTGGTTCAAGGCGGCAGCTCACTACCACCTTCTCAGGAGGCAACTAGGGACAGGCAATAAATGCTGGTCAGCATTTAAAAATTTGACTGGAACCTTACTTGAAGCAACAAAGCTTTCTCTACACAATGGGCGACAGGAGTTTAAAACTCATTTCACAAATAGCAATTGATCCTGATTCAATTGTTAATTTTAGAACTGAGATCAATAAGACTTTTGTTAATGAAATAGGTTAAAGAGCAAAGTTCAATATATGGATTTCTCTTGTTATTACTGCCTTCATGAAAACATCTATAATCTGCTGGTGTTCTTACCTTATGACAGTAGTGAATGGCATCCACGATCTGTCTGAAGAACATTCTGGTCTCCCTCTCACTTAACCTGTGCCTCTCACTGATGTAGTCATATAACTCGCCTTTGCTTGCACATTCCATCACTATCACCATTTTATCCTTGTTCTCAAAAACTGTTGAAACAATCAGAACAAGGTTTACTCCCACCAAAAATGATTCAATTTCAGACAAACACAGATATTTTTTTAAAAAATGCAATATTGAGTCAAATGCTAATGGCAATATGTCTGACACAAGGAGTTAGAACATAGAACAGTACAGCACAGAACAGGCCCTTCAGCCCACGATGTTGTGCCGACCATTGATCCTCATGTAAGGTAAACCTAATGTACAAACGCTCAAATGTCTGTGACCATATGCATGTCCAGCAGTCTCTTAAATATCCCCAATGACCTCACTTCCACACCTGCTGCTGGCAAAGCATTCCATGCTCTCACAACTCTCTGTGTAAAGAACCCGCCTCTGACATCTCCTCTATACTTTCCGCCAACCAGCTTAAAACTATGACTCCTCATGTTAACAATTTCTGCCCTGGGAAAAAGTCTCTGGCTATCAACTCTATCCATGCCTCTCATTATCTTGTACACCTCAATTAGGTCCCCTCTCCTCCTTTTTTTCAATGAAAAAAGTCCGAGCTCAGTCAACCTCTCTTCATAAGATAAGCCCTCCATTCCAGGCAGCATCTTGGTAAACCTCCTCTGAATTTTCTCCAAAACATCCACATCTTTCCTATAATAGGGCAACCAGAACTGGACGCAGTATTCCAAGTGTGGTCTAACCAAAGTTTTATAGAGCTGCAACAAAATCTCATGGCTCTTAAACTCAATCCCCCTGTTAATGAAAGCCAAAACACCATAAGCTTTCTTAACAACGCTGTCGACCTGGGTGGCGATTTTAAGGGATCTATGTACCTGCACACCAAGATCCCTCTGTTCCTCCACACTGCCAAGAATCCTATCCTTAATCCTGTACTCAGCTTTCAAACTCGACCTTCCAAAATGCATCACCTCGCATTTATCCAGGTTGAACTCCATCTGCCACCTCTCAGCCCATCTCTGCATCCTGTTAATGACACGCTGCAGCCTACAACAGTCCTCTATACGGTCAATGACACCTCCAACCTTTGTGTCGTCTATAAACTTGCTAATCCATCCTTCAATCTCCTCATCCAAGTCATTAATAAAGATTACAAAAAGAGTAGAGGCGCAAGAACAGAGCCCTGTGGGACACCACTCACCACTGACTTCCAGGCAGAATATTTTCCTTCCACTACCACTCGCTGTCTTCTGTCGACCAGCCAATTCTGTATCCAGACAGCTAAATTTCCCTGTATCCCATTCCTTCTGAACAAGCCGACAATGGGGAACCTTATCAAATGCCTTAATGAAGTCCATATACACCACATCCACCGCTCGACCCTCATCAACTTTTCTAGTCACATCCTCAAAGAACTCGATAAGGTTTGTGAGGCATGACCTGCCCCTCACAAAGCCGTGCTGACTGCCTTTAATCAAGCCATGCTCTTCAAGATGGTCATAACTCCTATCCCTCAGAATCCTTTCTAACACCTTGCAGATGACAGACGTGAAACTTACTGGTCTGTAAGTGCCTATTTCCCTATTTCCTTTCTTGAAGAGAGGAATTACATTTGCCTCCCTCCAGTCCTCAGGTATGACTCTGGTGGAGAGCGAGAATGAAAAGATCTTTGCAAGCGGCGAAGCAGTCACATTTCTCGCTTCCCAAAGCAGCCGAGGATAAATCTGGTCTGGCCCTGGGGACTTGTCAATTTTAATGTTTGTCAAAATTTTCAGCAGATCAGCTTCCTCTATCTCTATCCATTCCGGCATGCTTACCTGCTCCTCAGTGGTTTCATTCACTACAAGGTCCTTTTCTCTATTAAAGACAGAAGCAAAAAACTCATTTAGGGCATCCCCTACCTCCTCAGACTGATCAGCCTACCTGATCAGCCCTACTCTTTCTTTGATCATTCTCTTATTCCTCACATACATGTAAAATGCCTTTGGATTCCCCCAATCCTTCCTGTCAAGCCTTTTTCATGCCCCCTCCTGGCTCTCCCCAGACCATTTTTGAGCTCCTTCCTCGCCTGCCTGTAATCCTCTAGAGCTGAGCAAGACCCTTGCTTCCTCCATCTTACGTAAGCTGCCTTCTCTCTTTTGACGAGAAGTTCCTCCCCTCTCGTCATCCAAGGTTCCTTTATCTTACCCCTTCTTGCCTGTCTCAGAGGGACATATTTGTGCATCACTCGCAACAACTGTTCCTTAAACAGTCTCCACATGTCTATAGTGCCTTTACCATGGAACAATTGCTCCCAGTCCATGCTTCCCAACGCACATCTGATAGCATCATAGTTTCCTTTTCCCCAATTAAATATCCTCCCATTGTGCCTGCTTCTCTCCTTCTCCATAGCTATGTAGAATGTGAGACAGTTGTGGTCACTATCACCAAAATGCTCTCCCACTGCAAGATCTGACACCTGCCCCAGCTCATTGTTGAGCACCAAGTCCAAAATGGCCTCTCCCCTCATCGGCCTGTCAATGCACTGAGTTAGGAAACCCTCTTGAACACACCTTACAAAAACAGCTCCTTCCAAACCATCTGTTTGAAGGATGTTCCAATCAATATTGGGAAAGCTAAAGTCCCCCATTACAACAACCCTACTATATTCACACTTTTCCAAAATCTGCTGACCTATGCTTTCTTCAATCTCCCTGCTGCTATTGGGGGGGCCTGTAGTAACCCCTAAAGAGGTGACTGCTCCCTTATTGTTCCTAATTTCCACCCATACTGACTCATTAGGCAGACCCTCCTCGACAATGGAAGCTTCTGTAGCTGTGATACCCTCTCTGATTAGTAGTGCTACACCCTCCTCCTCTTCCCCCCCCCCCCATTCTTTTTAAATGCTCTAAACCCTGGAACATCCATCAACCATTCCTGCCCCTGAGAAACCCACGTCTCTGTTACGGCCACAACATCATAGCACCAGGTACTGATCCATGCTCTAAGCTCATCACTATTATTCCTGATACTCCTTGCATTAAAGCAAACACACTTTAACCGATCCCTTGGTTCTTTCCCAGGAAATTCCTTCCCATTGGCTGCGCTACCTCTTGCTATTGCCTCATCTCCATCAACTCTCACCAGTGGTATATAGCTCAGGTTCCCACCCTCCCGCCATACTGAACAACTCGAGCAAACCTTCCACCCAGGACATTGGTCCCTTTCCAGTTCAGGTGCAACCCGTCCTTCATGTACAGGTCCCACCTTCCCCAGAAGGCATCCCAATTATCTACATATCTGAAGCCCTCCGTCCTACACCAGCTGCGCAGCCACATGTTAAGCTGCGCCCGCTTCCTATTCCTCGCCTCACTATCTCGTGGCACCGGTAGTAAACCGGAGAACATTACTCTGTTTGTCCTGCTCTGCAGCTTCCACCCTAACTCCATGAAATCACTTTTTATATCCTCGATCCTTTTCCTGGCTATATCATTGGTGCCAATATGTAACACGATTTCTGGCTGTTCGCCCTCCCCTTTCAGAATCCTATACACTCGGTCAGAGATGTCCCGGACCCTGGCACAAAGGAGCAACAAACCTTCCGGGAATTCTGATCCTGACCACAAAATCTCCTGTCAATTTTCCTAACAATTGAGTCTCCTATCACTAGCGCTTTTCTATTCTGGCCCCTTCCCTTCTTTGCCACAGTGTCAGGCTCAGTGCCAGAGAACTAACAACAATGGCTTTCCTCTGGTAGGTCATTCCCCCCCAGCAGTATCCAAAACGATATACTTATTGCTGAGGGGAATGTCCACAGGGGATCTCTGCACTGTCTGTCTGTCGCCTTTCCTCCCCCTGAGTTAGAATAGATTTGTGTCATGATAATGGTAGGTTAGATTAGGATTATAGTTAAGATAAGGATTAAAGTTCAGGTTATAGAATCATAAAAATTCACCGTACAGAAGTAGGCCTTTCAGCCCATTCTGTTGACACCAACCAACTGGAGTAATCCAGTCCAATCTCAATGTTCAGTTCTTTGTGTTGTGCCAGTTACGACACTTCAAGTACATATGCAAGCATTTCTAAAACACGACAAGGGTTTCTGCCTCTACCAAAATGTCAGGCAGAGAAACATACCCACTACCAGTCCCCACTACCCTCTGAATGAAAACAGTTCCTCTCATTTCCCCTCAAATTCCCACTGAACCTCCTCCCTCTCCCCCAACTCCAAACTTGTCGCTGCCCACCCTATTCCAAACTGTCCTAAAATAAATCCTCATCCCATCCTCAACAAAGCCTGCACTGGTGTTCACTCAGGAGTCCCACCCACATGGATCCATGCACTGACTTGATCCCCTCAAGCCAGCCTGTGCCCCTCCCCACCAACACAGCCTATGATCTAGCACACCCCACAATCCGAACCAGTTTCTTGTCTGTCATACCTTATGATTCAATCCACCTCTTTTTTTCATTTACAAATGCTAATTTCAATCAATTCTTCCTTCCCAAAACACCCTTGCATCCAGAGCATTTTAAGAAGTTTTTTGTGCCTTTCTTCTTTAAAGATAGAACAAAATTAGTTGGTTAATTGCTCTGTCATTTCCTTGTTCTCCATTATTAATTCTCTTGTTCGATGCTTATAGAAGCTCTTACAGTCCACCTTTATGTTCCTTGCAAGTTTACTCATACTGTAATTTTCCCCTCTTAATCAATCTTCTTGCCCTCCTTTGTTGAATTGTAAACTGCTTTCAGTCCTCAGTTTTGTTACCTTTTCCAACTTTTGTATGTTTCCTCTTTGGATTGACTGTCCTTAATTTTTTTTCAAACCATGGTCGCTCCACCTTTTCTGTTGTGTCTTTGGTCGAAAAGCAGCATCTAACTGCTGAAGAGGCTTCATTTTCCTTAAATATTAACCCTTACCTGCCCATTGTCATACATTTTAATGAAGTTATGCAATCTATCACGGCCAACCCACCTCTTATAACTTTGTACGGGTTGTTCTGTTATAACGCACATTTTGTCAATGCAAATTCACTGTAATATGATTGGCAAATTGGGGATTGTGCTTCTACAGCACGGACTTTTAAAATGCTTGTTAACGCAATTACAGCACCAACATTTTAAGCATTGTTTCTAAAGTGCAATTTTTCTACAACACAGGGTTGCACAAGAACGTAACCATCTCGTTATAGAAGAACTGACTAGTTCTATTTGCTTAATTTAGGATCGAAGCATTGGATTGGGCATTTTCACTTTCAATGTCAATGATGAATTCCATCATGTTATGATAATTTTTTCCCAAGGATCTCTCACAAGAAGATTATTAACTAATCCCTTCTCATTGTTCCAAATCTAGGATAGTGTGTCACTGAGTTGATCGATGTACTGATCTAAAAAAAAAGTCTTGCACACACTTCAGGAACTCACCATACTATTGTTTTTTTTTAGATTAGATTAGATTACTTACAGTGTGGAAACAGGCCCTTCGGCCCAACAAGTCCACACCGCCCCGCCGAAGCGTAACCCACCCATACCCCTACATCTACATTTACCCCTTACCTAACACTATGGGCAATTTAGCATGGCCAATTCACCTGACCTGCACATCTTTGGAGTGTGGGAGGAAACCGGAGCACCCGGAGGAAACCCACGCAGACACGGGGAGAACGTGCAAACTCCACACAGTCAGTCGCCTGAGGCGGGAATTGAACCCGGGTCTCAGGCGCTGTGAGGCAGCAGTGCTAACCACTGTGCCACCGTGCCACCCATTGTTGCTAATGTTGTTTGCACATGTAAATGTAGTAGTAAATATAAATGTAGTAGTGAATGTAGCTTGAAGTCACCCCTGTATTCCTCATTACATGTATCTCTAATTTTATGTTTAATGCCATCCCCTGCTTATAGGCCTGGAGACAACACTTGACCTTTACTACCTTGAAGGGCAAGGGCAACAGATACATGGGAACACATCCATTTGCACACTTCCCTCCTAGCCATTCACCATCCTGACTTGGAAATATATCACCATTCCTTCACTACCATTGGGTCAAAATCCTGGAATACCCACACAAAGGCCTGTTCAAAACAGGGGTGAAGAGGAATTTCTTCCCTTGGAAGGCACTGAATCTGGATTTTTTTAAAAGTTGCCGAGGATTGATGAGGCTGTGTCATTTAGGCGGAGATAGATTTTAGTCAGTAAGGGAGTTAAAAGTCATGAGGAAAAGGATGGACTTGAGGATAATCATGTCTTAAGATCCCACCTCTGCAGATGCCCGCTGTTGCACACCCTATCACTTCCAATGCCCCCTCCATTGTACCCAACCCTTCACCATGCCCCATCTAACTTCATTAACTTCTCCCAATTCCTTCATTGTATCATATTGTCTCCCAACCTCCTCTCACTCTTGATTGCCAGTCTGACCCCCTATCCTTACTTCCGACTGGTCCCTTTTGCTGGGGATCACCCCAAGGTTTTTTCAAGGTTCCACAATCCTCAAACCTTCCAAATGTTTCATGTAACTATCAGGAGCCTTGCTTCTGTAATTCACACTGTGGGACCTGCATCATCTGTCACAGAGAAAGCTATAAATAGGGCAAAGGTACAAACCTTCATAGATGCTGATGATGTGAGGGTGGTTTAAGGATGACATGATTTCAATCTCTCGTCGGATGTGTGCCATATCCTGTTCATCTTTGATTCGATCTTTCCGGATTGATTTTATTGCAACCTGTTGAACAATATACTACATGCAAATATAACATGTTTCATCAGCATGTACTGAAACCATAAATACTGTCACTCATTGATTACAATCTGGGACCATTATGTGCTCCTTTCCAACTTCCACAGAAAAATCAGAAAGGATCATTGTACTTCATCCTCACAAAGATCAAAGAGAAAAGAGGAGATTTTGAGTTCACTCAACAACCATTCCCAGGGGACTTCAATCACTCTCAAGACTGTCAGGACACAGTTCCCATTCCCAACTGGCTTTGGTCCTAAAATCTGGAATTGCCTCCATTGACCTCTTCAGAGTTATGGCTGCGCTGTACCCTGTATTCACTCACGTGTGCACGAGAGGGAGGCTGGTGGAATGGTGGCTGGCAGATCCATTCATTGACGTTCACCACTTGGGAGAGGTTATTACCCTTCCTTCTAGAACTGCCTCATGGACCTCAGGTTTATCACCCTAGTCAGTTGTTCCCTCAGCGAGTGACCCCAGGGTCCAATGACATCTCACCTTCTGCTCACAATAGAGCTCAGTGTCTGTTCTGGGCAGTTTCCAATAATTTCCATTGCAGTAATCCTTTTATGCAGTATTCCTTGAAGAGGCAACCTGGAGTAAGAGAAGCAGGTTGCCTATCCCATTGCTGCTGCTGTACGTTGTGTTCTCTGTTGAACAGAATACAGGGTGCAGATGCAGCAACCTACCCCACAATCATTCACACAAGGTGAATTCACAGATTTTGTGTGTTGTGCATTTTTGATTTGCAGGGGAGCAGGAATACTACAAACAGCAACCTACAAAATCCAACATCGAGGAAGTTGCAAGTGGACAGGTGACAAGGCGAAAAGAGTGAAAAATTGCAACACAGTCTCACTGAAATATACAGCTCCTCCTTATTGAAATGTACAACAGCCATTGAAATATGCAGCCCCCAAATGAAGTATACATACAAACATAGGACAATACAAAATAGGTGCCAATGTAGAAAATTCAGCTCCTTGGGTGTATTCTGCCTTTCAGCAAGATCAAGGCTGATCTGTTTCTGTTTTGAATTCCAGATTCCCATCTACATCCAATAACCTTTGATTCCCTGCTTAACGAGATGTTATCTAGCTCCACCTTAAGAATATTCAATGCCCTACCTTTGAAACAGACAGTACCAAAGTCTGAGAGAAATGTTTTCATAGAGTATTATGTATTAGGCCCCCTTCAGTCCATTGTTTCCACACCAGTCAAAAGCAGCCACCTAATTACAGTATTCTAGTCCGATTTTCCAGTGCTTGGCTCATAGTCTCAGCATCTATACCTTAAATGGGAAGCCTCCAATTTCAAAAGAGTGTCCATTAGTTCTGGACTGACCCCATAAGAGGCAACATTTTCCACTTCCACCTTGCCAACACCATCCAGAATCTTCTCCAATTCAATCAAGTTACTCCTTATGCTCCTAAACACCAGTGAAAACAACCCCTATCCTCATAAGTAAACACTCATACCTGATATCAATCGAGTAAATCTTCGATGTGGAGATGCCGGTGTTGGACTGGGGTAGACAAGGTCAGAAGTCACACGACACCAAGTTATAGTCCAACAAATTTATTTGAAATCAGAAGCTTTTGGAGTGCTGCTCCTTCATCAAGCTTGTGATTTCAAATAAACCTGTTGGGCTATAGCCTGGAATTGTATGACTTCTGACTTAGAAAATCTTCGAACTGCCTTTACATCCTTTCTTGACTAAGGAGACAAAAACAATTCAGTATTTGATGTAGTCCTTACCTTTATGTTCAATTCCTCACTACCATTAACTAACATTTAAGTCTTGCACTAGAAACCTAAATCCCTCTGAACCTTGGAATTCTGCAGTTGTTCTCTATTTATTTTCTGCTTTTTTATTTGTTCTATCAAAATGAAAAACTTCATTTTTTTCACAATATACTCCATCTGCCAGATTTTTGTTCACTCACTCAACTGATCAATAGCTCTCTGCAAAATTCTTCATCTCTTCTTCTGAACAGATTTTCTTACTTCCTTTCCTTGATGTCATTCTGTGAAATTAGCAAAAGCATTTACTTTCCTAATCTCAATCATTGATGGATACTGTAAAATGTTGAGGCCCCAACAGAACTCAACCATCACATCCTGTGAATCAGGGGAAAACCCATTCAGGTACACTGTTTTCTGCCAGTCAGCCAATCTTCTACAATGTTAATATGTCAGCCCCTCATGTCACGAGCTTCTATTTTCCTCAATAACCTTTAATTCGGCACTTTTTAAATTGCCTTCTAAAATTCCAAATACAGTATGTCTACTCATTCCCAAATATCCACAGTGCATGTTACTCCTTCAAAGGACCTCTGTAACTTGGTTAAATATGATTTCCCTATGATGAAATCTTGTTGACTTTTCCTGATCACATTGAGTGTGTAATTGCTCATTTAACGTTTCTAAATGTGTCACTATAATCTCTTTAATGATTAATTTTAATACCTTCCCCTACAACAGATGTCAAGCTAACTGGTCTATATTATCCTGTTTTCTGTCTTCCCCCAAACTTGCTACTTATATGATACAGATCCCACTTATCTCTCCACCCTTCAGGCTCTCTGCCTGTATTCCTGATGAAGGGCTTTTGCTGATTTTACTGCTCCTCGGATGCTACCTGAACTTTTCCAGCACCACTCTAATCTCGACTCAGGTTTCCAGTATCTGCAGTCATTGTTTTTACCTTACTTATATGATACATTCTAGTCTGACTGAAGATTTCCTGGATTGAGGGAATTTTGATAAATTAACACAATGCATCTATTACCGCATTAGCCACTTCTTTTAAGACCCTAGGATGAAGTCCATTTGGACTCAGATATCTCAGCCTCCAGCTCCATCAGTTTGTTCGGTATCACTTCCTTCCTGGTGTAATTTTAGTTAGTTCCTCCCTCCCTTCCTCCTCCTGGTTTACAGCTATTACTGCAATAATTTTCTGCATCCCCTATAGTGAAAACAAAAGACAAACATTTCATTATTTGATCCACCATTTCCTCATTACTTCTTGTGAATACTCCATTCTCATTTTCTGGGAGACCACACTCTCTTCTCCTTTGGATATCTGAATAAACATTGCTATCTTATTTTTTCCATTCCTAGTTAGCTTCTGCAGATTAACTGTTGCAACATTCCTTGCTGTTCTTTAGAACCTGACTTGCCACTAACCTTGGCATAATTATATGCTTTTTCTTTACATTTGATGCTTTCCCTAACTTCTTTAGTTAACTGACTGGTGGTGGGTTTTTTTGAAGTTTTCTTTATGGTAGGAATTCACTTATCCTAAGTATTCTGAAATATCTCCTTAAAAGTGTGCCACTGTACGTTTGTTGATCTAGACTGTGAATCTACCAGTATTCTAGTTTGATTAGCTTTCATGCCTGTATTTGGATTCAACCTAGAAGTAAAATTCAAGCATATTGCAACATGATGGCACAGTGGTTAGTGCTACTGCCTCAGAGCACCAGGGACCTGGGTTCAATTCCAGCTTTGGGTGACTGTGTAGAGTTTGCACTTTCTCCCCATTTCTGCATCTATGCTTTGGTCCTCCCACAGTCCAAAGATGTGCAGGTTAGGTGGATTGGTCATGCTAAATTGCCCATAGTATCCAGGGATGTGTAGGGTTGGTGGGTTAGCCATAGGAAATGCAGGGTGATGGATTTAAGGTGGGGCAGACTGGTGGTGAGTCTGGGTGTGATGGTCCTTCGATCGTTGATGCCAATTTGATGGGCTGAATGGCCTCTTTTTGCACTGTAGGAATTCTATGCTTCTATGATTGTGGGCAATGCTCTTTAGTGTACCTTAACTTTGACATTAGTAATTAGCTGTCACATTACACAATACTAAGTCTAATACAATCTGCTCTCTGGTCAGTTCCAGAATGCACTGCTCTAAAAAAACTACCTTAAAAGTACTCCTTGAACTTTTCAACCAGGCTACTATAGTCAATCTGATTTTTCCATTTTATATGTAGATTAAAATCACCCATGAATATTATCATCCTTTTATCAAAACCACCCAAAATTTCTTCTTAAATACTTTGTTTCAGATTGTGACTACTGTTCAGTGACCTGTACACCATTCCCACTTGTCACTTCTTTCCCCTATAATTTCCCACTTTCATCAAAACCAGTTCTATCTCCTGATCTACTGAACCAAGTCATCTCTAATTGTTGCAAAAATGCCATCCTTGATCCTCAGCGCTACTCTTCCACCTTGACTGAATTTCTTAATCTACTTGAATATCATGCACCCCACAGTATTCAGGGTCTAATTTTTGTCTTGTTGCAGTCTTGACTCTAATCAAATCATATCACATCATATTTATTTACTTCAAATGTGTGCTATCAATTTACTGACTTTGTTCTGAATGCTATGTACATGCAAAAATTGAGCCTTTAGTTTTGTCTTTCTGTTGTCTTTGCAGCGTCTAATTTTGACTGTTAATGTACTCCTAAGTTTTTTTTTTCTCTGTCCATTCCTACCATTTCTGATATCATTTATTTTACACTTACCTTGTTTCCAGTCTTTGAGCTATCGTACCTTTCCACACTTGAACCCTTACCCTAACTATTTAAATTTAAAACCCTCTCTACTTTCCTAGGTTATACTGCCATGACAGGTCAGCAGCACCCACTTGCCCCAGTATTGATGACAATGGTGCATGAACCAATTTCTCCCATGCCCGTCTTTGAGCTACATATATGTCTCTCTATAATTCACATACCCTATGGCAATTTGTATGCAGCTCATGTAATAATCCTTAATTCCTTAATGTTTAAGAATTCAGCCACTCCTGCAGTCATTCAATAGGCTTAAGAGAATCTCAAAACTATTAGACAGGTGCAGAGGCTGACACTCCCATCCAGAGCTCCCTCTAACTTTCTTTCTGGCTGCCACTAAGGCCAAGGAATGGCAGAGTTCTGGATCCAGACAGCGATGCTGTATTCAGCAAGCTGACACTGATCACTGTGAATCATTGAAGTGGGTGCTCTTGTCCCTTTAATACTCATCAAATTGTAGGATCAATCCTAAGTGGTGTCATTGACTCTTGGTACAAAACATTCAAGTAACTTTCTCTCTCCTTGATGCGTAGCAGTCTCCAGGTCATAAACTCTGTGCCAAAGCTGCTCATCCATCCAACACTGACTGCAGATGGGGTTGTCTTCATTCACCATGCTATCCAGACGCTCCCAAGTGCTGAAGCCTTGATACGTCACCTATCCTGCCACTATAATGAACTTTAATTCCTTATTTAATTCTATTAGAACTTATTTGTGTTGCTTTTTTATATATTTTGTTAACTTTACCATCAAATTAGCTATGTTAAATTTTAAGAGTAGAAAAGATCTTAACCAAATACCAAAGACTCACCAAACAGATAGCATCCCCTCCTCCCCGACTAAAATCTCTGGGGGACACACACCAACCAGCCCCACTGCACTGTGTCCAACCACTTCAACTCCCCCTTTCACGCCGCCAAGGGCATGCAAGTCCTGGGCCTCCTCCACCGCCAAATCCAAGCCACCCAACGCCTGGAGGAAGAACGCCTCATCTTCCGTCTTGGGACCCTCCAACCACATGGCATCAATGTCGATTTCACCAGTCTCCTCACCTCCCCTCCACCCACCTTATCCCAGATCCAACCCTCCAACTCAGCACCACCCTCTTGAACTGTCCAAGCTGTCTATCTTCTTTCCCACTTATCCACTCCACCCTCTGCTCCAACCTATCACTATCACCCCCACCTACATCTGCCTATTGCCTTCCAAGCTACCTTCCCCCCAGCTCCACCTTTTATCTCTCAGTCCCCTTGGGCCTCCCTCTGCAATCCTGATGAAAGGCTTATGCCTGAAATGTCGACTCTCCTGCTCCTTGGATGCTGCCTGACTGGCTGCTTTTCCAGCACATTGTTTGACTAAAATTTATAACTCTCACCAAAACTTACACACACACCCTTCAATAGGATTATTTCACAGAAACAGCAAGAAAAAGCCGTGCCTTCAGTTGTTGAAATTCAAACACTGGAATTCACTTCCCAACCTCCAACTCACTCTTCATTTTGTGATGTTTCATAAAGTTTTTGTCCCTGATGAAGCTTCTGGTCACTAGTTCCTGTTGTCTCTTTGTATGGTTCACTGTGAGATTTGCAGTGAAGTTAATGATTACACATGTCTGCACTGATTTGGCTGAATTATCAGTGAGGGGCAGGATCACTGGATAATATTGTTCCAATTCAAAGCACATTTACTGCCCTTTCACGATATCAACACTGCTCAGGAAACAACATCATGTTGTTGTTGAATTAAGACCAATAAAGATTGTCTCCAACCTTGGTGATTGTCTCAACTTTCAGGTCAGTCCCTGCCAATGTCAGAGTGTTTGTGGCAATATGAGGTTTTAAAAGGCACACATTCGGGAATGCCTAACATGCCAGGCAGGTTGAACTCCTGTGGACATTAGATGCAACTTTGGGCAGAATTTTCCAATGCCTCAAGCAACATGGACAATGGTGAGGAAGTTTGGAAAACACAAAGGATGAAACAAAATCAGATTGCTGATGTTGAGAGAAATGTAGGGTTTCCCCCTACATTTAAACAGTGAGTTTGGAATCTCCTGAACAGATAACTTGCTTCATTTTGATGCAGCTTCCCCACTTCCCTGACAAACTAGATAGCGCCAAATCTAAACATGAAACATTGATCCGGCAACACAGCTCACACCTTGCTTCTCTGAGCCTTTGTCCAGCTCCATGTTACCACCAACTCCCTGCATGCTCCATGGGCACTGACTAACCAGCATCACTAGATGTCCAAACAGCTGGCATCACCAAATGACCAGTCTCACCATGTCCCAGGGGTCACTTTGAGACCATCTCACATGCCATTTTTGCCTGTTCACAGCTTCGCACCGGAGCTCAGGGAGGCAATGCCTTGACTGTTACTGCCAGGCTATTTTGCACACATGGACATAGCTCATGCAGCTATGGAGGATGCATGGCTCTTCAACATTTATATTCACATTAGCCACATTATGAGGGGAATGAATGGTCAACAAGGACAAGGCAATTTGCAAAGCCATTGGTTCAAAAGTTGAGGGCATGGTAGAATGGTTACCAAGATTAGATCATCTGGAATACAGGGAGAACTATTCATTTGGAGATGAATTGGCTAGAAGGTAGGGGACAGAGGGTGGTGGTGCTTTCCCTGTTCCTATCCCTGTAACTGTGCAATTATCCTGATTAATCCACCTCGCCCACACATCCCTGGACACTACAAACAATTTAGCATGGCCAATCCACCTAACCTGCACATCTTTGGACGATGTGAGAAATCCAGAGCATCTGGAGGAAACCCAGACAGACATGAGGAGCACATGCAAATTCCACACAGACAGTCACAAAAGGCTGGAATTGAACCCAGGTCCCTGAGACAGCAGTGCTAAACACTGAGCCACTGCGTGCCTTTCAATTCAACGCCATTGACCACTCGGCCACATTACCTGGCTCTCTGGATTGCTAGTCCAGTGAGAATAGCACTTGACCACCACCTTCCCTCAAGTTAAACTGCATCTTTACATCTATCAATTAATCTAGTCCAAGATGGGGAACAACATGTACTGAGACTGAGAGGAGAGGGAAAGGGTTTCTGGACAGTTTTATCCAGAATGTATTCAAACCCAAAACTGGCTCACGAAAGGGAGTGTATGACTATTAGGGAGAGAAGTTTGTAAAGGGACAGGGTAAATCCAGTTATTGTGGTCATGTGGAATAAAAAAGCAGAGGAAGGGCTGAGAAAGTAACAGCAGGATTTGGACGAGAACAATCTCTGTGCTCCATGTAAATTAGCACAGGAGCAGAGAGATTGGGAGAATTGAAATGTAGGGAAGAGGTCCTTATCCATGGAAGACTGGCACCGGTTCGGAAATCAGAAGGTATCGATAGAATGGACTTTCCTGAACCGGGATTGTTGATGACATTAGTGTGACTCCATCTCACATGCAATGTAGCAGCTCCTCCTGAATGACAGCTGCTGTACTTTGTAATCTATCAGGAAAGTCAATTAATCAACCCACTTGAAACCGGAATATACCAATGTCCAAGATGCATCTAGTTGCTCTATCAATCAATCTTCTGATACATGTTCTCCGTAAGAGCCTGGTTTCAGTCGTCAGGTTACCATAGTTAATAATAACACTACATAAGGGGTGGGATCAACCCCCTGACAACCCACCCTCCCATCCTGGCACCTTTCCCTGCCACCGCAGGAATTGTAAAACCTGCGCCTACACCTCCCCCCTCACCTCAATCCAAGGCCCCAAAGGAGCTTTCCTCATCCATCAATGTTTCATCTGCACTTCCACACATGTCAGTTATTGTATCCATTACGGTCTCCTCTACATTGGCAAGACTGGATGCCTTCTCGCAGAGCGCTTCAGAGAACATCTCCGGGACACCCACACCAATCAACCCCATGGCCGAACATTTCAACTCCCCTTCTCACTCTGTTGAAGACATGCAGGTCCTGGGCTTCCTCCATCGCCACCTGACGCCTGGAGGAAGGACACTTTATCTTCCACCTCGGGACCCTCCAACCCCATGGCTTCAATGTGGATTTCACCAGTTTCCTCATTTGCCCTCCCCCCACCTCCCCCAGTTCCAACCTTACAGTTCAGCACCGCCCTAATGACTGTCCCATCTGTCAATCTTCCTTCCCACCTATCCGCTCCACCCTCGTCTCCGACCTATCACCTTCATCCCCACCTCCATTCACCTACTGCACTCTCAGCTACCTTCCCCCCAGCCCCACCCCCTCCCATTTATCTCTCCACCCCGAGGTTCCCAACTGCATTCCTTTGATGGGCTTATGCCCGAAACATCAATTCTCCTGCTCCTCGGATGCTGCCTGACCAGCTGTGCTTTTCCAGCAACATACTCTTGGCTCTGATCTCCAGCATCTGCAGACCCCACTTTCTCTCAGTACCCTAGTGGAAAGGTAAATAGGAAGGTAGCAGCTAGAAGCTTTAAAATAGGAAGATTGGACAGATGAATTGTCAAGAAACAAAAACAGTCTAAGTGTAAACAAAGCGAGGCATGAGAACATAGGAAGGAGAAATTGTTACAAACTAATAAAGCAAACCAACTTTAATACGAGTCCATATATTGTCACTGTTTTAAAAACAAATCCACAAAGATAGCAGTTGTAACTGGATTGAGGAGTAGCCTTCCAAAAGCCAAAAATCAGCCAATGGCCAACGCCTCGGGTACCTCCTGATGGGCCTAGAGTGCTAATTATCATGTTAGATACTGTCAAAAAGACAGAAATAAAAAAAACCAATAGAATTGCTAGTCACCACAGGAGATGTGTGAATAACAACATTCTACTGCTCCTCTGAGATGAGCCATAGATAGCTGGTTATTTGCAATGCAATATTTGGTCTTGACAGTCACGGTTTCCCCCAATCCAGCCTTCCTGGGAGACTTGGTCACATGAGTCCACAGTATTAAACCTTTTTAACCATACCATTCTGAAATAGCAGGCAGTGAAGGCCATACAACCTTGACTGATAAAATTTTCAAAAAGCTTCCTTGGAAAACTTTAGAAGAGATTTGGCTTATTTTAAAAGCAAGCACATTGATAAATAGATTGTGTCAGTTGTTTGTACTTGAGCTTTTGCGAATTGAATCATTTCTTTGCTGCTTTCAAATTGATCTCCTCTGTTCTATGTTTGCAAGTGTTATTCAGCACGCCCCCTGTATTTGAGTGAGAGAGACATAAATTCTCCTCCTTGTTTAACATCCACAGTGTGGTGCAACCCCTTCAACAGAGGGAATGAACTCTAAGTAGCAATCTGATTCTGGACAGCTGGTAAACGAAGGGAGAGACCAGTTTTAAAATTTACAAGCTACTGATGACAAAAGAAAGAGCAGATAGTTCTGACAAGCAAGTAAATAGAGCTAGAGAGAAAGGCTAAGAAGATGCTTGAATAGAAATTGAGATAAAGTGCTGGGAAAAATGAAAATTGTCTGTACAATAATATCCACAATTAAACAGGAGAGTCTGAAGGTAGCTATGGGAGGAACCAGACATAGTAGGCTTAACAACTGGTATGGCTTCAGGAAAAGAGGACTAATAATTAAAAGCTGCAAAATATAATGCACTTAGAACAGATAGAGGGGGAAGCAGGGAGGTGGAGTAACTATACTTATTAAGAGTTTGGAATAACTGTAGAAAATGGGAGGAGCAATTATCAACATGAGGTGGAGAGTATGAGAATGTAATAATGTAAAATGTTTAACAGGGAGGAGATTCTCCTCCATCTCCCTGCCCCATGCAGATTCCTCCTTTGATTACACTTTCAAATCTGTCATTTGTGTAGGTATTTCAAATTGCTTTCATTCGGTAATTTCTGCTCACTAGTCAGTGTCTCTCCCTGATGAGCTCAATCCATTCTCTGCTCATTTTGATTGACAGGTCAGTGAAATGATGGCTCCTGCCCCAACAGCCTCGGTTGCACCTGTATCCACAGTGACCGCCTCAGACATCAGATTGACCTTCTAGAGGGTGAACTCATGGAAATCAACTGGCCTGGATGGAGTCTCCAGCCATTGTGAGATATTGTGTTATAGGTTGTTATCTTTATTAACTCACTCACCAGCTCGCTATATTCTTAAATGCCAGGTTCCTGTTCACTCATTTATAACCCTTCACTAACCCGTTATTTACTATAACATGGTTTCATAAAACTGCGATTCTGTAATTTATTTTACTATTGCAAGATGGACTAAGATTAAAGCAATACTTCCAAATCCATTACTGCTCCCTTACAACTTCAACCCCTCTCAGACTATTTTTACATCAAAAGCCACCTCTGAATAATTATCAAAGACTACTAACCAGAACAATACCATCCCCACCATCACATCTCCATGACCTACTAGAAACTATGAAAAGATTATAATATTAATCAGCCCTTATCAACCATCTCTTGGACCTGAACAGATTACAGAACACCAAACATTTTCCCCCAGTTATTACGTACATGTTAAACATCTTTTAATTGGGCCCTTATCCCTTTAAGAAACTGTCAAAACAGCACTTATGTGAAATTGCATGAATGAATGAAACTCACACCAACAAGACTAGATTCCCTACAGTGTGGAAACAGGCCCTTCGGCCCAACTAGTCCACACCGACATTCCGAAGAGTAACCCACCCAGACCCATTCCCCCTAATTAATGCACCTAACTCTATGGCAATTTAACATGACCAATTCACCTAAACTGCACATCTTTGGACTGTGGGAGGAAACTGAAGCACCCAGAGGAAACCCACACAGACACGGGGAGAATGTGCAAACTCCACACAGACAGTCACCTGAGGCTGGAATCGAACCGGTGTCCCTGGCGCTGAGAGGCAGCAGTGCTAACCACTGAGCCACCATGCAGATAGTAAACAAATCTCACAACCCAGCTGTGGTAATCAGTTTAATATCCTTTATTCTTTTATTAAGTACAGGTACAATTTTTAACTTATTTAGAGCACATATAGAACATAGAATAACACAGTACAGGCCCCTTCAGCCCACGATGTTGTGCCAAGCATTTATCTTAATCTAAAATCAATCTCATCTGCACACCGCTCAATAGAATGACGTTCATTTGCTTGTCCAGACCTAGTGTTTTTTTACTAACTAACACCTCTTAATTATGCAAGCAGACCAGACAGATACCTCTAACCCTAACAGGAGTAGCAGCCAACATTTAGTACATGTTTTAACCCATCTCCTGTCCCCCAGGACAGAGGTCCTTCAAACCCTTGTGTACTACAGATACTACAATGTAACACTACGATAATGGAATTTTAATATATTTAAGAATGGTGTATAAAAAGGCTAGTGTATGAACTATATTTCGGGATTCTATCGCCACCTCGAACTTGTGTTACTGCAGTTGATGAGTAAACAGGTTATTTTCACCAATCTGTTCAGGTCCGAGAGATGGTTGGTAAGGGCTGATTATAACGGGTTTGGTCATTATTTGAACACAATCCCACACTGTGCACTCAGGTCCTGTACTGACCAGCTGGTGGGAGCATTTTCAAACATCTTTAACCTCTCCTGCCTATGACGTGAGGTTCTCACCTGCTTCACGAAGACCATTATTATCCCGGTGCTGAAGTAAAATAAGGTAACATGCCTTAATGACGACCACCCAGTGGCTCTGACATCCATCATTATGAAGTGCTTCAACTAGTTTGTAATGGCACACATCAACGTGAACCTCTTAGATTGGCATGAACCACTATAATTTTCCTATCACCATAATTGGCCCACAGCAAACATCATCCCCCTGGCCCTTTACTCATCCATAGAACATCTGGACAACAAGGACACCCATGTTAAACTCCTATTTATTGACTTTACCTTCACCTTCAACACTATAATTTCAACAAAACCCATCTCTAAACTCCAAGACCTAGGACTGTGTTCCCCCCTGTGCAACTAGATCCTTGACTTCCTTCAATTGACCACATTCAATAAAGATAGGTGACAACACCTCGTCCACAATAATCCTCAAACACTGGCGCCCCACAAGGCTTGCATACTCAGCACCTTATTATACACCTTACACATGTACAACTGTGTGGCCAAATTCAGTTCTAACTCCATTTATAAATTTGCTAATGTTACCATCACTGGGTCAGATCTCAAACAAAGATGAGACCGAGTACAGGAAAGAGATAGAGATAATGGCATGGTGTAAGGACATTGATCTCTCCCTCAGTGTCAGCAAAACAAAGGAGCTGGTCATCAACCTCAGGAAGCAGAGTGTCTGTATCAATGAGGTGGAGGTGGTTGAGTACTTAAAATTTCATGGAGTAAACATCACCAACAATCCATCCTGGCCCATCCACATCACGATACAGCCAGGAAAGCACACCAACACCTCTACTTCCTCAGAAGGCTAAGGAAATTTGGCATGTCCACAATGACTCTTAACAATTTTTACAGATGCACCATAGAAAGCAGTCTATTGGATGCATCACACCTAGTCTGTACAAGACCACAAGAAATTATGGAGTTGTGAATACAAGCCCAGTACATCACGAAAATCAGCCTTCCTTCCACTGAGTCCGCCTAAATTTTCTGCTGCCTCGGGAAAGCAGCCAATGGGATCAAAGACCCCTTTCCATCCCAGTTATACTCTCTTGCACCCTCTTCGTTCTGGGAGAAGATATGAAAGTTGAAAACAGGTACCAAGAGATTCAAGAACAGCTTCTTCCCCACTGTTATCAGACTTATGAATGGGTCTCTCATTTTAGAATTATCTTTTTCTACACCTTCGCTGTAGGTGTAGCACTATATTCTGCATTCTGTTCCATTACCCTGATATTCTTATGTAATGTCTGATTTGTTTGGTTGGCACACAAAACAGTACTTTTCACTGTACCTCGGCACACGTGATAATAATAAATCAAATCAAATTAAAATCAGTATCTTCAAATAACCCAAACCCAGCTGCCACTGGGTTTCCATGCAGGAGATGTTTATCCCATGGTTTAACTGACTACTGGCCTTCCAGATTGTAAGCACCAACCTCTTCTCCCTTGTCAGGATTGTCAGATCACACTCTTTCTGATTATTTAACTAACCAGAACCACAACAATTTCTTAAACCATAATCTGCACTCAAGGAACGCAGTCCCAGATCAGACTGTAATGAAGGTTCTGCAAGCTTCTTCAACATCTGCAGCCCATTGTTATATTTCGATATGACCAAGTGACTTGTTCATTTACTTCAAAGTACAAGAGCTTGGAGTCAAATTAGACAGCAGACCAAGAAAAATGGCAGACTTCCAAGGTTCTAAAGGACACCTACAAAACCTAACAGAGTTTCCTGAAAATGTTCACATTTTGTCGTCATCATAATTAACAGGAACAGGAGTAGGCCATTCAGCCATTGAGCATTCTGCACCATGAAATACTATCATGGCTGATCCATCACTTCAATGCCTTTTAGCCACGCTATTACTATTGGTAATCAGAAATCTATTAATATTGACCTAAAACATACTCCGAGATACTTTCACAGCCCTCTACACTAGAAAATTTCAAAAGTTCATAGTCTTCTGAATAAAACAAATTATACACATCTTTTGGGGCAGGATTAAACTAACTAAACATGTGCTGTTGGGGAGGGTTTAAACTAATGTGGTAGGGGGATGGGAACCAAATGAGGAGGTTCGTGTACAGGAAGGAGGTAGTAACTACAGCCTGTAAGGAACTAGATAATGAAGTGTGACTAAGGGGAAGAGTAGGCAGAGAGCAGATGATGAACGCAAAGGGACTGGTGGTCTGAGGTCCATTTGTTTTAATGAAGGAAGTGTAGTAAGTAAAGCAGACGAACTTAGGGCTTGGATTAGTCCCTGGGAGTATGATGTTATTGCTATTACTGAGACTTTGTTGATTTAGTTGTCCTAAATTGGCAACTAAATGTCCCAGGATATCGAATCTTCAGGCGGAATACAGAGGGAGGTAAAAGGGATGGAGGAGTTGCATTACTGGTCAGAGAGGATATCACAGCTGTGCTGAAGGAGGGCAGTATGGAGGACTCAAGCAGTGAGGCAATATGGGCAGAGCTCAGAAATTGGAAGGGTGTGTTAACAATGTTAGGGCTGTACTACAGGCCTCCCAAAAGCGAAAGTAAGATAGAGGTACAAATATGTAGAGAGATTACAGAAAGATGTAGGAGCAACAGGGTGGTGATGATAGGAGTTTTAATTTTCCCAACATTGACTGGGATTCACTTAGTGTTAGAGCAGAATTTGTAAGGATCATCCAGGAGGGGTTTCTCAAGCGGTATGTAAGTAGTCCAACTCATGAAGGGGCCAAAAGAGAAAATGCTGGAAAATCTCAGCAGGTCTGGCAGCATCTGTAAGGAGAGAAAAGAGCTGATGTTTCGAGTCTAACTGACCCTTTGTTGAAGGGGCCACACTGGACCTGGTGTTGGAGAATGAGCCTGGCCAGGTGGTTGAAGTTTCAGTGGGGAATTATTTTGGGAATAGTGATCATAATTCCATAAGTTTTAGAATACACATGGACAAAGTCAAGACTGACCCTAAAGGAACGGTGCTAAATTGGGGGAAGATCAACTATACCAAAATTCAGCAGGAGCTGGGGCACGTGAATTGTGAGCAACTGTTTGAAGGGAAATCCACATTTGATAAGTGGGAAGCTTTTAAAGAAAGGTTGATTAGAGTGCAGGACAGACATGCTTCAGTGAAAATGAGGACTAGAAATGGCAAGATTAGGGAACCATGGATGACAGGTGAAATTGAGAGACTAGCTAAGAGGAAAAAGGAAGCGTACATAACGCATAGGCAATTGAAGACAGATGAAGCTTTGGAAGAATATCGGGAATGTAGGACCAATCTGAAATGAGGAATTAAGAGGGCTAAAAGGAGTTATAGAGATGTACAGCATAGAAACAGACCCTTCAGTCCAACCCGTCCATGCTGACCAGATATCCCAACCCAATCTAGTCCCATCTGCCAGCACCTGGCCCATATCCCTCCAAACCCTTCCTATTCATATACCCATCCAGATGCCTTTTAAATGTTGCAATTGTACCAGCCTCCACCACTTCCTCTGGCAGCTCATTCCATACACGTACCACCATCTGTGTGAAAAAGTTGCCCCTAGGTCTCTTTTATATCTTTCCCCTCTCACCCTAAACCTATGCCCTCTAGTTCTGGACTCCCCGATCCCAGGGAAAAGTCTATTTATCCTATCTATGTCCCTCATAATTTTGTAAACCTCTATAAGGTCACCCCTCAGCCTCCGACGCTCCAGGGAAAACAGTCCCCAGCCTGTTCAGACTCTCCCCATAGGTCAGATCCTCCAACCCTGGCAACATCCTTGTAAATCTTTTCTGAACACTTTCAAGTTTCACAACATCTTTCCGATAGGAAGGAGACCAGAATTGCATGTAATATTCCAACAGTGGCCGAACGAATGTCCTGTAGCCGCAACATGATCTCCCAACCCCTGTACTCAGTACTCTGACCAATAAAGGAAAGCATACCCAACGCCTTCTTCACTATCCTATCTACCTGTGACTCCACTTTCAAGGAACTGTAAACCTGCACTCCAAGGTATCTTTGTTCAGCAACACTCCCTAGAACCTTACCATTAAGTGTATAAGTCCTGCTAATATTTGCTTTCCTAAAATGCAGCGCCTTGCATTTTTCTGAATTAAACTCCATCTGCCACTTCTCAGCCCATTGGCCCATCTGGTCCAGATCCTGTTGTAATCGGAGGTAACCTTCTTCGTTGTCCATACACCTCCAATTTTGGTGTCATCTGCAAACTTACTAACTGTACCTCTTATGCTCACATCTAAATAATTTATGTAAATGACAAAAAATAGAGGGCACAGCACCGATCCTTTGTGGCACTCCACTGGTCACAGGCTTCCAGTCTGAAAAAAACCCTCCACCACCACCCTCTGTCTTCTACCTTTGAGCCAGTTCTGTATCCAAGTGGTTAGTTCTCCCTGTATTCCATGAGATCTAACCTTGCTAACCAGTTTCCCATGAGGAACCTTGTCAAACGCCTTACTGAGGTCCATATAGATCACATCTACTGCTCTGCCCTCATCAATCTTCTTTGTTACTTCTTCAAAGAAAACTCAATCAAGTTTGTGAGACATGATTTCCCACACACAAAGCCATGTTGACTATCCCAAATCAGTCCTTGCCTTTCCAAATACATGTACATCCTGTCCCTCAGGATTCCTTCCAACAACAAGCCCACCACTGAGGTCATGCTCACCCGTCTATAGATCCCTGGCTTGTCCTTACCACCCTTCTGAAACAGTGGCACCATGTTCGCCAACCTCCAGTCTTCCGGCACCTGACTTGTGACTATCGATGATACAAATATCTCAGCGAGAGGTCCAGCAATCACTTTTCTAGCTTCCCACAGAGTTCTCGGGTACACCTGATTAGGTCCTGGGGATTTATCCACCTTTAACCATTTCAAGGCATCCAGCACTTCCTCCTCTGTAATCTGGACATTTTGCAAGATGTCACCATCTATTTCCCTACTGTCTATATTTTCCATATCCTTTTCCACAGTAAATACTGATGCAAAATATTCATTTAGTATCTCCCCCATTTTCTGTGGCTCCACACAAAGGCCACCTTGCTGATCTTTGAGGGGTGAAAATGTGTTGCTAGAAAAGTGCAGCAGGTCAGGCAGCATCCAAGGAGCAGGAGAATCGACGTTTTGGGCATGAGCCCTTCTTCAGGGATGAGGAAAGTGTGCCAAGCAGGCTAAGATAAAAGGTAGGGAGGAGGGACTTGGGGGAGGGGCGTTGGAAGTGCGATAGGTGGAAGGAGGTTAAGGTGAGGGTGATAGGCCAGAGTGGGCGTGGGGGCAAAGAGGTCAGGAAGAAGATTGCAGGTTAGGAAGGTGGTGCTGAGTTCGAGGGTTGGGACTGAGACAAGGTGGGGGAGGGGAAATGAGGAAACTGGAGAAATCTGAGTTCATCCCTTGTGGTTGGACGGTTCCTAGGCGGAAGATGAGGCACTCTTCCTCCAGCCGTCGTGTTGCTGTGCTCTGGCGATGAAGGAGTCCAAGGACCTGCAAGGACTTTCTCCTTGCTGATCCTTGAGGGGCCCTAGTCACTCCCTAGTGACCCTTTTGTCCTTAATATATTTGTAAAAACCCTTTGGATTCTCCTTAATTCTATTTGCCAACGCTATCTCATGTCCCCGTTTTGCCCTCCTGATTTCCCTCTTAAGTATACTCCTACTTCCTTTATACACTTCTAAGGATTCACTCAATCTATCCTGTCTATATCTGACATATGCTTCCTTCGTTTTCTTAACCGAACCCTCAGTTTCTTTAGTCATCCAGCATTCCCTATACCTACCAGCCTTCCCTTTCACCCTGACAGGAATATACTTTCTCTGGATTCTTGTTATCTCATTTCTGAAGGCTTCCCATTTTCTAGCTGTCTCTTTACCTGCAAACATCTGCCTCCAATCAGCTTTCGAAAGTTCTTGCCTAATACCCTCAAAATTGGCCTTTCTCCAATTTAGATCTTCAACTTTTAGATCGGTTCTATCCTTTTCCATCACGATTTTGAAACAAATAGAATTACGGTCGCTGGCCCCAAGGTGCTCCCCCACTGACACCTCAGTCACCTGCCCTGCCTTATTTCCCAAACGTAGGTCAAGTTTTGCACCTTCTCTAGTAGGTACATCCACATACTGAATCAGAAAGTTGTCTTGTACACACTTAAGAAATTCCTCTCCATCTAAACCTTTAACACTATGACAGTCCCAGTCGATGTTTGGAAAGTTAAAATCCCCTACCATAACCACTATATTATTCTGAAATAGCTGAGATCTCCTTACAAGTTTGTTTCTCAATTTCCCTTTGACTATTAGGGGGTCTTTAATACAATCCCAATAAGGTGATCATCCCTTTCTTATTTCTCAGTTCCACCCAAATAACTTCCCTGGATGTATTTCCAGGAATATCCTCCTTCAGCACAGCTGTAATGCTATCTCTTGTCAAAAATGCCACTCCCCCTCCTCTCTTGCCTCCCTTTCTATCCTTCCTGTAGATTTTGTATCCTCCAACATTAAGCTGCCAGTCTTGCCCATCCCTGAGCCATGTTTCTGTAATTGCTATGATATCCCAGTCCTATGTTCCTAACCTTGCCCTGAGTTCATCTGCCTTCCCTGTTAGGCCCCTTGCATTGAAATAAATGCAGTTTAATTTATTAGTCCTACCTTGTCCCTGCCTGCCCTGACTGTTTGACTCACGTCTGTTGTCAGCTGTATCCATCTCAGATCGATCTCTTTCCTCACTATCTCCCTGGGTCCCACCCCCTCCCCTTACTAGTTTAAATCCTCCCAAGCAGTTCTAGCAAATTTCCCTGTCAGTATATTAGTCCCCTTCCAATTTAGGTGCAATCCGTCCTTCTTGTACAGGTCACTTCTACCCCAAAAGAGATTCCAATGATCCAAAAATGTGAATCCTTCTCCCATACACCAGCTCCTCAGCCATGCATTCATCTGCTCTATCCTCCTATTCCTGCCCTCACTAGCTCATAGCACTGGGAGTAATCCAGATATTACTACCCTTGAGGACCTCCTTTTTAAATTTCTGCCTAACTCTCTGTAATCTCCCTTCAGAGTCTCAACCTTTTCCCTTCCTATGTCATTAATTCCAATGTGTACATTGACATCCTGCTGGTCCCTCTCCCCTGTGAGAACACTCTGCACCCTCTCTGAGACATCCTTGATCCTGGCACCAGGGAAACAATACATTGCTTTTTCTCTGCTAGCCACAGAAACGTCTGTCTGTACCTCGGACTACAGAATCCCCTAACACAATCTCTTGGAAGCCAACATACCCCTCATTGCATTAGAGCCAGTCTCAACACCAGAAACTTGGCTGTTCATGCTACGTTCCCCTGAGAATCCATCACCCACTACATTTTCCAAAACAGCATACCCATGAGGTACCTTTAGCAAATAGAGTTAAGGAAAATCCCAATGCCTTTTATTTATATATAAGGAGCAAGAGGGTAACTAGAGAAAGGGTTGGCCCACTCAATGACAAAACAGAAAAGGTATACGTGGAGTCAGTGAAAGTGGGTGAGATTCTTAATGAGTACTTTGCATCAGTATTCACTGAGGAGAGGGACATGATGGATGTTGAGGTTAGGGATAGATCTTTGATTACTCTCGGCATAGGGAGGGAGGAAGTGTTTGTATTCTAAAAGGCATTAAGGTGGACAAGTTCCCAGGACCGGATGGGATCTATCCCAGGTTACTGAGGGAAGCGAGAGAGGAAATAGCCGGGACTTTAACAGATATCTTTGCAGCATCCTCGAAAATGGGGGAGGTCCCAGCAGACTGGAGAATTGCTAATGTATCCCCTTGTTTAAGAAGGGTAGCAGGGATAATCCAAGTAATTACAGACCAGTGAGCCTGAAGTCAGTGGTAGGGAAGCTGCTGGAGAAGATACTGAGGGATTGGATCTATTTCCATTTGGAAGAAAATGAGCTTATCGACAACACAATATTTTATAGAATAGAATCCCTATAGTGTGGCAACAGGCCCTTTGGCCCAATAAGACCACACCAACCCTCTCAAGTGTAACCCATCCAGACCCTATGTTTATCCCTGACTAATGCACCTAACCTACACATCCCTGAACTCTATGGCAAATTTAACATGGCCAATTCACCTAACCTGCACATCTTTGGATTGTGGGAGGAAACTGGAGCACCCAGAGGAAACCCATGCAGACACAGGGACAATCTGCAAACTCCACACAGACATTTGCCCGAGATTGGACTCGAACCAGTGTCCCTGGCGCTGTGAGACAGCATTGCTAACCACTAAGCTACCATGCCCACTTTCGTGCCCACTTTACCAACTTAATAGAATTCTTTGAGGAAGTGACAAAATTGATTGATGAGGGAAGGGCTGTAGAAGTCATATACATGGACTTCAGTAAGGTGTTTGATAAGGTTCCCCATGGTAGGCTGATGGAGAAAATGAAGTTGCATGAGGTCTAGGGTGTACTAGCTAGATGGATGGAGAACTGGCTGGGCAGCAGGAGACACAGTAGTAGTAGAAAGGAGTTTTTCAAAATGGAAACCTGTGACCAGTGATATTCCACAGGGATCTGTGCTGGGACCACTATTGTTTGTGATATACATAAATGATCCAGAGGAAGGTATATGTGGTCTGATTAGCAAGTTTGCAGATGACACTAAGATTGGTGGAGTAGCAGATAGTGAAGGGGACTATCAGAGAATGCAGCAGAATGTAGATAGATTGGAGAGTTGGGCAGAGAAATGGCAGATGGAGTTCAATCTGGGCAAATGCGAGGTGATGCATTTTGGAAGATGCAATTCAAGAGCGAACTGTACAATAAATGGAAAACCCCTGGGGAAAATTGATGCACAGAGAGATGAGAGTGTTCAGGTCCATTGTACCCTGAAAGTAGCAATGCAGGTCAATAGTGGTCAAGAAGGCATATGGCATGCTTTCCTTCATCAGACAGGGTATTGAGTACAAGAGTTGGCAGGTCATGTTACAGTTGTATAAGATTTTGGTTTGGCCGCATTTGGAATACTGCATACAGTTCTGGTCACCACATTATCAAGAGTGTGGATGCTTTGGAGAGAGTGTAGAGGAGGTTGTTGCCTGGTACGGAGGGCACCAGCTATGAAGAGAGGCTAAGTAGATTAGGATTATTTTCATTGGAAAGAAGGTGGTTGAAGGGGGACCTGATTGAGGTCTATAAAATCATGAGAGGTATAGACAGGGTAGATAGCAAGAAGCTTTCTCCCGCAGAGTTTGGGGGGAGTTGGTGGAATCGATTCCTAGAGGGGTCACAAGTTCAAAGTGACAGGGGAGAGATACGTGAAAAATTCTTTACGCAGAGGGTGGTGGGTGCCTGGAATGCATTGCCAGTGGAGGTGGTAGAAGCGGGCACGATAGTGTCATTTAAGATGTATATAGACAGATACATGAATTCGCACAGACAGAGGGATACAGATGCTTGGAAAATAGGCGACAAATTTAGATCGAGGCTCTGGATTGGCTCAGGCTTGGAGGGCTGAAGGGCCTGTTCCTGTGCTGTAACTTTCACTGTTCTTTGTACCTCAGATCTAAGTGGCATCCCTTTTCATTTTTAAATTGTGCTCCTGGTTCTGGACTCCCTGACCAGTGGAAACATTTTACCTGCATTTATCCTGTCTATCCCTTTAAGTATTTTGTAAACTTCACTGAGATCACCCCTCATTCTTCAAACTCTAGAGAATACATACCCAGTTTGTAGAATCTCTCTTCACAGGAGGTTGCATCATCCCAGGAACAAGTCACGTGAACATTTGTTGCACTATTTCCTCAAATAAGATGATCAAAACTGCACTGGATACCATAGATGTAGTCTAACCAAGCTCCTTTACAATTGAAGCAATACTTTAGATTAGATTAGATTACTTACAGTGTGGAAACAGGCCCTTCGGCCCAACAAGTCCACACCGACCCTCCGAAGAGCAACCCACCCGGAATCATTCCCCTACATTTACCCCTTCACCTAACACTATGGGCAATTTAGCATGGCCAATTCACCTGACCTGCACATTTTTGGGACTGTGGGAGGAAACCGGAGCACCTGGAGGAAACCCACGCAGACACTGGGAGAATGTGCAAACTCCACACAGTCAGTCACCTGAGGCGGGAATTGAACCCGGGTCTCTGGCGCTGAGAGGCAGCAGTGCTAATCACTGTGCCACACTCCTATATTCAGATACTATTGTACTACGGGCTAACATTCCATAACCTTCCTAATAGCTTGCTGTTCCTTAAACTTAAACTTCAGTGACTTACTGAGAAGGGTACCCAAGCCCCTTAATACTTTCTAAACCTCCTACCTAGGTGACAATCTCAAACTTATCCACATTACCATATATATTTAAGTAATAGTCAAACTTTTTTGGACTACTTTTTAAGGTTAACTTTATGGAGTTGACTGTTATGTGGATGCTAATTTTGAGGGGCTGAAATTTTGCCTGTCAAAATTCATACAGTATCATTAGCAGAAGCCTTACTGGTCTCTAAATGAATAAAGAAAAAAAGTACACACCGAATTATAGTAATTCTGGAAACCCAAAACGGAATATGATGGCTGGTGGACTGGACGTCCGGAGCGGAGCAGGATGGCCAGCAGACTGGTTCACAAATATTGATCTGTTATCTGTGAGGAACTAGGGTCAACTTTTACATGAGATATATGGAAAATTCCAGACATTTTTGGCCGAAAATAGGGGTCGACCTTTACAAGAAATCAACTATAACTTTAGTATGTATGGTATATTCCATCTGCCATGTGTTACAAAGGTATAGAGGTGTACTGTATCTTTAAGAGAGGGAGGAAAATAGTAAGGACTAACTGAAAGCACAGAGTGTCCTGAACAAGGTAAAAATGTAACACTTGGTTGAAACAAATTGCTGGTGTTGTGTTGTCATGGAACAAAAACAAATTCAAATTCAGCCATGCAGTTTAAGTTATGCTCCACGCACAAAAATCCAATTGAATTTGAATTTAGTGTTTTGAATACATCAATCCAATGAAATGATGTGATATGTTGAGGTATAAAACTGGATATTTTGAACAGTTAGAGGGAAAAGCGCCAAGAAAACCAACAAGCATAGACTGTTAGCCGAATAACTCTCCAAAAGGTACCTGTCCATAAGAACTTTCTGCTGCAGAACACTGAGGACAACCTAGAAAGATCTACAAAGGAGAAATGACAAAGCTGACTGGTTTTGAAACGTCTTTTTTTTGTTGTAAATCTTAATCGTTTCTTTTAAATCAAACCAATATTGAAGAGTGGAAGATAAAACATAGGTTTAAGAGAAAGGAATCATAAATAGTGGTTCAAGTGTCCTCTGTTGGACTTAAAGAATAAATTTGTTAATTTTTACTTTAAATAGGGAAATCTAGGATAGTTCTTTGCCTCTCGAGATTTAACAAATTACGGCACGAGGTCAGCTCCTCTAAGTGTCAGGTTTAAATTAGCAGAGGAGTTTATCCCTTGTTGTAACACATGTTCTTACCCATTCAAGAAGCCTGTCCATATTCTCTTGAAGCTTGTACCTTTCTCACAATTCCCATTCCTGCCGAGCTTTGCACTATCTGCAAATTTGGAAATGCTACCTTTGATTCCCACCTCAAAATGATTGATAAAATTTGTGAACAGCTGGGGTCTAAGCACTGATTCTACCCCACTCAGTCTGAAAATGTTAAATAGTTGGGTAGAGTGACATTTGCTACCTTCCAATCCATAGTAATAATTTCAGAATGTAAGGAATTTGGAAAAATGCTCACTAATACATCGACAATCTTTAAAACCAGCCCCTTTAGCACTCTGGGATATAAAATATCAGGTCCTGGGGATTTATTAACTTTCAGCTCCATTAATTTCTCCAGTATAATCTTCCTACTAATATTAGTTTCCTTCAGCTCCTCGTTTTCCATAGTCTTTTAGATACCTAGTTCTGGAAGATGTCTTGTTTCTTTCTCAATATAAACAGACACAAATTTAGTTTCTCTGCCATTTCTTTATTCAGTGCCAGTACAAGTTTTAGTCCCTTGCTCTTTTTTTTGCTAGATTCCATTCATCTTCTACTCTCCTTTCCCTAATCCTCCTTTGCTATACAGCATACTTAAAACATCCTGATCCGCAGATTTATTATTTCAAACAATTTTAGAAGCTTTTTCTTTTAATCTTATAAAATCTTTAACTTCCTTTGTCAGCGATAATTGACTGTCTTTTTGAGTTTTTGCATGTTGAAGGAATTCCTGGTTGTAAGTCATGGAATAGCTCTTTAAAGACTGTCCATTGCCTATGTACAGTCATGCCTTTTAGTATACTTTCCCAATCGAGCTCAGTCAATTTGTGCCTTATGCCCCCATATTCTGTGTTGGCTTTGGGAGTGGACACACTGTCTGCACTAGTATTGTGATTAGAAATCAATGCCATGCACTAGCACTGAGAGGCTACAGGCTGTAGGAGAGGGCACTCACTTTGTGTAATGGCACTCTGACTAGGTATTTATTGTGTGCACTGGCAGTGGGATTGAGTACTCTGGGTGCACTTGACACATCCACACTCAGATTTGCCAGGGCACAGAAAGTTGCCATTTCGCTCATCATTTTTCATTTTTAAAACAGTCACCCATTTGCATGATGCTTGTGAATTTTATAATTATATCCAGTCTTCTGCACTGTGCTGAATATCCACTGGGAACTATGCACTTCCTTCAGTCTCAACTTCTTTACATAGATCAAAACTCCAGTATGTTACCTCAGTCTCCTGGTCCCTGGGTCATTCCCTGTGATATTCCCCGTTTCCCAAGCTCTCTGAGACACAGTTTTGTAGTCCCTGTGATAGCTGGTACAGGGAGTTGTACAACTGGCCCATTTTCAAGAACTCAGCGGTCAACCTAAATGAATATGCTATTACCGTCACTGACTTCATCAGTAAATACATGCCAAAGAAGTTAATCCGAATGTTTCCCAACTGGAAACCATAGATGAACCAGAAGATTCACTCCCTACTGAAGTCTGAGGCGTTCAAGTCAGGTAACCCTGAAATCTAGGTACAATATTTGCAAGGGATTGCGAGAGACAATACCAGACTAAACTAGAGTCCTAGACTAACCACACAGACTGTTGCAAGGCTTACAGGCTACAAAGCGATGTTGAGTAGAATGGCTGACAACCATGCATTCCTTCTGGATGAGCTAAATGCATTTTATGCTCATTTTGAGTAGAATGTCAGTGAAATGACGTCACCTGCCCAGACAGCCTTGGGTGCACCTGTACCCACAGGCACCGCTGCAGACATCAGACCAACCTTCTTGAGGAAGAACCCACAGAAAGCAGCTGGCCCAGATGGAGTCCCTGGCCATGCACTCAGGTGCTAAGCAGACCAACTGGGGGAGTACTTGCAGACATCTTTAACCTCTCCCTACCAAGATGTGAGGTTCCCTCCTATTTCAAGAAGACTATTATTATTCCGGTAGCAAAGAAAAATAAGGCAACATGCCTTAATGACAACCGCCTGGTAGCTCTGACATCCATCACTGTGAAATGCTTCGAGAGGTTAGTTGATCTGCGTCAATTTGGCTATGGCTACAACAGGTCCACGGCAGATACCATCTCTTTCGCTCTACACTCATCCCTGGAACAGGGCAACAAGGAGGCTCAGTGGTTAGCACTGCTGCCTCACAGCACCAGGGACTGGGTTTGATTCCATCCTCAGGTGACTGTGTGGAGTTTACACATTCTCATAGTGACTGCATGGCCTTCCTCTAGATGTTCTGGCTTCCTCCCACAGTGCAAAGATGTACAGGTTAGGTAACTGGCCATGCTAAATTGCCCATGACATCCAGGGATGTGCTGGCTAGGTGGGGGGGGAGCTCTGGGTGGGATGGTCTTGGAAGGGTTGGTGTGGACCTGATGGGCCAAATGGTCTGCTTTCGCACTGAAGGGATTCTACAATTCTATGAACATCTGGATAACAAGGACACCTACATCAGACTCTTATTTATTGACTTTAGGTCTGTTTTCAAAACCATAATTCCAACAAAACCCATCTCCGAACTCCGAATCCTAGGACTCTGTTCACCCCTCTGCAACTGGATCCTCGACTTCCTGACTCACAGACTGCAATCAGTCAGGGCAGGTGACAACACCTCCTCCACAATAATCCTCAACACCGGTGCCCCTTATACACCCACGACTGCATGACCGAATTCTGCACCAACTCCATTTACAAATTTGCTGATGACAACATTGTAGTGGGTCAGATCTTGAACAATGACAAGACAGAATACAGGAAAGGACAACTTACTAGCATAGAGTAAAGACAACGATCTCTCCCTCAATGTGAGCAAAACAAAGGAGCTGGTCATCAACATCAGGAAGCAGAGTGGAGGGCATGTCCCTGTCTGTATCAATGGTGCTGAGGTGGAGGTGGTTAACAACTTCAAGCTCCTGGAAGTAAAATATCACCAACAATCTGTGCTGGTCCATCCACATTGACACTACAGTCAGGAAGGCACTCCAATGCCTCTATGTCCTCAGAAAGCTAAGGAAATTCGGCATGTCCACAATGACTCCTACCAATTTTTGTAGATGTACCATAGAAAAAATCTAATCCTGAATCAACACAACTTGGACTGGTAACTGCTCTGCCAAGACTGCAAGAAATGACAGGAGTTCTGAATGCAGCCCAGTCCATCATGATCAGTCTTTCTTCCACAGACTCTGGCTACACTGTCTGCTGCCTCAGGAAAGCAGCTAACATCAAAGACCCCTCCCACCCTGGGTTTACTCTCTTCCACTGGGCAGAAGATACAAAAGTTTTAAAACAGGTACCAAGAGATTCAAAAACAGCTTCTTCCCTGCTGCTATCAGACGTATGAATGGACCTCTCATATTAGAATTGATCTTTCTCTGCATCTTCTCCGTAGCTGTAATATATACTCTGCGTTCTGTTCCGTTTTCCTAATGTACTTATGTAAGGTACGATTTATCTGCTTAGCGCATAAAACAATACTTTTTACTGTACTTCAGTCCACGTGACAATAATAAATCAAATCTTAGTTTTTGGTCATTGTGATCCTCTCATTTTCCTAGTCCCCATTTAATTCCAGTTTACAGATTTTCCCCAATGCCTTCCATTCTCGGTGATATTCTCAGTTTCTCGGTCCCTATGACATTGCCAGCTTCTGTCTGAAATTCTTAGTTCCTTTCAGGCCCTCTATTATTTTCAGTCTCTGCTTTTAGGCATGACATTCCCAATCTCTTTCATTCCATACATTGTCCCAAGGTTCCAGGATACTGCAACATTCCTAGTTTCTCCCATTCCTGAAATATTTTCAATCTTTCCCAACCCCTCTGCTATTCCCAGACAATGGTGGCTGTAACCTTCCCAGTACCATGAATATTCCTAGCTTCCCAGGCCCTTTGGTATTTCCAATCTATCCCATCCTCAGTAATATTCAGATTTTCCCATACCTTGAGTTGTTACCGATCTTTCCCGTTCCATTCCAGTTAACAAATCCCGTATATAATTTTCCCAGGTCCCTGTGTTATTCCCAGGCACGCCCTTCCCTGTATTATTCCCAGTCTCCTTGTTTCTCCCAGTCTCTTCAGACCCCTCGCTATTGTCTCTTCATTCCCTGGGCTAATCCCAGTCTCCCCAGACCCTGTGTTCTTCCCAGTCTCCCACTATTCCCAGTCTCTCCAGTCGCTACGTTATTCCCAATGGACGGTATTTCCTTACCGTCCTGCCGGTGAGCCGCTCGGTAGCCGACTTGACCCGGCCGTACGTGCCCCTGCCCAGGGTCCGTCCCAGCACGTACCGGTGTTTCAGGTTGTGTTGATGCTGATGTCTCCGCACCGCGGGCGGCGGCGGCTCCATCCCGGAGGCGGGGGGGGGGGGGGGAGAGCGGGGACACTCACCCCGGCACCGAGCCTCCCTCAGCCCGGGCTCGGCCCTGACGGCAGAGCGGGGGCGGAGACTCCGGCTCATCCCCGGAGGGAGGGACAGGAGGACGAGAGGAGGGATAAATGTGGAGGGGCTGGACCGGGAGGAGGAATGAACAAACATATATGTGGAAGGACAGCGAGGAGTGGGAAGAGGGAGAGAGGGAATAAGGGTTGGCTGGGCTGAGGAAAGGAGTTAGTGAGGAATGAGGAGGGCTAGAATCAAGGCATAATGTAGAGTGAATCTCCCAAAACGTGGGAATACGTAGATGTGTTTTATTCCATCATCTTACTCTGTCAGCTTTTCCACATGGTAGGACAGTCTGAAACGACAGGGCATAAGTTTAAGGTCGTGAATGGGAAATGCTGATGTTGGACTGGGGTGTACAAAGTTAAAAATCGCACAACACAAGGTTACACAACCACCTGTTGGAGGAGCAGCGCTCCGAACGCTAGTGCTTCCAAATGAACCAGTTGGACTCTAACCTGGTGTTCTGTGATTTTTAACTGAGTTTAAGGTGAGAGGGAAGAGAAACAAAAGGGTCCAGAGGGGCATTTTTCTTCACACAGAGTGCGGCCAACATGCGGAACGGGATGCAAGTGGTGGATGCAAGTACAATTTTGTCATTTAAGAAACACTTAGATAGGTACATGGGGAGAAATGGACCAAACCCAGGCAAATGGGACTGGTTTAAACAATGACATCTGGGAGACATAGGCAAGTTGGGTCCAAGGGCCTGTTTCCAAGCTATAGACCTGTGAGACTTCATGAAATCCAGAGATTCTACAAGCATATTAAGGGCAAAAGAGTAACTAGGGAGAAAATAGGGCCTCTTAAAGATTAACAAGGCCCTTAATGTGTGGAGCCACAAGAGGTGTGTATGATCCTAAACAAATATTTTGTGTCAGTATTTACCATGGAGCAAGACATGGAAGCAAGGGAACTTGGGGAATAAAAGGTGATATCTTGAAAAGGGTCCATAAATACAGAAGAGGAGGTGCTGGAGGTCGTAAAATGCACAAAAGTAGATAAATCCCTGGGATCTGATCAAGTGTCAGGGCGAGAGTTATTGTTGGGGGAAAGGCAATTATGATGCGATTAGGCAAGATTTAGGATGATGCATAGGATGGGGAAGGAAACTGTAGGGGATGGGCACAATTGCAATGTGAAGCTTATTCAAGGAACAGCTACTGTGTGTTCTTGATAAGTATGTCCCTGTCAGGCAGGGAGGAAGTGATCGAGCAAGGGAGCCATGGTTTATTAAAAAAGTTGAATCTCTTGTCAAGAGGAAGAAGAAGGTTTATGTTAGGATGAGATGTGAAGGCTCAGTTAGGGCACTTGAGAATTAGAAGTTAGTCGGGGAAGACATAAGGAGAGAGATTTTTGAGAAGATTTGTAGCTCAGGTTGATGATAAGTATGTAAGTTAACTGGCTGAGCTGGAAGATTTGTTTTCAGATATTTCGTCACCATACTAGGTAACATCATCAGTGAGAGTGTCTGGTGAAGTACTGGTGGCACATCCTGCCTCTATTTATAGGTCTTGGTTTCATAAGGTGGGTGATGTCATTTCCGGTTCTCTTTTTGAAGGGAAGGTAGATAGGATCTAAATTGATATGTTTATTGATAGAGTTTTGGTTAGAATGCCATGCCAAGAATTCTCATGCATGTCTTTGTTTTGCCTGTCCTAGGATGTGTGTGTTGACCGAGTCAAAGTGATGTCCTCCTTGTCTGTATGAATGGATAATGTCTAAAAACAAATCTTCCAGCTCAGCGAGTTAATTTACATACTTACCTAAAGAGAGAACTAAGAAGAGCTAAGAGGGGGCATGAGAAGTTGTTGGCAGATAGGATCAAGGAAAACCCTAAAGCTTTCTATAGGTATGTCAGGAATAAAAGAATGACTAGAGAAAGATTAGGGCCAATCAAGGATAGTAGTGGTAAGTTGTGCGTCGAGACCAAGGAGATAGGGAAAGCATGAAATGACTGTTTTTTGTCAGTTTTCACACTGGAAAAAGACAATGTTGTAGAGGAGAATACTGAGATACGGGCTTGACAGGGTTGAGTCGAAAGTGTGGTGCTGGAAAAGCACTGCAGGTCAGGCAGCATCCGAGGAGCAGGAGAATCGATGTTTTGGGCAAAGGCCCTTCATCAGGAATGAGGCTAGGAGCCTTGGGGGGTGGAGAGATAAATGGGAGGCGGGAGGGGGGTTGGGCTGGGGGGAAGGTAGCTGAGAGTGCCATAGGTAGATAGAGGTGTGGATGAAAGTGATAGTTCGGGGAGGAGGGTGAAGCAGATAGGTGGGAAGGAAGATGGACAGGTCATGAGGGCAGTGCCGAGTTGGAAAGTTGGAACATTGGGGGGAGGGGGAATGAGGAAACTGGTGAAATTCACATTGATGCCGTTGGGTTGGAGGGTCCCGAGGTGGAAGATAAGGTGTTTTTCCTCTAGGCATCGGGTGGTTAGGGTTTGGCGATAGAGGGGGCCCAGGACCTACATGTCCATGGCAGACTGGGAGGGGGAGTTGAAGTATTCAGCCACGGGGTTGGTTGGTGTGGGTGTCCCAGAGATGTTCTCTGAAGCGTGTTCCAAGTAGGAATCCTGTGTCCCCGATGTAGAGGAGACTGCACTGGGAGCAACAGATACGTAAATGACATGTGGAAGTGCTGGTGACACTTTGATGGATGTGGAAAGCTGCTTGGGGGCCTTGGATGAAGGTGAGGGGGGAGGTGTGGGCGGAGGTTTTGCAATTTCTGAGGTGGCAGGAGAAGGTGCCAGGAGAGGAGGGTGGGTTGTTGGGGGGCGTGGACCTGACAAGGCAGTTGCGGAGGGAATGGTCTTTACGGAAAGTGGTTAGGGGTTAGGAGGGAAATATATTACTGGTGGTGGGGTCCTTTTGTAGGTGGCAGAAATGGCAGAGGATGATGTAATATATATAGAAGTTGGTGGGGGTGGAAGGTGAGGACCAGGGATTTGAGGTTCACAAGGTGGTGTTGTTAGCAATTCTGGAAAGTGTGAAAATAGACAGGTCCCTGGGGTCGGATGGGATTTAACCTAGAATTCTCTGGGAACCTAGGGAGGAGACTGCAGAGCCTTTGGATTTGAACTTTATATCGTCATTGTTTACAAGAATAGTACCAAAAGCAAAAGTTGTCTCCTTTTTCGAGAAGAGGAGCCTTACTTCTGTTGTGGGTAAAGTGTTAGAAAAGGTTATAAGAGATAGGATTTATAATCATCTAGAGAAGAATAAGTTGATTAGGGATAGTCAACACAGTTTTGTGAAGGGTAGGTTGTGCCTCACAAACATTATTGAGTTCTCTGAGAAGGTGACCAAACAGGCGGATGAGGGTGAAGTGGTTGATGTGGTATATATGAATTTCAGTTTGATAACGTTTCCCACGGTAGGCTATTACAGAAAATACGGAGGCATAGAATTGAGGGTGATTTAGCAGTTTGGATCAGAAATTGGCGAGCTGAAAGAAGACAGAGGGTGGTGGTTTATGGGAAATGTTCATCCTGGAGTTCAGTTACTAGTGGTGTACTGCAAGGATCTGTTTTGGGGCCACTGCTGTTTGTCATTTTTGTAAATGATCTAGTTGAGGGCGTAGAAGGATTGGTTGGTAAATTTGCAGATGACGCTAAGGTTGGTGGAGTTTGGACAGTGTGGAAGGATCTTGCAGGTTACAGAGAGACATAGATAAGTTGCAGAGCTGGGCTGAGAGGTGGCAAAGGGAGTTTAATGCAGAAAAGTGTGAAGTGATTCACTTTGCAAGGAGCAGCAGGAATAGAGTATTGGGCTAATGGTAAGATTCTTGGCAGTGTGGCTGAGCAGAGAGGATCTCAGTGTCCACGTATAGGGTTGTTAGGAGGTATACAATGTGTTAGCCTTTATTGGGAGAGGGATTGAGTTTCGGAACCATGAGATCATGCTGCAGCTGAACAAAACGCTGGTGTGGCCACATTTAGAGTTATGTGTACAGTTCTGGTCACTGCATTATAGGAAGGATATAGAAGCTTTGGAAAGGATGCACAGGAGATTTACCAGGATGTTGCCTGATATGGAAGGAAGGTCTTATGAGGAAAGGCTGAGGGACTTGAGGCTGTTTTCATTCGAGAGAAGAAGGTTGAGAGGTGATTTATTTGAGACATGTAAGATAATCAGAGGGTTAGATAGGGTGAACAGTGAGAGCTTTTTTCCTCAGATAGTGATGGCTAGCACGAGGGGACATAGCTTTAAATTGAGGGATGTTAGATATAGGACAGATGTCAGAGATAGTTTCTTTACTCAGAGAGTAGTAGGGGCATGGAATGCACTGCCTGCAACAGTAGTAGACTCCCTAACTTTAAAGACATTTAAATAGTCATTGGATAAACAAATGGATGAAAATGGAATAGTATAGATTAAATGGGCTTCAGATTGGTTCCACAGGTCGGCGCAACATCAAGGGTCAAAAGATCTGTACTGTGCTGTAATGTTCTATGTTCTAAGTGTATCCCATGACATTGTAGGAAGGTAAGGAAGAAATAGCAGGGCCCCTAGCAGATATATTTGTATTATAAATTGCCCCAGATGAGATGCCAGAAGATGGGAGGTTGGCTAATGTGGTGCTATTACTTAGGAAATGTTGCAAGGGAAAGCCAGGGAACTACACACCCGTCAGCCTGATGTCAATGGTAGGTAGTTTGTTGTAAGGGATTCTGAGAGACAGGATCTACATGCATTTGGAAACTAGGAGAAAGTGAGGACTGCAGATGCTGGAGAGTTAGAGTCAAAAGGTGTTACGCTGGAAAAACACAGCAGGTCAGGCAACATCTGAGGAGCAGAAGAGTCAACATTTCGGGCATAAACTCTTCATCATGAATTTGGAGGGGGAAGGGGGCTGGTGGGAAGGTGGGTGGGATGGGAAGACATGGATGCAGCTGGAAGGAGGGTAGAGCAGGTAGTTGGAAAGGAGGATGGACAGGCCTAGAGGACATTGTCGAATTGGAGGGTTGGATCTGGGATGAGGTGGGGGGAAGGGAGATTTGGAAACTGTTGAAGTCAATGTATGCTGTAAACGGAAGAGCCTTGGGAAAGGTTGATGGGCAGAGAGATCTGGAAGTTCAGGTCCATTGTAGCCTGAAGGTTGCTGCACAGGTGGATAGAGTGGTCAAAGAGGCATATGGTATGCTTGCCTTTATCGGAATGGGATATTGAGTATAAGAGCTGGCAGGTCATGTTAAAATTGTACAAGGCTTTGGTTCGGCCACATTTAGAATACTGTATACAGTTCTGTTCGCCACATTACCAAAAGGATGTGGACACTTTGGAGAGGGTGCAGAGAAGGTTTATGAGGATGTTGCCTGGTATGGAAGTACAGCTGCAACATGACCTCCCAACTCCTGTACTCAATACTCTGACCAATAAAGGAAAGCATACCAAACGCCTTCTTCACTATCCTATCTACCTGCAACTCCACTTTCAAGGAGCTATGAACATGCACTCCAAGGTCTCTTTGTTCAGCAACACTCTCTAGGACCTTACCATTAAGTGTGTAAGTCCTGCTAAGATTTGCTTTCCCAAAATGCAGCACCTTGCATTTATCTGAATTAAACTCCATCTGCCACTTCTTAGCCCATTGGCCCATTTGATCAAATCCTGTTGTAATCTGAGGCAACCTTCTTTGCTGTCCACTACACCTCCAATTTTGGTGCATCTGCAAACTGACTAACTGTACCTCTTATGCATATATCCTTTGTGAGCAGCACGGTGGCACAGTGGTTAGCATTGCTGCCTCACAGCACCAGAGACCTGGGTTCAATTCCCGCCTCAGGCGACTAACTGTGTGACGTTTGCACATTCTCCCCGTGTCTGTGTGGGTTTCCTCTGGGTGCTCCGGTTTCCTCCCACAGACCAAAAATGTGCAGGTCAGGTGAATTGGCCATGCTAAATTGCCCATAGTGTTAGGTGAAGGGATAAATGTAGGGGAATGGGTCTGGGTGGGTTGCGTGTTGGTGTGGACTTGTTGGCCCGAAGGGCCTGTTTCCACACTGTAAGCAATCTAATCTAATCATCCAAATCATTTATGTAAATGATGAAAAGTAGTGGATCCAGCACCGATCCTTGTAGCACTCCACTTGTCACAGCCCTCCAGTCTGAAAAACAACCCTTCACCACCACCACCCTCTGTCTTCTACCTTTGAACAAGTTCTGTATCCAAATGGCTAGTTCTTCCTTTATTCCATGAGATCTAACCTTGCTAACCAGTCTCCCATGAGGAACCTTGTCGAATGCCTTACTGAAATCCATATAGATCACATCTACTACTCTGCCCTCATCATTCCTCTTTGTTACTTCTTCAAAAAACTCAATCAAGTTTGTGAGACATGATTTCCGATGTACAATCCCATATTGACTATCCCAAATCAGTCCTTGCCTTTCCAAATACATGTACATCCTGTTCCTCAGGATTCCCTCCAACAATTTGCCCACCACCGATGTCAGGCTCACTGGTCTATAGTTCCCTGACTTGTCCTTGCCATCTTTCTTAAACAGTGGCACCACGTTAGCTAACCTTCAGTCTTCCAGCACCTGACCTGAGACAATCAATGATACAAATATCTTAGCAAGAGGCCCAGCAATCACTTCTCTAGCTTCCCACAGAGTTCTCGGGTACACCTGATCAGATCCTGGGAATTTATCCACTTTATGCGTTTCAAGTCATCCAGCACTTCCTCCTCTGTAATATGGACATTTTTCAAGCTATCACTCTATTTCCCTACATTCTATGTCTTCCATGTCCTTTTCCACAGTAAACACTGATGCAAAATACTCGTTTAATATTTCCCCCAAATTCTACGGCTCCACACAAAGGCCGCCTTGCTGATCTTTGAGGGGCCCTATTCACTCCCTAGTTACTCTCTTGTCCTTAATGTATTTGTAAAAACCCTTTGGATTCTCTTTAATTCTCTTTGCCAAAGCTATCTCATGTCCCCTTTTTGCCCTCCTGATTTCCCTCTTAAGTATACTCCTACTGTCTTTATGCTCTTCTAAGGATCCTGTCTATACCTTACTTCTTTTTCTTAATCAAACTCTCAATTTCTTTATTCATCCAGATTTGGAGTAAGGGATTGTGTTTTTACAGGACGGGGATTGAGTAGAGGTGTAGTCAAGGTAGCTGTGGAAGTTTTGAAAGAGAAAGAGATGTTTTGAAAGAGATGTCCATGTTGAGTCATCGCCAGAGGCAGAGACAGAGAGGTCCAGGAAGAGGAGGGAGGTGTCAGAGATGATCCAGGTAAACTTTAGAATTAGAATCCCTATAGTGTGGAAACAGGCCCTTCGGCCCAACTAGTCCACATCGACCCTCCAAAGAGTAACCCACTCAGACCCATTTACCCCTAACTAATAAACTTCACTTTGGACAATTTAGCAGGGCCAATTCACCTAACCTCCAAATCTTTGGATTGTGGGAGGAAGCCCATGCAGGCATGGGGAGAATGTGCATACTCCACACAGTTGCCCACGGCTGGAATTGAACCCAGGTCCCTGGCGCTGTGAGGTAGCAGAGCTAACCACTGAGCTGCTCCTGACTTGAGGTCAGGAGAAGGTGTTGGTGAAGTTGATGAACTGTTCAAGCTCCTCATGGGAGCACGAGGTGGCTCCAATACGGTCATCACTTTTGCAGAGGAACAGGTGGGGCATGGTGCTGGTGTAATTCCGGAAGAGGGACTGTCACACATATTCTACAAAGAGGCAGGCATAGCTGGGGCCCATGTGGGGGCCCATGGCTACCCGTTTGGTCTGCACATTTCCTACGAAGAGGCAGGCATAGCTGGAGCCCATGCAGGTACCGATGGCTACCCCTCTGGTTTGCATGTATCCGATGAAGAGGCAGGCATAGGTGGCACGTATCCTACAAGGAGGCATTTGGAAAGAGGGCTTTTGCCCGAAATGTCGATTTCGCTGCTCATTGGATGCTGCCTGAACTGCTGTGCTCTTCCAGCACCACTAATCCAGTATTTGGAAAGACAATGTCTGCTTTGGGATAATCATCATTGCTTTGTGCATGGGAAATCATGTCTCACAAACTTGCTTGAGTTATTCGAAGAGGTGACCAAAAAGATAGATGCAGGAAACATGGTAGATGTTGTGTACATGGACAAGACCTTTGAGAAGGTTCCTCGTGGTAGAGTGATTGGTAAGGTTATATCACATGGAATCTATAGAGTGCTAGCCAATTGGATACGAAATTTCCTTGATGTCAGGAGACAGAGGGCAGTGGTAGAATCATTGAGTCATAAAGCATGGAAGCAGTCCCTTTGGTCCAACTAGCCCATGCCAACCATGTTCTCAAATGAAACTAGTCTCACTTGCCTGCGTTTGATCCATATCCCTGAAATCTTTCCTATTCATGTATTTATCCAAATGTCTTTTAGATGTTGTAACTATACCTGCATCGACCATTTCTTCTGGCAATTCATTCTACATATGAACTACTTTGTGTTCCCTACCCCCCACCCATGTCCTTTTTAAATCTTACTCCTCTCACCTTAAAAAATGCCCTGTACTTTTGAACTTTGTCAAAGGCTTTACTAGAGTCTATGTAAACAACATCTATCACTCTGTCCTCATCAATCTTTTGGTTGCTTCCTCAAAAAACTTAGTCAAGTTTGTGAGACATGATTTTCCTCGTACAAAGCCTTGCTAGTTGTCCTCAGTGCTCGTGGCATTTGTAACTAGGTTGATGAGTTAATGGCACAAATCATCGCGAATGATTTGGTAGCCATTACAGAGACCTGGTTATAGGATGGTCACAACTGGGAGTTAAATATCCAAGGGTATCAGACTATTCCAAAGGACAGACAGGAAGATAAGGGAGGTGGTATCGCTCTGATATTCAAGGACGACATCAGGGTGGTGCTGAGAGATGATATGGATTCTATGGACAATACGGTTGAATTCATTTGGGTGGAAATTAGAAATACTAAGAAGGTCACTGATAGGCGTAGTCTATAGGCTACCAAATAATAACAACATATTCGAGTGGGCAATAAACAGAAACAACTAATGCCTGTAAAAATGGCACGGCAATTATTATGGAAGATTTTAATCTGTATGGCGGTTGGTCAGGATTTCCTTGAGGAGGAATTCTTTGAGGGTATCCGCGATAGTTTTCTTCAACAATATGTAATGGAACCGACGAGGGAGCAAGCTATCCCAGGTTTGGTCCTGTGTAATGAGACAGGAATAATTAATAATCTCATAGTGAGGAATCTTCTTGGAAGGGGCGATCATTGTATGGTTGAATTTAGAATACAAACAGAGAGTGTGAAAATAAAATCCAATACCAGGGCCCTGTGCTTAAACAAGGGACACTACAATAGAATAAGGGAGGACTTGACTAAAGTTGGGACAGTTGACGAGCAGTGGAGGACTTTCAAAGAAATTTTTCAAAGTGCTCAGCAAAAGTATATTCCAGTGAAAAGGAAGAACTGTAAGAAAAGGGGTAATCTGCCATGGATGTCTAAGGAAATAAGGGAGGCTATCAAATTAAAATAGAAGGCATACAAAGTGGCCAAGAACAGCAGGAAACTAGAAGATTGGGAAAACTTTAAAGGTCAACAGAAAGCCACAAAAAGAGCTATAAAGTAAATTAAAATAGAACATGAGAAAAACTAGCAGAGAATATAAAGACAGATAGCAAAAGTTTCTATCAAAATATAAAACGAAAAGGAGTGGCTAAATAAACATTGGCCCTTTAGAGGATGAGAAGGGGAACTTAGATATGATGAAATAGCCAAGACATTTTGTTGAGGTAAAAACAATGACTGTAGATGCTGGAAAGCAAATACTGGATTAGTGGTGCTGGAAGAGCACAGCAGTTCAGGCAGCATCCAACGAGCACAAGACATTTTGTTGTCAGTCTTCACAGTGGAGAACACTAATAACATGCCACTAAGTGACAAAGGTAGGTGAGAACCTTGAAACAATCATTATTACAGAAGAGGCAGTGTTGGGCAAGCTAATGGAGCTAAGGATAGACAATTCTCCTGACTCGGGTGGAATGCATCCCAGGGTGCTAAAACAGATGGCGGGGAAATTTCAAGTGCACTGGTCGTAATTTTCCAAATTCGCTGGACTCTGTGGTAGTCCCAGCAGATTGGAAAACAGCAAATGTTTAAAAAGGGAGGTGGACAAGAGATGGGGAGCTATAGACCAGTTAGCTGAATGGGGAAGATACTTGAGTCTATTATCAAGGAAGAAATAGCAAGGCATCGAGATAGAAATTGTCCCCTTGGGCAGACACGGCATGGGTTAGTGAAGGGCAGGTCATGCTTAACAGATATTTTGGAATTCTATGATGACATTACAAGCAAGGTGGACAATGTGGACCAGTGAATGTGGTGTACTTGGATGTCTAAAAGACCTTTAACAAGGTGCCGCACTAGAGGCTACTGTGTAAGATAAGGATGTATGGCATTATGGGTAAAATATTAGGATGGATAGAGGATTGGTTGACTTTCAGGAAGAAAAGAGTGGGGAGAAATGAGTGCTATTCTGGTTGGCAATCAGTAACTAGTGGTGTGCCTCAGGGATCAGTGTTGGGACCACAATTATTCACAATTTGATTTGGAGCTGGGGACCATGTGTAATATGTCAAAGTTTGCAGATGACACTAAGATGAGTGGCAGAGCAAAGTGTGCAGAGGACTGTGAAACTTTGCAGAAGAACATAGATACTTTGAGTGAGTGGGCAAAGGTCTGGCAGATAGAATGCAATGTTAATAAATGTGAAGTCATCCATTTTGGTAGGAGTAACAGTAAAAAGGATTATTGTTTGAATGCTTAAAAGTTGCAGCATGCTGCTGTGCAGAGGGACCTGGGTGTCCTTGTGCATGAATCACAAAAGGCAAATATAATCGTGTCCTTCTTTGCTAAAAGGATTGAGTTTAAAAGCAGGGAGGTTATGCTGCAGCTGTACAGGGTGCTGGTGAGGCCACACAATAGACAATAGACAATAGACAATAGATGCAGGAGTAGGCCATTCTGCCCTTCGAGCCTGCACCGCCATTCAATATGATCATGGCTGATCATTCCTAATTAGTATCCTGTTCCAGCCTTATCTCCGTACCCCTTGACTCCACTATCTTTAAGAGCTCTATCCAATTCTTTCTTAAAAGAATCCAGAGACTGGGCCTCCACTGCCCTCTGGGGCAGAGCATTCCACACAGCCACCACTCTCTGGGTGAAGTAGTTTCTCCTCATCTCTGTCCTAAATGGTCTACCCCGTATTTTTAAGTTGTGTCCTCTGGTTCGGCACTCCCCCATCAACGGAAATATGTTCCCTCCTGCCAGAGTGTCCAATCCTTTCATAAGCCTATACGTTTCAATCAGATCCCCTCTCAGTCTTCTAAACTCAAGGGTATACAAGCCCAGTCGCTTCAGTCTTTCCGTGTAAGGCAATCCTGCCATTCCAGGAATTGACCTCGTGAACCTACGCTGCACTCCCTCAATAGCCAGAATGTCTTTCCTCAAATTTGGAGACCAGAACTGTACACAGTACTCCAGGTGTGGTCTCACCAGGGCCCTGTACAGCTGCAGAAGCACCTCTTTGCTTCTATATGATCATGGCTGTGTGCAGCTTTGGTCTCCTTACTTGAGAAAGGATGTGCTGGCATGAGAGGGGGTACAGAGGAGGTTCATGAGGTTGATTCTGGAGTTGAGGGGGTTGGCTGATGAGGACAGACTGAGTAGACTGAGATTATATTCATTGGAATTCAGAAGAATGAAGGGGATCTTAGAGAAACATATAAAACTATGAAGGGAGTAGAGAAGATAAAGGTAGAAAGGATGTTTTCACTGGCGGGTGAAACTAGGTCAAGAGGACATAGCCTCAAGATTAGAGGGAGCAGATTTAGGGCTGAATTGAGAAGGAACTTCTTCACCCAGAGGGTTGTAAGTCTCTGGAATTCCTTGACCAGTGAAGTCGTTGACACTACTTCAGTAAATGTTTTTAAAGCTAAGATAGATTTTGTTTTAACAAAAAAGGAATTAACGGATACAGTGAGAGGGCGGTTAAGTGGATCTCAGTCCACAAAAAGTTCAGCTATGATCTTATAGAATAGCAGAGCAGGCCCAAAGGGCCACATGGCCTCCTCCTGCTCCTAGTTCTTATGTTCTTATGTTAATCAGTCCTTGCCTCTCCAAATACATGTAAAACTGTCTTTCAGAATCACCTCCAACAGCTTACTATCTTCCAATGTCACACTAACAGGTCTGTAGTTCTCAGGTTTCTTCTTTCAGCCCTTCTTAAATAAAGGCACAACATTAACCACCCTTCAGTCCTCTGGTACCTCACGCATGGCTGTAGATGAAATAAATCTCTGCTAGGGGTCCCATGGTTTCTTCCTCAACTTTCCACAATGTCCTGGGATGTACTTGATCAGGTCCCAGATTCATCCACTTTTCCAGTTTCTAAGACCTCCTTCTTTTGTAATGTAAACTGCTTTCAAAACATCAATATTTATTTCCCTGAGTTCCTTAGCCTCTATTTCTTTCTCCACAAGAATCGAATCCTTCCACCATGTGTCAGGTACAGACCACCAGTCAACAATCCACAAGCCAGAGACACAGCCAGACTGAACGGATTCAGGATGATCCAGGTAATGGTTACAGACGCTCACAACAGACTACACAAATACAGACAAGAAATTGCGCGCCAAAAATCGTTAATTTCAAAAACCACCAATCAGGAATGGACCCGGACCATAGAACAGGCCGTCACCGTAGGACAGAACAGGATCACACACCGCAAAAAAAGGGCACTAAAAGAAAAAATGGCCAAACTAACACACAAAGAAGAGGACACCACAACACACACCTGGGTTAAAAACCTCTCCCACAGACAGCTCACAGACACGGAAAGAACAATTTTGGCCAAGGGACTCAACTACAAACACAGGGACGCCAAGACAGCAGACTTCCTAGCAGCACTAGAATGCACACTCAGGAACAATGGACTGACAGAAGAGACACAACAAACTGTGAGACAAAGTATCGTACTGCTGATAACAAGAAAAAAACAAACACATAACCTCAACACCAAGGAGAGGGAAGCACTAAAATCACTAAGAAACGATAAGAACGTAATCATACTACCAGCAGACAAAGGCAGAATGACGGTCATCCTGGACAAAGCAGAGTACATGCAAAAAGCACAACAACTACTTGCAGATACCAACACCTACCAAAAGAGGGAGTTTGACTCCACCCCACAGCTCACCAATAGGATAAACAACACACTGAGGAATCTACAAAAAAACGGACAGATAACCAGGTCTGACCTACAAAGAATGAAACCTGAAAGCAACAACACCCCCAGATTCTATGGACTACCCAAAGTGCACAAACCAGACATCCCACTCAGACCCATAGTATCACTACCAGGGACACCATCATACAAACTGGCCAAAGAACTACAGCAGAAACTGAAACACCTGATCAGCAGATCCAGAGAATCTATACAATAGACACAGGAATTCTTGGACATCATCAGAAATATACACATAGACAGGAAGAAACTATGGTCTCATTCGATGTAACGGCACTGTTCACCTCCATCGACAAAACACTAGCCAAAGAAACAATAGCCAACCTGCTGGACAGACATAACAGACAAGAGGATGTTGAACCTATCAACAAAGACGGCATACTTAAACTACTGGACTTGTGCCTCACAACACACTTCACATTCTATAACCAAATATACGAACAAATCAACGGAACACCCATGGGCTCACCGATCTCTGGACTCATAGCAGAAGCAATAATGCAAAGGTTAGAACAAACAGTCTTACCACAACTTCAATCCAAACTCTGGGTCAGATACATGGATGACACCTTTGTAATAATTAAAAACACAGAAATAGAGAACACACACCGGATCATCAACACCACACTCACAGGAATCCGATTCACTAGAGAGGAAGAAAAGGACAACCAACTCCCATTCCTAGACATGATGGTACAGAGAACACCGAACGGAGAATTCACCGCAAAGGTTTACAGGAAAGCCACACACACAGACCAAGTCCTAAACTATGAAAACAACCACCCCAACACACATAAAAGAAGTTGCATCAGGACACTATTCAAAAGGGCCACAACACACTGCAGCACACCAGAACTACAAAAAGAGGAAGAGGAACACCTATACAAAGTATTTGCCAAAAACGGATACCCTCGCAGTTTCATCAACAGATGCCTAAGGGAGAGACAACGGAACGAGGACATGCCGCAACCCAAAGGACTAGCCACACTACCATACATCAGGAGCATTTCTGAACTGACAGCCAGACTACTGCGACCACTAGGACTCATAACAGCACACAAACCAACAGCCACGCTCAGACAACAACTCACCAGAACAAAGGACCCGATACCCAACATGAGCAAAACTAATGTAGTGTACAAAATCCCATGCAAGGACTGCACAAAACACTACATCGGACAAACAGGAAGACAGCTAACGATCCGTATACACGAACACCAACTAGCCACGAAACGACACGACCAGCTATCCTTAGTAGCCACACACACAGACGACAAGCAACATGAATTCGACTGGGACAACACTACCATTATAGGGCAAGCCAAACAGAGAATAGCCAGGGAATTCCTAGAGGCATGGCACTCATCCACAGACTCTATCAACAAACACATCGACCTGGACCCAATATACCGGCCACTACAGTGGACAGCTCAAACTGACAACCGGAAGCGGCAGAGACAGGCCACTATAAATGCCAGAGGAAACAGAACAGAAGCGCTTCACAGGAGGCTCCCAAGCACTGAGGATGTCACCTAGACAGGGACGAAATGTTTGCAAGACAAATTCCCAGCTCGGCGAACAGAACCACAACAACGAGCACCCGAGCTACAAATCTTCTCCCAAACTTTCTCCACAGTATAAATGGAACAGAAATATTCAGTGAGCATGTCTCCTACCTCCAGAAGTTCAAAACATATGCAAACTCATTGATCTTTAAGGAGCCCTAGTTGCTCTTTTGCTCTTAATATAGTTATAGATATTCTTTTGATTATACTTAACCTTATCTGCCAAGGCAATCCCTTTGATATCCCTTTTAGCCCTCCTGATTTTCCTCTTAAGAATGCCCCTACACCCTTTATATTGTTCAAAAGATTCATTTGATCCCAGTTGTCTACATCTAATGTATGACTCTTATTCTTGACTAAAATCTTTTTTTGCAGGAATGTGAGGCCTGCTGGACACACTTTCCTCATTCCTGAAGAAGGGCTCATGCCCGAAACATCGATTCTCCTGTTCCTTGGATGCTGCCTGACCTGCTGTGCCTTTCCAGCAACACATTTTCAGCTAGAATCTTTATTCATCAATTGTTCCTGACTCCTACCAGGCTTGCCCTTCACTCTATCAGGAACATAATGTTTACTATCATGCTTTTGTAAGCCTCCCACTTGTCAATTGTCCCTTCACCTGTGAAAAGTATTGACAAGTGTGGTGCTGGAAAAGCACAGCAGGTCAGGCAGCATCTGAGAAGCAGAAAAGTCGATGTTTTAGGCATAAGCCCTTTATCAAGAAAACCTCCTGTTCCTCAGATGGTGCATGACCTGCTGTGCTTTTCCAGCACCACACTTTTCAACTCTGACCTCCAGGCAGCTGCAGTCCTCACTTGCTCTTTACCTGTGAATAGTCTACTCCAAACAACTTTTGAAAATGCCTGCCTCAAACCATTAAAACTTGTCTTACTCCAATCAAAAATTTTAGCTTTTATGGAAGGCCTATCTTTTTCCATAACTATTTTAACACTAATAGAATTATGATCGCTAGTCCCAAAGTGTAACCCTACTAACTCTTCAATTACTTGCCCTTATTGTTGACTAATGCCTCATGCTGGCCAACAACTATGTGATTGGCTTCCAGGTAGCTGATCAGCTTAGGGGTGTGAATGCTTAGCAGAAGCAATTTCACCTCCAGAAGGGAAGGAGCTGTGTTTCTGCTTTGCAGCAGAAAACGTCTCAAGCCCATGGATAGCTAGTTTTTTTTCCCACATCAATAGCTAAGCTGTGAGGGAGTGTTGCTGAACAAAGAAACCTTGGAGTGTAGGTTTATAGCTCCTTGAAAGTGGAGTCGCTGGTAGATAGGATAGTGAAGAAGGTGTTTGGTATGCTTTTCTTTATTGGTCAGAGTATTGAGTACAGGAGTTGGGAGGTCATGTTGTGGCTGTACAGGACATTGGTTAGGCCACTGTTGGAATATTGCGTGCAATTCTGGTTTCCTTCCTATCGGAAAGATGTTGTGAAACTTGAAAGGGTTCAGAAAAGATTTACAAGGATGTTGCCAGGGTTGGAGGATCTGAGCTACAGGGAGAAGCTGAACAGGCTGGGGCTGTTTTCCCTGGAGCATTGGAGGGGTGACCTTATAGAGGTTTACAAAATTATGAGGGGCATAGATAAAGTAAATAGGCAAAGTCTTTTCCCCGGGGTCCAGAACTAGAGGGCATAAGTTTAGGATGAGAGGGGAAAGATATAAAAGAGACTTACAGAGGAACTTTTTATTCAGAGGGTGGTATGTGTATGGAATGAGCTGCCAGAGGAAGTGGTAGAAGCTGGTACGATTGTAACATTTAAGAGACATTTGGATGGGTATATGAATACGAAGGATTTGGAGGGATATGGGCCGAGTGCTGGCAGGTGGGACTAGATTGGGTTGGGATATCTGCATCGATGGGTTGGACTGAATGGTCTGTTTCCATGCTGTATATCTCTATGATTCTGAGTCAGAGCCCTTTACAACAGTCACCCTGTGCCTTATTTAAACACACGTGTGTATCTGGAGTAGGAAGATTGAGAAACAATGCTCTGATCAGCAACAAGGTAATTTTAGCAACCCTGTGAACAGGGATGACTGAACTGCCTCCCTGAATTTTCCCTCTGTAACACAACAGCTTTTTGTGTATGTGTATGTTTAGAGTGGCAGCTTTACAATGGGGTTTGAGTTTATTCTAGTGATATGTTGATGGATCATCTTTGTTATCTGTAGTTAAAATGTATTCATTTGTAAGAAATAGCAATTCTTGTTCAGCACAGACACCTAGTTCATGCTTTCTGTAAACCTGAGCCTAAAAAACAGATAAATTGGAAAGTATTGTGGACATTTTAGAATCCTTTAATTTTGTGATGACTCCAGCAATAGTAGAGCTTGATTTACAGCAAGCTATCCCAGTGAGGCGTAACGCAACAAACATTTTTGTTTCTTGTGGCTATTCTAAGAGACATTAATTCTAATGTTGGTCATTCAATTCCATACCCAAGTTTACTCAAAATTTAAGTGTGCACTTAAAGCAGCCCATTTTTAACCCATAGAATGAGTTTGAATTGGATTCCTCCAGCCCAAAGTCATAAGGATTATGATCGAATCGCCTCAGATTTATAACACTTTGTTTTACTTGTCCATGAAATGGGAGTATCACTGGCTGAGCTGGCATTTCTTGCCAATCCACAATTGTCCTGCAGAAGGTGGTGGTGAGCTAAGTCCTTGAACCACTGCAGTCTTTAGGGTATAGAGAAAACCACAGTGCCGTTGGGAAGGGAGTACCAGAGTTTCCAGAAGTGGAACAGTTCAATGAGAGCAAGTCAGGGAGTTCATGATTCTGCTGGCAGTCCCTCTCCAACTCTGCTATAAACCCTTCTGATTGCCAGTCTTCCCCAACCTGTTGTTATTCCCTGTCAATAAAGAGTGGAGCTGGAAAAAGCACAGCAGATCAAGCAGCATCTGAGGAGCAGGGGAGTCGACATATCAGGTCAGAACCTTTCATCAAGGTACATCACAGATTAGATTTGATTATTTACAGTGTGGAAACAGGCCCTTCGGCCCAAATCCACACTGACCCGCCGAAGCATATACCACCCAGACCCATACTCCTACATTTACCCCTTCACCCAACACTACGGACAATTTAGCATGGCCAATTCACCTAACCTGCACATTAGAGTCCTCGTGAAAGATTCCAACCTGAAACGTTGACTCCCCTGCTCTGCAGATGCTGCTTGACCTGCTGTGCTTTTTCCAATTCCATGCTTTATTGACTTTCCAGCTCCTACAGTCCTCACTATCTCCATTTTATCATTCCCTGCCTTTCTATTACTGACTTTGTTATCAACACTTTCCCTCATACACCCAGCCTGTTATTAGTCACACTGACCTTTTTGGCCATGTTGAAAATAATAGTTTCTTTAAGAACATACCAGGACATGATCTGGCAATAAAAGAATATAGCTGATAGTCATTGGAGCATATACTTAAGGGCTCCAGTAAGGGATGTTGATCACGAAGGTGAGAAAGCAGAATGGCGTTTGTATTGAACTGTGAAAAGCAAATTAACAGTTGTGGAAGACAGACTCCTACTTTGATAAGTGGATGACTCTGCTAATTTAAACCCAACACACAGAGATACGGAGAGAGTGTGGGTAAGTGGCGATGAAATGCCTATCAGCCATGATCAAATGGCGGAGAGGATTTGATGGGCTGAATGTCCTTACTTCCGCTCCTATGTCTTATGGTTTAAGCTTACCTCGCGCCGTAATCTGTTAAATTTCAAGAGGCAAAGAATGATCCCAGATCTCACAATTTAATGTAAAAATTAACAATTTTATTCTTTAAATTCAAAAGAGATTATTAACACAACTATTTACAATTCCTTTCTCTTAAATGTATCCTTTGCCTCCTACTCTGCAATGCTTGTCTGATTTTTTAAAAAAAGACCCTGATTAAGATTTACACACACACAAAAATTACATTTCAAAACCAGCCAGCTTTGTCGATTCTCCTTTGTAGATTTTCCTGGGTCATCCTTTCTTTGGTCTTCTGCTGCGCAACTTTTCTTTTGGACAGATACCTTTCAGAGAGCTATTCAGCTGGCAGTCCGTACTTGTGGGTACTCTTTGCTGTTCTCTCCCCTAACTGTTCAAAATGTTTGATTTTATACCCCAAAACATTGGATCATTTCATTAATTTAATGTCATCCTGGACAGTAAAATTCAAATTTGATTGGAGTTTGGTCTCTGGGGCACACTTAAACTGATTGGCCAAATTTGAATTTGTTTTTGTACCATGACAACACAGCATTAGCTATTTGTAGTAACCAAATGATGGATTTTTAAATTGTTCGGCTCACTCTGTGCTTTCAGTCAGTCCTTGCCAGCTTCCTCTCTCTCTTAAAGGTACAGTACACACCTTCACCTTCATTACACTAGCAACATAACAATGCATTTTTTTCTTTTTCCTAACAAAGTTTTTTCAGAAAAAAATGTGGGTGTTTCATCACATGAGCATCACACCTTTTTTTCAAGAATGAGATTTTAGCACTGAGAAAACGCAGCAAAAAATTAAAAAAATTTGTGAATCAATCAAAACATTATATGAACATTAAAATGGAAATAATTCTGTTTCTGTGTGGTATCTACAATTTATTTTCACAGGATGTTCTATAACTTCCATCTAGACTGAGGTGTTTCATTAACACCATCTCAGCGCTGCCATTCCTTGCTGTAACTCTGTTTTAGGCTGGGGTATTCACAGTATAATTCTTCATCTTTCAGAGAGAATTTTCAAGATGGCAGCTTAAATGGCACCATTTGTTGTTCCAACAGGACCTCCACTCTTGGTACCAATGTTTTGTTGTTCAGACTGGAGACCTGTGACCAATGGTGTGCAGCAAGTGTTGGTGCTGGGTTGTTCATCACTTATATAAACAACTTGGAACTTGGATGAGAATATAGGAGTAATGGTTAGTAAGTTTGTGGATGATACCAAAATTGGTGGTATCGTGAATTGTGAAGATTGTCTAAGAGTATATCAGGATCTTGATCAAATGGGCCAATTGGTCAAGGAATAGCAGATGGAGTTTAATTTAGATAAATGTAAGGTATTGCATTTTGGTAAGACAAACTAGGACTTACACAGTTAATGGAGTAGTGGTGCTGGAAGAGCACAGCAGTTCAGGCAGCATCCAACGAGCAGCGAAATCAACGTTTACACAGTTAATGGTTGGGCCTTGGGTAATGTTGTTGAACAGAGAGACTTCGGTGTGCAGGTACATAGAAAGTGGCATCACAGGTAAGACAGGGTGATGATGAAGACATTGGTAAGACTTGCCTTCATTGTTCAGACCTTTGAGTATAAGAGTTGAAACATCATGTTGTGGTTGAACAAGACATTGGTAAGGCCACATTTGGAGTATTGCACAGAATTCTATTTGCTCTGCTATAGGAAGGATGTTAATAATCCCAAGGCCCTATGTTGAGGAAGATCTCTCTATTGACCTGGCCACTATTGGTCCTTTACTCAACAACAGCACCATTGCTGTCTCACCTCTACCTCGTCAACGACAATTAGGGATGTGAAATAAATGTCTTACCAATGACACCATACCCTGTGAAGGAAGAAAATCCGAAACAGAAGATATGGTCATTATCACTGTTTGTGGGAGCTTGCTGTGCACATATTGGCAGCCATGTTTCCTAAATCACAATAGTGATACATTTCAAAACCACTTCTTTTGCTATAAATATTTTGAGATGTTCTGAAGAAAAGTGCTATAGAAATGGACAACAAAAATGAAAGAACCGTGGATGCTGGAAATCTGAAACAAAAATGGCAATTTTCAGCAAACATCAACAGCGCTGGAAAATCACAGCAGGTCTAGCAGCATCTATGGAGAGAAATCAGAAGGGTCTGAAGAAGGATCACTGGACCTGAAACATTAATTCTGATTTCCCTCCACAGATGGTGCCAGACCTGCTGAGCTTTTCCAGCAAATTCTGTTTTTGTTACAGTAGAAATGGATGTTCATTACTTAACTGGAGAAGGAAACTCTTAGAACATTGGGAAAAAAGACAGGCCAGGCACAGCAATTAGGCCATTCTGTCATTGTATAGTGTGGAACTGTCTAGAGGGTGAGGACAAGGGGGAGAAGGTAGAAGCACCAAACAAATGTTCACCTTGATGGTCCTGCGACCACATTTTCTTCTCATGGCAGTTACAAATTGCTGCTCCTGCTGCATTTACAGGATCATTGAGCTAAAAAAGGAGGCAATAGAGCATGAGGGACATAAAGTTCAGCTGCATTTTGAGTTACCACAATTGGCTCAAGGAATGGAGCTGCTGTTAGTTAACAGCATTTCAGGGCAGATCTTTTCAGCAGTCAGCTGTGTGCTGTTGGGTGTGTGAAATGTGCATGGGCTATTGTGGAGGTTTATCTTCCTAATTCTTATGTGGGATGTGGGTGTATCTGACAAGGCTAGCATTTGTTGCTCATTCTTAGTTGTCTTTGGGAGTGATCAGCTCTCTAGGCCACTTCAAAAGGTAGTTCAAAGTCAACCACATTGCTGTAGATCTGGAGTCACATATCAGCAGACCAGGTAAGGATCGTAGATTTCCTTCCCTAAAGGACATTACTGACCTAGATGGATTTTTCTAACAATTGATAACAGTTTCATTATTACCATTCGGCTCACTTTTAGTTTAAGATTTTTGAATGGATTTTAAACTTCATCATCTACCATTGCGAATTTGAGTTGTCACACAGTCAGACCTGTGTAATATGTTACTGTTCTACCATTATATTGATTCTTGTGATGTCAATATCATGGACAAGGATAACCTTTACGTATCCCTCCTAGAATCCCTAAGGAGATGGTGGTGACCTATCTCCTTGAAGTAATGTACCTACCCAGATGAGTAATTATTCCTGTACATTTTTGATATGAGTTTGCTATGGATGAATTTCTCAGTCTTGCTCTTGCTGCCACAATTCAGCAAATCATAAAACATATCAGGAAACTAAAAACATTTTTTTCTGCAATGAACAAGTTACATTTATATAGGGCCTTTACATGGCCAAAGCTCCCAAACTTCACAGGTGCAATTGTTCTGTTGCTCGTGGAATATCGTAATGAATATCCCATGTCTTGATGAATAGCTTGCTATGAGCTTGCAGTGTTTTCTAAAGGACGTTAGTCAAGCAGATGGATTTTCCGATAGTCAACAATGGTTTTATGACCATAATTAGACCCTTAATTCCAGGTTCTTTTTTAAAATTCAAACTTCACCACGGTGGAGTTACAACCCAGATCTCTGGAACATTAGCCGAGTTTCTGGATTAACAGTCTAGCGTTTACACTACTAGGCCATTGCCTCCTTGAAATGCAGATGAGCAAAATGAGGGGTAATCTTACTGAAATAAGACCTTGTGGAGACTAGTCATGCTGATTGCTAGCAGAATGCTTCCTCGTGTGGAGACAGATTAAAACTATAGGAGTTTCAAAAAATGGTCTCTATTTTAAAAATAATGAGGAGAAATAGTTTTCTCAAAGGGTCATTCAATGTGAAATAGTCTTTCCCAGCGGTTGGAGTAGGTTAGGTCTTTCTTGTTCAAGATTGAGTTAGATTTTTGGTGAATGAGTGATCGGTAAGGGAGGCTGGCATACAGGCAAGTATGGCATCATGATCCCAATATTTTGAATTAGTTCTGTTAATTTGTCCTCTTGGCTTTTTATTACATTGCCCTACCAGAGACAGTCTAAACTATCATTGCTCGTTTTAAATAGGGCAGAAAAATAGAGACCACAACCAGATCTGCCGTGATATTATTGAATAGCAGAATAGGCTCTGTTCTATGTTATTGAGTGGCACCACATCCACTCCACTACCAAGGTCAATAGGAGCAGTGCGTACAATCTACAAGATGCTTTGCAGAAATTCACCAAAGATCCTTAGACAGCACCTTCCAAACCCATGGCCACTTCCATCTAGAAGGAAAAGGGCAGCAAATACATGGGTACACCACCACCTGCAAAGTCCCCCCTAAACCACTCACCATCCTGACTTTGAAATATATCACCATTCCTTCAATGCCACAGGGTCAAGGTCCTGGAATTCCCTCTATAATGGCATTGTAGGCCAACCCACAGCAGGTGGACAGCAGTGGTTCAAGAACATAGCTCACCACCAGCTTTTCAAGGGCAACTAGAGATGGGGTAGTACTTGCTAGCCAGACAGCGATACCCATATCCCATGAACATTAAAAATAAGACAGGGGTGTTATGTTGAATCAGAAGGCTAATGAGTGTTCAATTAGAAGTCTTCAATGTGGATCCGATGGGATTGAGATCTGTTTAATGTAATTCAGTTACTTATTTGTAGCATGATTTTACATAGCTGGTGCACAGTTCTGCAGTTTGTCAAACTTCTGACAAGCAGAACACATTGAGAAATCCAGGTACTCTTACTGTCTTAGGCTAAAGGATGGACCCGGGGAAACAAAGCAAAACACATCACAAACTGTATTCCTGTCCTCAGTCCCAGTATCCATTCGGCTGCCCTGGCACATACTAAAATTCAGCTAATTAATACAGCTAGCACATCCTCTTATGCCTGCCATACCATTCAACAGGATTATGGCTGACCTGCCCGAGACCTCAACTCCTTTTGTACTCGTTCATTCATCTCTGCAATATTTCAAAAGCTTACTTTCTCTTTAAATATTTTCAGTGTTCTGGCCTCCACAACTCTCTGACATAGAGAATTCCAAATATTTCATCTCTGCCCTCAGAAATTTCTTCACATCACCTCCCATTTATCAGGAATAAATTGAATGTGATCAATCTCTTTATATTCTACTGTATCCTAACACCTTCCTGGCAAACCTTTAGTGTCATCTGCAAAACGTACTTATCAATCTCCCCTCCCACAATATTCTTACCTATATTGTTTACATCTATCACAAGCAACAAGGGTTCCTGCATTGATCCCAGTGATATGCCAATGGGTGTCACAAAAAAAAACTTTATCACTGCTTTCTGTCTCCTGGCACAAGTCCAATTTTGGATCCAAATTGCCAAGTTTTCCTAGATCCCATGAGCTTTTACCTTCTTTATCAGTTTACCACATGTTCCTGTGAATATGAAAAACGAGGACGACAAGATTCAGGAAACCTGGATAACAGATATTGAAAGGTTGGTCAAAAGAGAAAGGAAGCACACGTAAGGTTTAGGAAACTGAAATCAAACAAGGCCCTTGAGGAATATAAAGGAAGCATAAAAGAATTTACTGAAACTAGGAAGGCTATAAAGGGACCAAAAAAAAAAAAAAATGTCATTGGCAAGTAGGATTAAGGAGAAACCCAAGGTCCCAGAAGACTGCTTCCAGTCCATTTTGGTCAGATTGTGTTTTAGTCCCAAAAAAGGACTTTGGAATTAGATATCTTTAAGTTTGCATGTGCAAAGAGAAAAACCGTTGTGGTAGCTATCAATGAAATGCTCTCTCCACCGTCACCTCAGCACTGAGGATTTTGTTGTCCAGAATTAGGTTTAGCACTGCACCATCCAGATGTTGATATAATCAAGCTTTCACAAAACCTTCCCCCATAAAGTTTTTATACTGATGATCTCAAGTTAGACTGGGGAGAGGGAGGGGTGAAATGTCCAAATAGCATCAGATGTACAGCATGAAACCAAAACCTTTTTAGGTCCAACTCACACAAGACGACTAGATATCGTAAATAAGTCTAGTCTCTTGTACTAGCACTTGCCCCATACCTCTCTCTAAACCGGTCTTACAACATTTTGTAACTATATCAACCTCCACCACTTCCTCTGACAGCTCATTCCATATATGCACCACCTTCTGCATTAAGATGTTATTCTGTGCCCCATTCCAAACTAGTTTAAACTGATATCAACAAAAGGTCATCTCATTCTGGTACAGGTCCCACTTTCTTCAGGAGCAGTCTGAGTGATCCAGGTATCTAAAATCCTCCCTGCAGCACTAACTCTTGAAACACATCTTTATCTGCCCTATTCCATTTTTGTATTCACTTGCACGTGGCACTGGGAGCAATCCTGAGATTACGACCTTCAGGTTCCTACTTCTATTACATAGTTCTCCTGAGCTCTTGCTGCAAGACCTCATCTTGTTCTATTGTTGCTGTGAAAGCACAAATTCTGTCAAGCTTTTGTCCACCCACCCAACCAACTAAACCCCCATGACATGCACTGCATTTTTATATTGTGAACAACATTTTGATACATTATATGTCTCCTCAAACTTAGTATAGTAAATGTTTACTTTGCACAACTTAGTTAACAGTATTCCAATCCAAAAAGCGTTGTTTAATCTAGGTGAGTTAGTTAACCAATCCTGAATCAAGACTAGAACTAATATCAGAAATATTGTTAACAAGAAAGTGAATACATCCAAAACAAGAGTAAAAATGAGAAAAATTGACTGTTGCAAATATTCTTTAATGCTTATTGACCCAAAACAACCAAAAAACCCAAGAGTGGAATCTATAGTAATAACGTACAAAATCAGTGTCTCTTGGTTCCATTTTAGCAGAAGACAGGTTATTCAACATTTAACACTTTGAAATGGCAAACATAACAGGGAATTGCAATGTTACAGCCATTTTATTGTCAAGATCAGTCATTTCTTGATGCAGACACTTCTATATTAAAAATAAAGGATTTTGCACAATCAGCAATGGAGTCACGGGGTCACTAAGCAGCTAGAATAGCTTGCGAACATCTCATTTTATTACATTTAAACAAGATCAATTTTGGTGAAATGTCCACACAGCAAAGTTCTGATGATACACAACAGCCTAGTCACGGACATCAGAACAGATGGGTTACCATGTGCAACCTTTAAAGTTGATAAATATAAGCTGTCAGCACATTGCAGAATCCAACACCAGGGTTAAAAGAACCACCAGCAAGGCAGAACAGATACATCCCACAAGATGCACTCAAGGAGTGTTGACTTTAAATAGCTGTTCCAACCAAACCTAAAACTACTGGCATTGAAATTTACAAATCCAGGCACCACCACTAATATCTACAGGCTTGAAACATTTTGTACTAAGTGAAAAAAGGTGTGGTGCAAAAAGTGCAGGTGCGTTTAGCTGTTCACCAATACGGAGTTTCTAGAATGAAATGATTTGTTTTAATCACAATCACGTTTAAATAAACCAATTATAAACGACCACATCTAAAACTTGGGTCTTGTTCTTTATTCAGAATTGGCGTTGATGAATACTCTGCACTCACTGCGAAGCTTCATCAACATGACATTACAGACATGATATTCTCAGTATTAAATAGGTCTTTTACATGCCTTATGCGACATATTGGACTTAGCCAGGGCAACAAATGAAGTCCATCCATTTTTACATCAACCCAAGCTTCTTTTTCAGCGATGCTGGCATCTCAGGGGGAGGTGGACGAGGAAGCCTGAAGTAGACCTTAACAGAGTCATAGATAAACCACTGTAGGGCAGTCAGAGTGCCAATCATGATAATACGGGCAAAAAGCCCTTTCCACACTCCTGGAAAACAAATGTTCAATGGGATCAATAGATTACACATGTTGAATTTGGAAATGTTGCACTTTGATATGTAGAACAATGGCTTACCTAGAGGTCCAAGCCTTTTCAAAACCTGTAATGCACTGCTACCCTTTTCCTTGTTCAGAACCGACACCACAGAGTCAGCAGGGTGAGATACAATAGCACAAAAAACACCAGCTGAAAGAAACAGATAGTGGTCAATTCTATAGCATAGATGAATGGCCTTCTCACATACTTTCTCTGCAAAAAGCTGCCAAGGATGAAATTCAATTGAAAAATTTCAAAATGTTTTTTTTTTAAAAAAAGGAATACAGACTCAAAACATGTGAACAGACATTTCAATGCAAAGACTGAAAACTGTTATTCCAGCACCTGCAACATGTGGTGCTGGTGAACTGTTATTGTTATAAAGACAAATGTGGAGGAGGCTCAATGTCTGAAGGCATCTACAATCAACATTGCATTAGCAAATGCACCAAAAGCATGTACACAGGATAGCTAGAATATTTATACCAGACAATCAAATAATTCTCTTACCAATATAACCAGCAATAAACGTCACCACCAGTTGCTCAGCTTTGGTACAACTGTCACGAGGTTTAGGCACCACATATTTATATAATGCTTCAACCGTGCGCTCAAAGCAAGCAAACTTCATCATCGTGTAGGGAATCTGCCTCATCCACAGAGGGGAAACACCTTTGTAAAATCTAATGAAAAAAAAAGTGATAAAAATTTGTTAAAACTCAAGCTCTCATGCCACCCAAGACAGAATAATACAATTGTAATAATTCCACATTCTACTCAAATCATTTTTTTGGAACATCTCAATTAATCTTGGTTTAATCTACATAAATAGAACTTGAATTAGAAAACCTACAATTGTCAAATTAACATCCCTCAAAAAAAGAGCAGATTCACCAAATAATGAATCTGGCAAGTGCACATATAAAGAAAGCTTTACAATAAATTTGATAAGACACTGCAATTTAAATCCCAGCTCCTAATTTTACATCCAAAATCTAGAGCCAAGAAGCATTCCAGCAAATCTCTTCTGCACCCTCCCCACAAAAATCACACCTTTCTTATACATGGCAGCCAAAACAGCACAAAAAATATACTGTAACTATATACAGTTCATTCACAATGCCCTTGCTGAATGCTTGCCTTTATTAGTCAAGGTATTGAAGTGATGCTTTTTTTAAAAAACCTTTTGTCTTGCTGCTTTCAAAGACCCATGGACTTCAAGGTTCTTTTGATCTTCTGCATTTGAAGCTCCTAAAGTTTAATGTGTACGCACCCGCTTGCTATTTTAGTCCTCTAAAAAATGGATCACCTCAACTTTTCAGGATTAAATTCCATTTACCACCATAGTGCCATCTGACCAGCCCATCTCTATCATAGAGTCTAACGATCCCCTCCTCAACATTTACAACTCCAAATCACATATCACATTAGAATTTACTAATCATATCACTTCTATTCATGTTAGATCATTAATATACACAATAGTAAAGGACCCAGTACTGAACCCTGTGAAGCCACTGGACTCAGGCCTCCAATCGCAAAAACCACAATTCAATCCTCATCCCATGCTTCCTTCCACTAAAGTAATTTTAAAATCAATTGCCAAAATGTCAGATCTCATATGCTGTTGTTAATAACAAGACTGTCACATGTGACCTTGTCAAAAGCCTTGTTAAGTCCATCCAGACTAGATTAAATACACGAACCTCAATTATCTTGAAATATTCAATCAAATTTGTTTGACATGACAAAGCCATGTCAAACAACTATCTTTGGTTAATCCTTGCGTCACCAGGTAGAGCTTAATTCTGTCCACAGAACGATTTTCCAATAGTTTTCCTTTCCCAGATGTTAGACTCACCAGTCTGATTTCCTAATTTACTCATCCCATTAGCTGTCCTCTGCACCCCTCCCATGGCCATAGAGAATTTGACAATGTCAGAGACTCTAACCTTTCCATGCTTCCCATAGCAGCCTGGGAAATGTAAATTGATTTACCCACTTTCAAGCATTTTAAAACCACTAACACCACCTCTCTCGATGCTATTTCTTTCAAGTATATCACAGCATCTCTCAGATTTCTATATTGACAAAATCTCTCTATGCTAGATAAGATTCAAAATATCCATTTGAAAGCTCAGCTATCTTATGAAGCCTCACACTGCTCATCAGTTTTGGAGATACCGGTGTTGGACTGGGGTGTACAAAGTTAAAAATCACAACACCAGGGTATAGTCCAACAGGTTTAATTGGAAGCCCTAGCTTTAAAAGCGCTGCTCCATCAGACAACCACCTAATGAAGGAGCAGCACTCCGAAAGTAATGCTTCCAATTAAACCTGTTGGACTATAACCTAGTTTGAGAGATTTTTAAACACAGCTCATCAGATAAGAGATTTAGACTGTGGAGATAGAACTAAGGGGTCACTGCTCATGAACAAAGGGATTGCCCATTTGAGACAAAATTGGAAACAATTTTCCTTTAGGTGGTCATGTGTCTAGAGGTGTTAGAAGCAGCATCCTTCAGTATTGAAGGCAAAGGTAAGGCTGAATTCTGCAGGCTCATTGACTGGAAACATGATGCCTCTAGTGAGGAGAAATCTATTAATTGACTTGGAACACCAATGTGCCTGCATACACTGGACTTGTTTCAATTTTGTGACATCTAAGTAATGATAAAAAAGTTAGACTCCGATTGGTAGACATTGCTCTCAAGACATATGGCTTGAAAACAAAATTTGTTTTCATGTCCGCAAACCAGCCAAGTTCCAATGGCAGAAAACAGCTTGCTGAATACAGACTGTTCACATTGGAACAATGTGGCTAATACGCAGGTATATTATTCTCACACATCAATGACTCAAGCACCTTTGACTATGCAACCATACAAGTTGTGGACTATCTGATAACTAAGCTGAAAAACCTCACTGCAATGCAATGAGTTCTGCCAACAGAGCAAAACAGATATGCCCCAAAGGTGGATCTAAGGAAATGTGTTTGACTTTTAATTTAATAAATGTAACCCATACTCACGCCCAGAGACCTTCTTCAGCATGCATTTTAGGAAAAGCTTCTCTAAGAGTGTTGGCATAGCCAGGCTGAGTCTGAATACGGACCTTACAAGCCTCCATTGGAGCAAGTGCAATATCAGCAAAGAACTCAGCACTGGCAGATGCAGCAAGGTATAAAGACGTACGCCAGAGATAAGCGTTTTCCTAGAGTGAGACAGAAAGATTGTGTGTTCAATAGGACAGATACAATCATTAGTTCTCAGTACTCAAAAGGAAATCATTTTCATTCTCAAATGGTGTATAGTATTGAGTACTGTAACTGACCTGCCTTCAGTCACTATACCACTCCTGATTATAAATCCAAAGTCTGTTGACTTGAAATATGATAACGTCTTCACATTGTAACAATTCTATACAGAGCACCAAAACACTCAACACACCTTGACCCTACAGATGAAGGCAAAATTAGACAAGTTGGAACAAGGGGCATGGATAGGGTAAACGGACAAAAGTATTTTCCTGGTGGTGGGAGAGTCCAGAACTAGAGGGCATAGGTTTAAGCTGAGAGGGAAGAGATATAAAAAAGGGACCTAAGGGGCAACATTTTCACGCAGAGTGTGGTGAGTGTGTGGAATGAGCTGCCAGAGCAACTGGTGAAGGCTGGTACAACTGCAACATTTGCCAGCACTTGCCCATGGAATAGATTAGGTTGGGATATCTGGTCAGGATGGATTGGATCAAAAGGTCCCTTTTTATGCTGTACATCTATGACTATGACTAACTCCAACTCTTACTGCAGCTCCAGATTGGTCCTACATGAAAATCTGGATCAATGCTAGTGGAGTTAAATTTGATGCACAGTCCCATATTTAGCACAGAGATTGTAAATTCAAAAACACAACCTAGAACAGCACTTGGTTAAAGAATGAGGGCGGTGGGCTAGAACTGTGGTGTTTTACAAACTAAACTGCTCCTATGTCAATCAGAAGGAGGGGTCTTTGATCACAAACAGGAATCCAACTAAGCCCCTTAATGTAATTAGTAAAATCTACAGCAGATTACAGAAAGCAGAGTTTACAAAACTCCAATGGGATTGTTCCTCTGCTATTTAGCATTGGAGAAAGCGAGGACGGCAGACGCGGGAGATCAGAATAGAGAGTGGGGTGCTAGAAAAGTACAGCAGGCTAGGCAGCATCCGAGGAGCAGGAGAATCAACGTTTTGTGCAAGAGCCCAAAAAGGATTCCCGATCCAGGGCTCTTGCCCTAAAACGTCAAATCTCCTGCTCCTCAGATGCTGCCTGACCTGCTGTGCTTTTCCAGCACCCCACTATCGACTGATATTTAGCATTACTTATTTACCGCGATTATCGACAACACAATGAGAGAGAACACAAACCTCTACCTTTAAAGAAATCCAAAAAAAATCCTGAACAAAATATTTTTTATAGGAATGTTGCTGCATAACACTCATCTTCACCCACTGAGCACAAATTCAGACCAAAATGCCACACTCACAGCAACAAAGGACTCTAGAAAAATACTTACTTCACCTAGTAGTTCACCATATATGTTCTTGAAAACTTCATAGAAACCAAATTTGCATAGCCCTTGCATCGAATAACCAATGAAGGTTGGGGCCCAACCTTTTCCCAAACCACGAATACCATCTTCTTTCACAGTGACAGAAAACCCTTTGAAGATGCTCTGGTATTTTCCAGGGTCCACCTAATCACAAGAGAGCAAAAAAAAAAGGTCATATGTAAAAGACAAAATTCCCATTTATTTTTCATCCAGGAATGGAGAATCAGCATTAAAATAGCAATAAAACTTACACACTGAAGAGGATCCAGAATTCCTGTATATCACAAACCCAATCCAGCAAAGCAACATAAAATGGCATGCACACTGTTTAGCAGTCAAATGACAACTAAATTAAATTACATTCCCCCTTATTTTTCAGTACTGTAGCTGATCCAATTTGTACAAGACAAACAGAACTGGGTAGACAGGCACGTGAACTTGACAACTGCATTTTTCAACGCTTTAATAGTTAACAATATAATTTCACACAAGATATACTATTAAACTTGCCAGTTTCATATACAAGTCAAGAGTGGTCATGCATTGTACCCATCAAACCAAGGCAGGCCAGTCTCCCATGCTGTCAGTACCAGCTTGACCCAGAGATGATATTCACTCAGCACATAAGCTCTATGCTCAAACCCTGCTGTAAAATGTTAACCCAGAATGGAGGCTGCCTGCTATATTAGTTAGGTGGGATAAATGTATTAAGAGTTTTTGGGGATGGAGAGAAAAGATGATGTAATCTAACATGCAGGCAGCAGTCTCCCACAAGCTAAACAATTGCCTCCAAGTCAAGGCCATTCATCTCATTTGGCCTATACAGGATCTCACCTGCACACTTTGGCATGAAAGGAACAGTGTAACAGCCTATGAAGGTGAACTCTTGAGAAACTAGTTAGTTACTTATATAACCAGACTTTTATATACAGCCTCCTACAATATTGAAGATTCCGTTACTAGCTTCATTTTCATTAAAAATGCGACATTTTGGAGTACTCAAAAGATCCACAAAGCACCGCTATACTGACAAGGAGGCGGGCAGAGGAGGGGGTTTCGCAGGTGGACAAGAAGCATTTACATCCAAGCAATATGTGCTATGAAAATGACTAACACAGACTCCCCTTGCAAAACCCATAAACGTCTCAACTAGACCTCATCTACTCCATCCATTACTTTTCTTGTGTTATTCATCCCCACCCCCCATCTTCCTTAATCTCCTACCCCTGAGCCTTAAGTGAAGCCATCATGTAATATTAGACTCAGTTACGGGATCCTGGACTCAGTGCAGATTCCCAGCCTTGAGGCGAAGCCTGGTGCAATCTGGGGGCTAGGTGCTGGAGCAGACTGCTACTGAATTAATTAATTTTTTTCCAATTTATTCTCATGATTTTATACTTACATACTAAGATGGCACAAAGTGCTGAAATACTGGATGTTTCTTTATTTTTCTAACTTTTTCACAAGAATTTGTACTTAAGAATCCGTGTTAGGCACAATCATCTGTGCCAAACACCACACATTCGCCCTGTCTCCCACAGTCCAATGAAGCACAGGTGAGGTGGCTTGGCCATAGTAAACACAGGGTTACAGGGACAGGGTAAGAGGGTGGGATGCCCTTTGGAGTGTTGGTGTAATCTAATGGCCGTATGGCCTGCTTCCACACCATAAGGATTCAATGATTCCAAGATAGCAATTTGTAAACTTTTCACAGCACCCATGAGTACACATGATAAGATTAATTCTAAATCAAAAAGCTAATTCAAAAATGTATGACAATCAAGCCATACTGTAAAGTGATGTAACCTTAGCAACAATAATTCCCTACAACTGACAATAAACACTAGTTAGCCAAAAATGCTGTCACTACCACAATTTTATTGGGTAGCTTTACACCAGGAACAACCCTTCATGCTATCCCCTGGACAGAAAGGCAACACCAGTTTGAGCACTGACTGGGAGCTGGCAAGTCAAGCTCAGTACAGCTCTTGTTGAAAACGTGGATACACACCTGAATGCGACATTTCACCAGATCCAAGGGCACCACAGCCGTGTGTGTTAGCCCACAGCTCAACACACCTCCAAATCCACACAAAGCATAAAACTTGGCGGAGCCATACTCGCAGCTGTACTCCTCTGCAGTCAGTGAGACACAAAGACACACCATGCGGTTAGTACATGCAGCACCAAGAGAGGGCGAAGGGGGTGGTCCCAGGACCACCAGCTACCTCCCCCCCCCACCCCACCAACCACCCTCGCCTTCTCTCCGGGCCGGGCCGTGCCGTGCCGTGCCCCAGGGAGTTCTGGTGGGTGGGGGGGGACAGGAATTACGCTCCAACCTGAATCCGGCACTTCACCAAGTCCAAGGGCACCACGGCCGTGTGGGTCGTCCCGCAGCTCAGGATACCGCCCAGACCGCACAGGGCGTAGAAACGAGCCGAGCCATACTCACAACTGTACTGTTCCTGCTCTGTGTGTGAGGGAGGGGAGTGGGAAAAGGAGACAGAGAGAGGTGAGTGCGGAGCCAGGCCCCGGGGAACGAGAGCGGGCATCAACCCGCGGAGGTCAGCCTCACACCCGCCAAGGGCACACTAGGCCTCAGGCTCCCCGGAGTGAGCGGCCTGTCGATCCAGGACCAGGCCTCTCACTCTAAACCCCCCCCTGTTTCTCCATCCAGCCCGGAGTCTCAGTCTCTCCCGGGTGCTCTCTCCCCAGTCGCTGGGCATTACCTGTGATGGCGGGAGCTGCAGCGGCCGCGGCCAGCCTCCGGCGAGGGACGACCCGTTCAGCGGGTGGCGCGGCCTCGTTGGCGACGCGTGTACGAGGCGGGACGGGCTCTGTGAGGAGCTGGAACCGGGGAGCATTGAAGGGGTTTCCCCCAGACAGGGCGAGCAACGAGCTCGGGTACATGGCCGTTAACACCGAGCTCTCTGTAAGATGGCGGCGGCAGCTCGAGCCCCACGACCTCCGGCTAATTAATGCGCCCTTTACTACGTCACCGTGACGCAAAACCCAATCATTGGCTCATGCGCGGTGCATGTGACCCAGAGGCGGGATTAATCCCTGGCACAGCTTGCAGTCTCTGGGTAAAGCACACACTTCCTCTCCAGCACATCACCACCTCATTCTCACACTGCATTTAGACTCAGAGAGATAAAGCAGATACAGACCCTTCGGTCCAACTATCTATCTTAATCTGATTTAGTCCTATTGTCCTCTAAACCCTTCCTATACATGTGCCCAACCAGATGCCTCTTAAATGTTGTCATTGTACCAGCCTCCACCACATCCTCTGGCAGCTTGTTCCACACGTGCACCACCCTCTGTGTGAAAAAGTTGCTTTTTGCGTCCCCTTTAAATCTTTGCCCTCTCATCTTAAACCTATGCCCACTAGCCTTGGACTCCCTACTCTGGGAAAAGAATTTGGCTAATCACCATCACGAAATTATAAACCTCTCAAAGCTCACCCCTCTGCCTCCAACACTTCAGAGGAAAAGAAAGCATGCCAACCTATTCAGTCTCTCTCTCTAAGGCTCAAACGCCCGCCCCCCAACCACTGCAACATCTTTGGAAATGTTTTTTGAACCTTTCAAGTTTAACAACATCTTTCTTATAGCAGGGACTGCCTGCCCCCAGTTACCCTCGAGGTTGATGGTGAGCTAGCTGCCTTCTTAAACTGCTGCAGTCTATATTCTGGAAATAAACCCACAATGTCATAGTTCCAGGATGAACCCAATTGCAGGAATGGTTGTTGATTTTGAAATCAGTATGGAGAGTAACTTGGAGAGGAATTTGCAGGTGGGATGATGTTACCGTGTATCTCCTACTACTGAGCTTCTAGCTCATCACCCCACTTTTGCACATGCAGGGGATTTAGTTAATCTCTTCTAACTCAAGAATGGTGAACAAATTTCAAGATGAGGTTTGGCACAACAGTAAACAAATTCAGCAATAAAAGAATTGCAAAGCAGTCTGTCAAATAACAATAAGCATAAAGTGTAAACTGATACAATCTCCTTTGCCTTTTTTGGTAGGAAAGACCAAGGCCAAGCTAAGGACTTGAGTTTAATTAAAACCCAATCCTTCTGGCTCTGGCTACATACAATCTGAGCTGACAACAGCAGAATCCGTATAAGAGTGAGGGTCAACAGTGGGTTATCATTAAGCATGGGATTTCCTCCCACCACAGCATCTTATGGACAGGCCTTTGGGGAGGGGAGGCAGAGAAGACAGATTCTTTTCCCAGCTGGAGGAATATGGAATGTAGAGGTGTAGATCAGAAGGAATAAGAATAGGAGTGTGTCATTCAGCCCGTTGAGCCTTTTCCACCATTCAATAGGATCACAGCTGATCCAATATGCCAGATATTCACTTTCTGCATTTTCTTTATCACCCTTGACTCAAGCATGTCTGTCTATTCTCAGCCTTAAATATACACAAGGACTTTGCCCCACAGCTTTCTGTGGCAAGGCATTCCAAAGACACTCAAACCTCAGAAGAAATTCTCATTGCGGTCTTAAATGGGCACCCACTTATTCTCAGACTATGCCCTCTGGTCATATACTTTCCCAAGAGGGGAAACATTCTCTCAGCATTTACCCTGTTAAGCCCTTTACAAATCCTATATGACCCAATGAGAATACCTATCATTCTTCAAAATTCCAGTGAGTGCAGCGCCAACCTATTCAGCCTGAGAATCTCTTCACTCTGGATCGTTCGAGTGAACCTTCTTTGATCTGCTTCCTTAAATAAGGGGATCAATGTGTCAGGATTAGTATTGATCATCTAGGATTGAACTGAAGGGGCAGAATAATCAACTTAAGGTGGTGAATTTTTAGAAACCTCTACCTGACAGTCGTGAGTGCTCCAACATTGAAGGTTGAGATGATGGGCAGATTTTTGTTATGTCAATGAGTTGAGGGATATAGGGTGTAGGCAGGAAAAAAAGCTGAAGCTCAATGACAATCATGATTATATCAAATGGTGGAGGTGGCTTGATGAGCTGCAACGACAATGATTCCTCCTCTTCCTATCTTCCAGTGCTGAAGAGAAGTTGAGAATGTGCATATGGCAGCACATGACACTGTGTATTGACATCAGGCAGTTCAATGGAAAGAGATACACTGTGAAACTGCATTTTCCTAGATAGCCCATCAAAAGTAAAAGGGAAATTCAAATGAAAATGAACAAAGTCAAAGAGACAAACTGAACTCTCACTGGAGGAAAGAGCAGAGCGACGTAACCATAGATATTTTTGGGACAGAAGTATTTTGCATTTGTGCTATTCCTGTATCTGAATGGACTCAGACCAAAGTCCATATCTGGAAAGATAAACAGAGCTGTAAAAAGGCCTTTAAACTAATAAAGAGAGATGCTCTGGCAGAATAATGAAACCAAAAACTACTTGCAAAAGGATGAGAGCAAAGGCCAAATTAATGACTATATAAAATAATTTAGGCCAGTTGCCAATCAATTCCATACCAGCATAACTGTGGCTGCCACAAAAACAGAAATTGTTGGAGATATTCAGCTGATCTCAGGAGTTAACATTTCAAGTCCAGTGATGCTTCTTCAGAAAAACTGAAAGAACTGTGGATGCTGTAAATCAGAAACAAAAAGAAAAGTTGCTAGAAACGTTTAGCAGGTCTGGCAGTATCTATGAAGAGAAATCAAAGTTAATGCTTTGGGTACGGTGACTCTTCCTCAGAACACCCGAAACATTAACTTTGTTTCTTCACAGATGCTGCCAGACATGCAGAGCTTTTCCAGTGACTTATATTTTTGACCCTTCTTCAAAACTGTTTTAAAGTTTCTGTTGAGAGACAAATCAGTCCCACACTTCACTCTATTCTCATAGCTCTAAGTTTATTTCTTTCAAATAAATTCCAGCTCCCCTTCTGTACTACATCAATTTATTACAGCATGCTGACAGCAAATTGGGATCAAAGGACAGTTTATTTTTAGCTATTGGACTATAGTCACTACCTGACCCGAATATTTACTATCTCAATGTTTATAGTAACTGACTCAACTGTCAGAGGACTGCCTGACAGATACATTATTCAGCTGACTCTTGCTACCTGGAGTTGATTTCTTTCTATTTGACAATTTTTTCTCTCCTGTATAGTCTTGCACAACTTTATAGGTTTCTAAGAAATCCTATCCCACATTCTTCTAAACTCCAGTGAACATAGGTCCTAGGCGATTTATTCTCTCTTCATGTTAGAATTTTGCCATCCCAGGTATCAGTCTGGTAAACCTTTTCTGCACTCGCTACATTCCCAAAACATTCTTCCTCAGAAAAAGAAACCAAAACTTTGCTCCATGCTCCATATTCTAATTATGGTCTTACCAAGGCACTGTACAATTAACATAGGACAGGACTTTCAGCCCTCAATGTTGTGCCAACCTTTTATCCTATTCTAAGATCAAACTAACTTACATTCCGTTCATTTTACTATCATCCATGTGCCCATCCAAGAGTCGCTTAAATGTCCCTCATGTACTTCACTCTACTATCATTGCTGGCAGTGCATTCCACGTGTCCAATACTCTCTGTGTAAAGAACCTAACTTTGACATCTCCCCTAAACCTTCCAATCACCTTAAAAATATGCCCCTTTGTGATTGCCATTTCCACCATGGGAAAAAGTCTCTGGCTATTTACTCTATCTACGCCTCTCATCATCTTGTACACTTCTATCAAGTCACCTCTCATCCTTCTTCGCTCCAGTGAGAAAAGCCAGTTGATCCTCAACCTTTGTTCATAAGACATAAACAGTCCAGTCAGCATCCTGGTGAATCTTCTTTGCACCCTCTCTAAAGCTTCCACATCCTTCATGTAATGAAGCGACCAGAACCGAACACATTATTCCAAGTGTTGTCTAACCAGGGCTTTACAGAAGCAGCATGACCTTGTAGTTGTTAAACTCCTGCTAATGAAAGCTAACACACCACACGCCTTCTTAACAACCCTATCAACTTGGGTGGCAACCTTGAGGGATCTATGGATACGGACCCCAAGATCCCTCTGTTCCTCCACACTGCCAAGACTCCTGCCTTTAACCCTGTAATCTACACTAAAATTCCACCTTCCAGAATGAATCATTTCACTTTTCCAGGTTGAACTCCATCCGCCACTTCTCAACCCAGCTCTGCATCCTGTCAATACCCTGTTGCAACCTACAACAGCCCTCCATACTATCCACAATTCCACCAACCTTGGTGTTATTGGCAAACTTACTAAACCACCCTTCCAAGTCATTTATAAAAATCACAAAGTGCTGAGGTCCCAGAATAGATCCCTGCAGTACACCACGAGATACCAAACTCCAGGCTGAATACTTTCAAACTGATAGCCAAATTTCCCTTTTTACTTTCTGAATGAACCTACCATGGGGAAACTTAAAAAATGCCTTGCTAAAATCCATATACACCACATTCACTGCTCTACCTTCAGTGTGTTTTGTCATATCCTCAAAGAATTCAATAAGGCTTGTGAGGCAATAACCTGCCCCTCACAAAGCCATGCTGACTGTTGAATTATGCTTTTCCAAATAATCATAAATCCTGTCTCTCAGAATCCTCTGCAATAATTTGCACACCACCAACATAAGACTGATTGGTCTGTAATTCCCAGGGTTATCCCCATTCCCTTTCTTGAACAAGGGAATAACATTTGCCACCCTCCAATCATCTGGTACTACTGGGCGGCATGGTGTCTTAGTAGTTAGCACTGTTATCTGACAGAGCCAGGGATCCGGGTTTGACTCCATCCTCTGGTAACTGTATGTGGAGTTTGCACATTCTCCCAGTGTCTGCGTGGATTTCCTCCAGGTGCTCTGGTTTCCTCCCACAATCCAAAGATGTGCAGGTGAGGTGAACTGCCATGCTAGATTGCCTAAAGTGTTCGGGGGTGGGGGGTGTAGGTTAGATGCATTTGTCCGGGGTAAATGTAGGATAACAGGGCAGGGGAATGGGTCTGGGTGGGTTACTCTTCGGAGGGTTGGTGTGGACCTTTTGGGCCAAAGGGTCTGTTTCCACACTGTAGGGATTCTACAATGATTCTGTGATGTAGGGATTCTATGATGATGATACTCCATTGGACAGCGAGGACACAAAGATCATCGTCAAAGGCGCGGCAATCTCTTCCCTCACTTCTTGTAATAATCTTGGGTATATCCTGTCTGGCCCCGGGGATTTATTTATCCTATTGCAGCAAGACATCCTTTCTCCTATACTCAAATCCTCTTGCTGTGAAGGCCAATGCAGCATTTGTCTTTTTCACTGCTTGCTGCACCTGTATGCTTACTTTCTGTGACTGCTGTTAAGGACAACCAGGTCTCAATGCACTTCCTCGTTTCCAACCTAGTGTCATTGAGATAATAACCCATTTCCTGTTTTTGCCAAAGTGGATAACTTCTCATTTATCCATATGGGCCATGCATTTGGCCACTCACTCTACTTGTTGATGCTGTATACTGTTGTTTCCTCTAAAGGAAGTAACTAAATGCAGGTAAAATGTGTGCATGTTAGGTGGATTGGCCATGTTAAATTGCTTATTGTGTCCAGGGTTGTGCAGGTTTGGTGGATTAGTCATGGGAAATGCAAGGTTACAGAGATAGAATAGGAGGTTGGGTCTGGCTGGGATGCTCTTGGAGGGTCAGCGTGGACTCAGGCTAAATGGCCTGCTTCCACACTGTAGGGATTGTATGATTTGTGAAACACCTCTGCTCAGTCTGGAGCTTCCTGTTGTGATTTGAACTCCTCGCCGATTTCCAACTTGGGCTTGCTTGTTACCTACACTGCTGTAATGAAATTCAATATTCATTGTTCAACTGGGCACCCAACAGCCTTTCAGAATGAATGTGGAGTTCAATAATTTGGGATCATATCTAATGTTGTCTTTTTTGGACAGCAGCAATTGGTAAAGATTCTATGATTTCTGTTTATGTCTCCTTCCAACAGATCTTTTCTTTCTGCTGCAGTGCACTAGAAGGAATTTCAAAATCTCTCCAGCCCATCCCATGTGTACTGGAAACTTCTTTGAAGTTGTTCTTCCTTCACACCATCGATTAAGTTGCTCACTTTGCATACAATGAAATCATTTCATGTAATTCGTCCAGTTAAGTTGTTCCAATGTAATAATAGATCTGACTGCCTAGTGTTTAGGAACCAGTATGTTAAAGTTGTGCTTGTGACACCAGATACCTCCCAATAAAACAGAGCATGCAGCTCAAAACAATTCTCATGTAGGTTCTGCTGATTAGCCACTGTAAGCCTGACAGAAATACCAGGGTAGGAGATGGAGTTGCAAATATATGGCAGCAAATGAGGAGAATCCCGGAGAGAGTTGAAATAAACTAGCTGAACAAAATCTGATGATTGGCTAGTTGGCAAGAAATAAAATGTTTGCAAGATATATATAATCCTCAGTCATCGTTATTTTAGTGATTTTATTTTAATATGAATGTTAGTATTGCTAATAAATAGGTCTTCTAAGACGACAGGTCTAAACAATTAAAACACACAAGTCTATGTTATGACTGTACATAAACATTTGTAAATGGCTGTTTGAAAACATCATATTGAAAAGAGCAACGAAAGAAAACCTGATATGTCTGTGCCTAGGCTCATGATGAGATTTGTAATTCTATCCAATTAAATTTCTTACTGAAAGATGCCATTATTTTCAAACATATTCTGCTACAGTAAATGTATTTCCTGCTTTAAGCAGTAATGCAGAAAACTTTCATTCTATTTTAATCCTCATTTTTCCACAATTCAACTAACATCACAGCATTATTTTTAGAACTCAGACTTTTGACCTCATGCCTCAAGAATAGTCTATCCATGCCTCAACAGGTTTGAAAGACTCAACATTACTACTGACTTTATATACAATCTTCATGGACGATGACTTAAAATTTAAAACACACTGCAGTATCTCTTCAAATCTTCGTTATCCTCATTGTGCCAATTGTATCAGTTTTTAAAAAGTGTGAAAAAAGTCAGAACTTAGAAAAATATTTTACAAAAATGTTTGAGACTGTAATTTTAAAATGAATTTTCTGTTTCCTTATATGGCACAGAGACCTGATATAGTTCATCTTTAAGAAGTCAGATGTTCAGTTTCCTCCTGCTAACCCCTCAACCCTCAATCTCTGTTCCAATGTAAAAAGAACGCAGAACTGTTCGTTCAGACCTGAACTCCAGGATGTACCAATGGTTAATGTTCCTGTACCATCTTGCTCACTGGTGACTGCCAGCCGCTGATTTTGAGGAACCTTCAGGAATGACAGGGAATGGATTCCCTTTGTTTGTTTCCATAGCTTGATAAACTAAGAGCAGAAATAATGCCACGATGAGAAGCACCACAATCTGTATCCAGATGGAGACAGAACGCGGACTTTTACTCTTTTCCAATTTGACCTGTGTCACTGGCTGGATTTTGGGTAAAGGCCTCCTTGGAAGTGCGTCCTTGTAAGTGAACTCAATTGGTCTCCCAGCAGCTCCTCTGATTGGTTTACGACAAGTGGCACTAATGAAGAGTCAGAAAGAATGAAATGAATAAAAGCATTTAATACATGATAAGCTTACCACAGTTGCAATTTGGGTTTTGAAGAGTAACACACCCCAGTGGATATATAGGCCTTGGAAAGGCACAGGACAGATTCACCAGGCTAAGGAGTTTAGGAATACATTTTGCTTTGACTAGGCTTGTAAAAAGGATGGTCTCGAACAAGACGCCATTTGATACAGAAGGACAGGAGGTTGGTTCAAAACTGAGATGAGGAGAAACTGTGAATTTGTGGAATGCACTGCCCAAGAACACAGTAGAGACAAAATCTATCAATAGATTCAAGGAAGAAATGGATATATTCCTGATGGAAAGTGGGAGAACGGAACATGGGAACAGGCAGCAAAGTGGAGTTGAGACCAGGATAAGATCAGTTAGGATGATGTTAAATGTTGGGACAGACTTGAAGGGCTGAATTCAGCCCGCTCCTAATTCCTATGTTCCGTTACTTGAATACAGAAGATTTAAAATCATGTCCTAGGAAACTGCCTACAATGCATTCCGTTAACTCACCCCATAAGCTCCTTTTGCCAATCTGGTTAACTCACTGTTCAAATCCTCCAAGATTATTTCATTCCCATTATTACACTCCAATTTCCTGATTTATAGTCTAACTACTACTGCCTGAAAGGAGACAGGTGATGAAGCTATATCCTACTCCGATCAATAGATTTTCTGGGCTTTTATTTCATAGCTTCAGCCATACGTAACTGACATTCTGATTTTCTAGATGATGTTCCTCTCTACTACCTTCACCTCATGTTTTATTGCCATGGGCCTTTCTCAGCTTGCCTTTTGCTTAAAAATGCGAAACACTTTGGAGTACCCGATTCCCAACTCACCATACAATCAGGTCTCAGCAGTGACTAAAGGACCAAACCCATTTATCTATGTTTCTGGCATTAATACATTTTTGGTACATAAGTTCAAAAAAACACCTTGAATTTTAGCTGTTTATTATATTTTGCACTGTATCATTAGATTACCTACAGTGTGGAAACAGGCCCTTTGGCCCAACAAGTCCACACTGCCCCGCCGAAGCGTAACCCACCCATACCCCTACATCTACATCTACTCCTTACCTAACACTACGGGCAATTTAGCATGGCCAATTCACCTGACCTGCACATCTTTGGACTGTGGGAGGAAACCGGAGCACCCGGAGGAAACCCACGCAGACACGGGGAGAACGTGCAAACTCCACACAGTCAGTCGCCTGAGGCGGGAATTGAACCCGGGTCTCCGGCGCTGTGAGGCAGCAGTGCTAACCACTATGCCAACCACTATGCCACTGTATCCTTAGACACAAGTGCCCTATTTCTGTAGGCCTTTTCTGACATGATTTATTTGATTTTCTCCACATCTCTACTCTCCTTATAGACTGAAGTCTCTTCTTTAGATTCATAAATTTACCTTTATTAGAAACCTTTTTGCCTGTCAGTAGTTTAATGTTTTACCAACTAGTCTAGTTACTGGATTTGCCAGAGTCCTTGTCTCAGCTCAGAATATGTAGAGTCCAACCTATTTGAAAAGTTCCCTCTTTTCCTTAACCCTATGAATTAAGACCATAAGACATAGGATCAGAAGTAGCCATTCAATCCATCTGAGATCATGGCTGCTCTGATAATCTTCAACTTCACTTTCCTGCCTTATCCCCTTAAACTCTTGCTATACTTACAGATTTAAAAAAAATCTGTCTATTACAGTCTTGAATATATGTAACAAACTAACTAGCACAGCTGTCTGCTGTAAAGAATTCCACAGGCTGACTGCCTTCAGAGAAGAAAATACTCCTCGTCTCTGTTGGAATTGGTCATAAATTTCCAATTCTTCTTATGTAGAGGGGTTCTTTAGTAAGTCCGAGATTCTGTGAAATGAAACCGCTGTAAAGATACTCCATTTTAGGTACAGCAGTCCCCACCCTACCTGATCCCTGTCGGTATTGGTGCCTGATCAGGGAACATGTCTTCTCGCACATTGTCCTTCACAACTTCCTTTTGTTCCACCTATAAAGAAAATAGGAACACTTTCATTTAAGGTTTAGTTGTGGTAACTGGCTTTAGAATGATAGAAACTAAAAGACCCAGAACTCGACAGAGATAGAGAGAGAGAATCTACTCTGTGGTACAGGAGTTGCCTACATTCCTGTTTTTTTCTCTTTGCCTTTTCATTTGTTGAGGGTAGCTGATTATCTGGCATTTATTTAACCAGCCCATCTGCTCTCTGCTTTTCCTGCAGAAAATAATTATTTGGATTTACAGAAGTTACTCCACATACCAACTCAAGCGTTCTGGTGCATGAAGGAAACCAAAATTGTTTTCCCTCTAATAAAGCAGAATTCAACAATTGCCTTTACACAGGTCTAGTACTAATCATGACAACTGCAGATGAGAGAGATTGGACCTCTTCAATTTTTCTGCAAAATATATATACATTTTTAAAAACATCTGATATGCTTTTTAAGCCCTGCACAAACACATCATCAACACATCTGAAAGAAATAAACTTCACAGATGTGAAGTTAATTCCTAACTAATGAGTTGTTAAGGACTACTTTCCTTGAACACCAATGCACCAAACCACACATAAAGGATCTGTTTCTTTTTATTTCACTTCTAGAGCTTATTTACACTTATCTTCAATCCCAATGAAAGACTGGGCAATTTTATAAAGTGCTGTATTCAAATCAAAAAGGTAAATAACAAAGTGCAACCAAATGAGATTAGAGAAATTAAAATAATGGACAACAAAGATATAATGAATATAATGATTGCAAGCAATTAATGTTTCAACACCCAATTAGAGCTAAAAACAATGTCTGCAAATGCTGGAAACCAGATTCTGCATTAGTGGTGCTGGAAGAGCACAGCAGTTCAGGCAGCATCCAAGTACCTTCGAAATCGACATTTCGGGCAAAAGTCCTTCATCAGGAATAAAGGCAGTGAGCCTGAAGCGTGGAGAGATAAGCTAGAGGAGGGTGGGGGTGGGGAGAAAGTAGCATAGAGTACAATGGGTGAGTGGGGAGGGGATGAAGGTGATAGGTCAGGGAGGAGAGGGTGGAGTGGATAGGTGGCAAAGGAGATAGGCAGGTAGGACAAGTCCAGACAAGTTACTGAGCTGGAAGTTTAGAACTAGGGTGAGGTGGGGGAAGGGGAAATGAGGAAACTGTTGAAGTCCACATTGATGCCCTGGGGATGAAGTGTTCAGAGGCGGAAGATGAAGCGTTCTTCCTCCAGGCATCTGGTGGTGAGGGGGTGGCGGTGAAGGAAGCCCAGGACCTCCATGTCCTCGGCAGAGTAGGAGGGGGAGTTGAAATGTTGGGCCACGGGGCGGTGTGGTTGATTGGTGTCTATTAGATTAGATTAGATTACTTACAGTGTGGAAACAGACCCTTCGGCCCAACAAGTCCACACCGCCCCGCCGAAGCAGAACCCACCCATACCCCTATATTTACCCCTTGCCTAACACTGCAGGCAATTTAGCATGGCCAATTCACCTAACCTGCACATCTTTGGACTGTGGGAGGAAACCGGAGCACCCGGAGGAAACCCACGCAGACACAGGGAGAATGTGCAAACTCCACACAGTCAGTCGCCTGAGGTGGGAATTGAACCCAGGTCTCTGGTGCTGTGAGGCAGCAGTGCTAACCACTGTGCCACCATGTCCCGGAGATGTTCCCTAAAGCGCTCTGCTAGGAGGCGCCCAGTCTCCCCAATGTAGAGGAGACCACATCGGGAGCAACGGATACAATAAATGATATTAGTGGATGTGCAAGTAAAACTTTGATGGATGTGGAAGGCTCCTTTAGGGCCTTGGATAGAAGTGAGGGAGGAGGTGTGGGCGCTAGGTTTTACAGTTCCTGCAGTGGCAGGGGAAGGTGCCAGGATGGGAGGGTGGGTTGTTTGGGGGCGTGGACCTGACCAGGTAGTCGCAGAGGGAACGGTCTTTGTGGAAGGCGGAAAGGGGTGGGGAGGGAAATATATCCCTGGTAGTGGGGTCTGTTTGGAGGTGGCGGAAATGTCGGCGGATGATTTGGTTTATGCGAATGTTGGTAGGGTGGAAGGTGAGCACCAGGGGCGTTCTGTCCTTGTTACGGTTGGAGGGGTGGGGTCTGAGGGCGGAGGTGCGGGATGTAGACGAGATGCGTTGGAGGGCATCTTTAACCACGTGGGAAGGGAAATTGCGGTCTCTAAAGAAGGAGGCCATCTGGTGTGTTCTGTGGTGGAACTGGTCCTCCTGGGAGCAGATCCGGCGGAGGCGGAGGAATTGGGAATACGGGATGGTATTTTTGCAAGAGGTAGGGTGAGAAGAGGTGTAATCCAGGTAGCTGTGGGAGTCGGTGGGTTTGTGTCAAGTCGGTCATCATTAATGGAGATGGAGAGGTCCATGAAGGGGAGGGAGGTGTCAGAGATGGTCCAGGTAAATTTATGGTCAGGGTGGAATGTGTTGGTGAAGTTGATGAATTGCTCAACCTCCTCGCGGGAGCACGAGGTGGCGCCAATGCAGTCACCAATGTAGCAGAGGAAGAGGTGGGGAGTGGTGCCGGTGTAATTACGGAAGATCAACTGCTCTAAGTAGCCAACAAAGAGACAGGCATAGCTGGGGCCCATACGTGTGCCCATGGCTACCCCTTTGGTCTGGAGGAAGTGGGAGGATTCAAAGGAGAAATTGTTACGGGTGAGGACCAGTTCGGCCAAACGAATGAGAGTGTCGGTGGAAGGGTACTGTTGGGGATGTCTGGAGAGGAGAAAACTGAGGGCTTGGAGGCCCTGGTCATGGCGGATGGAGGTGTTGAGGGATTGGATATCCATGGTGAAGATGAGGCATTGGGGGCCAGGGAAACGGAAGTCTTGGAGGAGGTGGAGGGCGTGGGTGGTGTCTCGAACGTATGTGGGGAGTTCCTGGACTAGGGGGGATAGGATAGTATCGAGGTAGGTAGAGATGAGTTCAGTGGGGCAGGAGCATGCTGAGACAATGGGTAGGCCAGGGTGGTCAGGCTTGTGGATCTTGGGAAGGAGGTAGAACCGGGCAGTGCGGGGTTCCCAGACTGTTGTGATATACATAAATGATTTGGAGGAAGATGTATGTTGCATCATTAGCAAGTTTGCAGATGACACTACAATTGGTGGACGAGTAGATAGTGAAGGGGACTGTCAGAGAATACAGCAGAATGTAGATAGATTGGAGATCTGGGGAGAGAAATGGCAGGTGCAGTTCAATTCAGATAAACGTGAGGTGATGCATTTTGGAAGACGCAATTCAAGAGCGAACTTTACAGTAAATGGAAAAATCCTGGGGAAAAAAAAAATCTATGTACAGAGAAATGCTTTCCTTCATTGGAGGCGGTATTGAGTATAACAGTTGGCAGGTCATGTTACAATTGTATAAGACTTTGGTTCAGTCACATTTGGAATGCTGCGTACAGTTCAGGTTGCGACATTATCAAAAGGAATTAGATGCTTTGGAGAGAATGCAGAGAAGATTCACCAAGATGTTGCCTGGTATGGAGGGTGCTAACTATGAGGATAGGTTGAGTAGATTAGGATTATTTTCATTGGAAAGAAAGTGGTTGGGGGGAGACCTCCTATTTTGTGGCCTACAAAATCATGAGAGGTGTAGACACCGTGGATAGCAAGAAACATTTTCCCAGAATGGAGGACTTAATTACTAGGGGTCACGAGTTCAAAGTGAGCAGGGAAAAAGTTTAGGGGAGATATACGTGGAGAGTTCTTTATGCAGAGGGTGGTTGGCGCCTGGAATGCATTGCTAGTGGAAGTGGTAGGGGTGGGAATGATAGCGTCATTTAAGATGATTGGACAGGTAGCAAAGGGATACACATCCTTAGAAAATGGCTGGCAGATTTAGATAGAGGATATGGATCGGCGCAGACTTGGAGGGCCAAAGGGCCTGTTCCTGCACTGTAGTGTTCTCTCTTAGGTTAGCACAAGAGGGCCGAAGGAGAAGAGAGCATTGAGTGTGTTAATGAGGATTGGTACAGGCATGGTGAGCATAAATACTCTATTAAATAGCTCAGATTACGAAATGAATATTCCTGTTTTCCATTTTAGCAGATGCTATTTTAGCCAATACTGGCTGTAAATTCCCTCCCTAATTCATCTACAGCACATGGACTGCAGCAATTCAGGAAGGTAGCTCACCATCACCTTCTCAAGGCAAGTAGTGACAAGCAATAAAGACTGGCCAGCCAGCAATGCCCATGTCTCTTGAAAGAATTTTTAAAAATTGAATATGCATTAAGATCATCAAGAGTCACTTCTGGATCCTGATGACATAACATCAGATGTAGTAGTTAAATCTCAATTGCGTTCAATTCTGCAAAAACAGTCCAATACGACTATTAAACCATTCTTTAGAGAGCTTGCACGTTGCTGTAGCAAACTGTTCAATTACAGCCACAAGTACTTCATTAAAACATCAACAAACTGCCCGTAAGCTATTTTATGCTCTGAGATCGCAATAGATTTGCTCAACACTCTATAAACTGAATGCAGATGGATCTTTTGGCACTCCATACCTCTCAGCTTGGAGGCCTGTATTCAGGTCCCACCTGCGCCAGAAGTATGTCACCGCACATTTCTCCAGAGTTGTGTCAAAACATATCTGAACCGGTTGATTATAAAACACTTACAAATCTGTACGAATTCTTCTGAACTTCAAATATTTGAAATGTTTTTCAGCACTAATTCCTGTTTTTATGCTGCTCAATTCAAAATGCAACAAACGTTTTATTAACTGGTACCTATGGAACCAGTGGGGTACCAGTTGCTCAAATATTATAATGTAAAAACATATATTAAGTAATAGAAATATAATGCAGGGTGTATACACATCACTGTTATACTTTACATGGGAGCTTTCTCACTCGCACCCTCAACTGACTACTCGGACATTGAGAATATTGGGATAAAACAGTAAACTTCTGGTATTTTGGGTATATAATTTTTGATAGTTTATTGAGAGTGTCGGTTCCTAAGGTGCTGGTTAAAACAAGCTTGCTGTACTAATCAATTTTTTTACACTGTCTAATTTTTAAAATATATAATAATTTGAATTTTTGACTGTGAAACACTGACAATGTTATGCAATATTCCAAGTAAATCACTTACCCAACTATATTCAGTTTTTCTCTGCCTGGTTATTACAGGAGTTTTGGTCTTACTTGTAAACAGCTCCTTCTTTTCAGTTACAATCTCTGAATAATCAAAAGACAAGTAAGTGTTATTCACCAAGTTCTGCTCTTGGATTACAGAAACAATGCAATGTACAATTCGCTGGGGCTCACTATCTCACAGAAATAAAACAAGCTGAATCTTAGACAGCAATCAAACAATTTGGTGTTGAACACAGTGCAAATGCAATGGGAAAACGTGCAAGGTAGTATACCAACATTTATACAATTAACATTTAGTTGATTTCATAAAGTTAAAGTGTTAACACTGTTGTCTCTCCAGAGCTGAAGTTTCTCTAAGACAAGAGTATTTCCAACATTTTGTGTCTTTATTTGTGATAGCACTTAATCACTTTGGTTAGGCTGTAGTTAAGATACTGTGATCAATTACTGGCACCTTGTTTTAGGAAAAATGGTACTGGAGAGATTTATCATGACAATATTAGGAGTCAAACTCTTTCATTCTGAAAAGAGATGAAAGAAACTTGCATTCTTCACAAAAACTAGAGAGAGACATGCATGTACCTATTCTGCCCTTCATGACATATTGTTCATTACTGAAGTAGTTAAAGTATCTCATTATCATAACTCCTCTGATTCTAACAATTCAGTATTTTTCCTGCAAATCTGTTTCTCCAGCTCTTAGTATAATAGCTCAGAGACTGTTCCTCTGTAAAGAATTGTTAAGAAACATCAATTGAAGTAGAATAAAAGAGGAAACTTTCTTTTTAAAAAAAATTAATTGAATAAATATTTGACAGCAAAATATTAAAATGAATGGCGAGGCAAGGGTAGGGAAATGGGACAGGATAAAAAGTTTGTAATGTGTTAACTCTGAACAATGTGTCAAAGAACTCAAAATTCTTTGCAGTTGAAATAAATGTATAAATTACAGTTGAATCAGCTCCTGAACTAAACACTAGTTACTGCCCAGCAGTTCCATGAGAAGTGACGCTTCAATAAAAGTAAATCTGAAATATTTTAACAACCTACATTCGTATAAAGAGGAGATTGTAATGGAAAGGCTCCTTCCTGTCAAACCAGGATCAGGGGAGTATCAATACACCTCAACTGAGTTTGGTTCCTGCTTATCCTCAACACAAAATTAAGATTCAGTCCCATTTAGTTTCATTTCGATAATTACAAACTCAGGAGGATACAGAATTGGAGAGATGGGTTTTAAGAGTAAAACAGCGGATGTTGAAGATCTGTGCAGAGAAAGCAAAGATAATGTTTAGAGTCCAGTGAGTTCTGAAGGATCGGAACATTTACTTTGCTTTCTCTCCACAACTGCTGCCAGACCTGCTGAATTTCTCCAACAATTTGTCTTTGCTTCAGGATTTAAAGACAATTGTTGTTTTGTGATGGATACCAAAAGTAGCTGCAAAAGTTCATACAGCATCTTCTTTTATTTAAACTGGCAGCTACAAAAGACAATTGTGAATAAGCTGGGTTTACTCACCTTCCTCCGTGTCACTGTACTGATCAGAATCTGTGCTCCCATTTGGTTGATTTTCCTCAATTACTGAGCCCTGGTCCATCAGCTGTTCCAGCTTTTTCTCATAAACCTTTCTTGTGGTGGCTGCACAACATCAGTAAGGGAGAGAATTAGGATGTTACTCATATTATCTGCAGCTTTCTGATTCAATACCTCAAATAAGTACAATAAAGCATGCTAACAGAAGTAAAACATCCGACACAAAAAGGTATTGTTTTGTACAAGTGATCAGCATATTTGGAAGAAACAGCACCTATAAGGATATAGAACAGCGTTTCAGCTAGGAAACAGGGTTAAGGGGAAGAGTAACTGTATGCCAATTAGAGCTCTTTTTCTCTTTAGTCAGATTACTAGACTTTAACATCTCCATATCAGGTATACTTCACACCGTGAACACCTGCAACTCCTTAATATGTTCTTAAAAAAATACAACCACTGGTTGTGTGCACTACCCCCATATTCACTAGTATTGGTCGGCAGCAGACTGCTTTGGATTGAATAATGAAAATAGACAGACTCTAACCTCACACCTTTAATGCATTGTCTGAGCTGCGATGTCACCTTAATAAAACCTAAGTTGTCTCGAGAGTATGATCTGAAAGAAGTTCTAAGATTTATATATTAATGAACTGAAACCTGCAACCCATTCTAAAAGATGAAAGACTTAACAGCAATCTAGTTTTATTCAACATATCGTATCAGTTGCATGCATGACACTGTGATCTTTTGCTATAAATTCTGTGCATTATGATCCTGCTCCACAGCTATCTGATGAAGGAGCCGGACTCCAAAAGCTAAGTACTTCCAAATAAACCTGCTGGACCATAACCTGGTGTTGCGATTTTTAATTTTCACACAAGGAGGCAGTGACTGGAGATGAGGTATGTCCATAAGATCTAGGATAAGAAACAGGCCATTCAGTCCATCAAGTCTGAATGCTAAATTCTACTAATAATATGGTCATTGTTTTCTAGGGGATCTTTGACTTTGGCATTATTTATCGAAACCTGCACATCACCAAATCCAAAACAGCCTGATCTCTGGTAGGATCCACAAGATGGTGGCACCATCAGGCTAAGTAGTGTTTGGACTGAGCCCCTCCACTCCAGACCAGCTGTCTCATTGTCCTGACATTGCAGGGAGTCTGGAGTGGTGTTGGCTACAGTGATAGGGGAGCTTCGTAGGTTTAATACGTGGACTCCTGAAATGGCAGCAGGGCATCAACTGCAGCAATGGTGCAGTAGGTACTTCTGACTGCAGTAGGCTTGGAATGTGGATTCTTTTCAGTGATAGGTCATTGACCGCGGTGGTGCCGGTGCCCAGAGTGGGGGCTGCAGTAGGCTGGGAGTGGGAACCAAGTCCTGGAGCCGTTTTGAGGACCCCAGCTGAACTCTAAGTACTTTTTTATTCTTTTGTACCTCAAAATGGCACCAGATTGGGGTGACAGAACAATTTTCACTATCTCCCTAGGTATATGTGATCATAAATCATTCTTTCATTCATTCAACAAACATTTCTAGAAAACTGTTCTCAATACACTGAATTCTTCCACATAGCTTCCTCTGCCAATCCAGCTATTCCAATTTACATGAAGATTCAAGTCACCCATAAGTAATGTATTGCTTTTCTTACATGGTGTCATTTTCTACAAATTTTTAGAATTGGAATTATGTTTATTGTCACATGTGTTCACATGAGTACAGTGAAAAGTTTAAAGTTTACAAAGTTGCCACTTATGGTACCTAGGAACAGATTCTTAGGAATAAGTTAGAAAGATAAAGAAATGAAAAGTTCAGCATTACAGACCTTTGTGCCATTTTAGGTACAAAAAGGTAAGTAGGTATAAAATTTATTCTCAGTCCTACTAAACAACTACTGTTTGGAAACCTATAGACTATTCCTATAAAAGTATTCTAATACTATTTCTCCTAAAGGAAACAGGCTGTTTCCATCAGGTTGCTTTTAACCATCTCCTTTAGCTAGATTCCAAGAGTGGCAGCCAGGTTGTTACTATGTAGAATTAAACAATCTGATTTTATGCCAACAATAAAGCATTTCCAGCTTTCCCGATTAGCAATCAAATTTCAGCATTCAAATTCAGCACCACCTGAAGATTACAAAACGTATTTCTAAAGGAATTGTTACTAGTTTTTCAGACTGAAGTACGAACACAATGCCACCGTGAAACAAGACAATCCATATCCAGCATTCTGCAAATGCTTGCAAATATGTGGGGCTACCAGTCATCAGAAACTAAAAGAGGGAACATTTTCCATTATTCTCAATGCATGGGAGGGGTGGAATGCAGGTTTGTGCAGGTCATGCTCCTATAATGTATGATTCGTTAACATAAATTTGCTGTAATGTGATCAATGAATTGGGGACACTTTTTAAAGCACAAATTTTTAAAATGTGTATTGGCTGTAATGTGATTACATCGCCAACACTTTAAGCATGATTTCTAGAAATGCAATTTTTCTATAATGCAGGGTTACACAAGAACACGACCATTGCATTATGGAAGAACTACTTGTATAGGAATGAATGGGATGGAACTGATATGATGAGGACAAAAGAAATAGACTGGTAATTACATGGGAGGTTAGGGTAGAATGAGGATTCTGAAAAGTACTATTGCAATAAAGATATTAATTTTACCACAATGTTTCATGATTCCTGTTTGGTAGCTACACAGTGTTTACATGCAGGGGTGAATCCCACACGTAAGTAGATCTGAACTTGGTACGCAGGAAGTTACTTTACAACTTCTTTGCTGAAAGTGACAAATGCTTTCCAAAAACAAAAGGACAGGACACACTGTGGTAAGTATGAAGAATGGAAGAAAAAAAAAAGAGATTGATGAAGAACTATGACTATTCAGAACCATTCAGTCTCAGGTCTCGGTTCTGAACAGTCACATCAGACTCAAAATGTTTCTGTCTCCTCAGATTCTGCCAGATCTAGAGTTTCTCCAGTATTCTCTGTTTTTGTTTCAGGTTTCCACAATATTGTGCTTTTATATGAAGACTGAAGATCCTGACTGAGAGGAAAAAAAAGTAGTCCTATAGCAGGAGTGGCATGTTCAAATTGATCCTACTCAGAGCCACTTAAAGGCTGTAACCAAAACTATTTTGGTAGAAAGTGACCTCTGTGATTGCAACCATGATATCAGTGGAATGGCATGTAAAAACGCTTTTATAATCAAAGGGAACCTCACAGGTTGCATTCAACATCTGTACATGCAATTTCCAATAGGAAATATGTACATTAACTATCAACGGAAGACACAACTCATGAACTGATGAATGATATACTCATACAAGTGGAAATCTGGAGTCTGAGTTATGAACACAGGCTGCTCACACCGATGGGAAGGTGCCTGAATGATATTATTAGATGGTGATATTGATAATCAAGAAAATTATGGGAAGAAATTTCAAGAAATGTAAGAAAATAAGCTGCTGGAGAAAGGTGATGGGAACATGAATTCAAATTGTTCAGTTTTACATCATGAAATGACTTCTGGTTGTAACAGAAGTGAAAGCGCTGGAAGAACTTGAAAAAACTGGATGGTGCAACGAACAACTGTCTGATTGAAGAATTATATTTAATTGATAGCTTTCTCATCTTTAACCCCTTAGTAAATAAAGATGGGCCTTTCACTGCATAGTAGCAGTGTAATTCGATATTAATACTCACCCACAATAGGACCTGCAGAAAATCCATATTTTATAAGTTGTTCTTTTAAATCTTCATCCGACAAATCAGACACCTCGATGAACTCTTTCTCTTCCACAGTGGTTTTATCTGTCTTTTTTGTGGATTTCTGTATAAGAAAGAAACTATTAAATAAAACACTGACATACATGGAAATATTCAGGTCAAGCATTTTTAAAATTTCTGTGGTAGTTGAACGCTTTGCTTCCCCACTCCCCCTCAACCCTTTTGATCAGAATGGTACAGAATTAAACTACAGCACCCGAAGATCGCAGAGAAAAACTCCACTACTGTCCCTGTGATAATGCATCTGACAGCACAATATAAGCTACAATTTGGAGATGCTGGTGTTGGACTGGGGTGGACACTGGATTATAGTCCAACAGATTTATCTGAAGAAGGAATGGGGACTCAGAGCTTGTGGTTTCAAATAAACCTGTTGGACTACAACCTACTGTCGTGTGATTTTTGTCCTTGGCACAATATAAAGTTTTGTTGTCAGATAACTTTGTTGACAAGAACAGTCATAGATTCACAGTCCACAAAGACAGCTGTATGCCTTACCATTTCTACGATGCCTCTATGAAATACATAACATCAGTTGTATCACACTTTGATCTTTTCCTATAAATTTGGTGTCCTGTGATCCTGCCCCAATAGCTACCTCTCGAAGGAACAGTGCTCCGAAAGCTTGTACTTTCAAATAAACCCATTATACTATAATCTGGGGTTGTGTGACTTTTAACTTTGCCCTCCCCATTCCAACACTGTTCTTGCCCCATAGCTTCATAGTTGTTTCTTCTTTCTGATGGAAACAAATTAATCTGCTTCCACCAACCTCAGACAGTGCACCCTGAATCACAACAACTCAATGTTTTAAAAATATTTCTCTTCTCCCCATTGGGTATTTTGTCAATTAACTTAAATCTCCATCCTGCGAGAATGAGCCTCCAGTCCACAAAAACAACTTCTCTTTATGTATTCTATCAGAATCCTTTAAATACACCTTCGCATTGAGAGCAACAACAGTCCATGTAACTGAAGTCTTTCAACAATTCTAAAATTCTTGTATCCCTTTTCTGCATTCTTCCAAGGCTTTATAGTCTTCCTAAAGCACGGTGACCAGAATTGAATTTAGCAATTTAGCTAAGGGAAAAGTTTAACATAACATCTATCCTTTTAGCACTTTTTTTTAGAATAAGACTTTAAGGTGTGTTCTTTAGACATTAATATTTCAGGTATAGTTCATTCTTGAAATCCAAAACCTACGCTTAACTGTTCTCACCACAGATCACAACTAACCTGCTGTGTATCACAGAATCTTTGTGGCGCAGACGAGGCAATTGGCCCATTGTTCCTACACTGACTCGGTAGCACCAATCTGATGTTTCCCATACCCTTGCACAACATTTTTATCTAAATAATTATCCAATACTCTCAATGGAACTTGCCCCCATCAGAGTTCCATACCCTAAAACCTTACTCAATGAAAGATTTTTCGTCACTTCACCTTTGCTTCATTTGCAATCACTTTTATAGTATACCCTGGTTTTTCTTCACATCATATAAATCTTTCACCTTTTACTCTACTCCTAACATCATTTGTCACAGAGACTCAAATCTAAAGAAATTATCCCCCACCTCAGCCCTTTAGGGTTCTACTTAACTGCCTCCTTTCAGGTTCTCTCCTGTGGCATGTGGAGACAGTTTGATGAGTCCTATCCAAATCTGTCAATATGAACTTCTTCACAAAGCTGAGAGCCTTATCTTTCTCACATAATCTGCAGATTTCTAACTAAAGTCTCAGAGTCAGGGGTGGGTCATTTAAGACAGACATGAGGGAGAATCTGGAGTTCTTTACCTTGCAGCGTTGAGGCTGGATCATTCAGCATACTCAAGGCTGAGATAGACAAATTTTTAATCTAAGGGAATCAGGGATTATGGGGAAAAGGCTAGAAAGTGAATTTGAGGATTATTAGATTAGCTGTGATCTCATTAAATGATGGAGTCTGCTCTATGGGTCAAATGGCCTATTTCTGATCCTTTGTCTTAAATGTTTCACAAACTTAATCCTTCTGAGTGGACTTGTTTTCTGAATTGCCTCGAGAAAGAAATTAAACATGTTTTTCTACTCCACCTTGATGACCTTTTTTTTCAAATGCTCAAGCTTAGATTCTTCTGAATGGAAAACAAAGTCAAAGGCCTCACATATGTTCACTATCTGTCAAACTCTAAATATCTTTCCATTAACATCATAGGGGTTTGCAGTCTTATGGTGTGATAAAAAGGCGGATTGAAGCACTGTTCTGAAAGAATGTCTGACCTTTGTTTTCAGAGGAAGGGGTGGACATGGGTACAGTTACAATGCTTAAAAGACATTTGGATAAGTACATGAATAAGAAATGTTTGGAGGAATATGGGCCAAGGGCAGGCAGGTGGATTAGTTTAGTTTGGAATTATGGTTGGGATGGACTAGTTTCTATGCTGTATGACTATGACTCTATTCCTGTGGAGTTTTAAAGGATCTTAAAAAATTATGCCCTCTTGTTCATCTTACAAGTAGGAACAGTTTCACCCCATCTACATATCCACCCCCTTCATGATTTTGAAAGCCTCTATCAGTTCTTCTCCAAGGAGAACAGTCCCAACTTCTTCAATCAATCCTCAATGAAATGCATCACTAGAACCATTTTGCAACCAGTTCTGCACTCTCTCCGATGCTGTGTAATATCTGTGCTGTGTAACTCTCTCTGTAATATGGCCCCCAAAACTGTGCATAATATTCTAGCTAAAGTTTAATAAGTCCAGCATCATTTCCTTGCTCCTGTACTTGATGTCACAATTATTAAAGCTGAGAACACTATGCTTTTGCTCTTTGCTCTTGCACCCCCAACAGAATTGTAACCCAGTAGCTCCTGTCTTTCCTGTTTTATTTTCAGCTTTATATATTTTGCAACATTATTTTCCTTAAGTCATCTTCCAGAAATTTGTTGGTATACACAGACAAGCCTCTGCTTCTACATTCCCTGCAAAATTGGACCATTTAATTCAGATTAAACCAACTTGATTGAATATTTCGAAGAGGGAACCAGATGTAGATGAGGATAATGCATTTGATGTATTCAGCATGGACTTCAGCAAAATCTTTGACAAGGTCTCACACTAGAGACTGATAACAAAGGTAGGTGCCCATGGGATTCAAGGAAATTTGGCCAATCGATACAGAATTAGCTGAGCGGTAGGAAGTGGAAGGTGATGGTCCAAGGGCACATTTTTTTGACTGAAAGGCTGTGTCCAATAGAGTTCCATAGGGATCAATGTTGTGGATCTTGCTGTTGCGGTACATATAAATAACTTAGAATTGAATGTAGGAGGGTTGATCAGTACATTTATGGATTAAACACAAAATTAGTGAGGCAGTTAAATAGTGAGGAGGATAGTCTTAGATTACAGGATGTAGATGGGCTGATCAGTGGGAAATGGAATTCAGTCTGGATAAGTGTGATGTGATGTACTTGGGTAAGATAAACTAGGCAAGGGAATACACGTTGAACAGTAGGACCGTGCAAAAGAGTATGTAGGCCCACTGGTCCCTGAAATTAACAGGACAGGGAGATAAAGTGGCTCAGAAGGCAGATGGGATACTTGCCTTTAGTAGGTGAAGGATAGGTGATGCTGGAACAGTGTAACATGGCACAGTGGTAGTGTCCCTACCTCTAAACTGGACCACCCAGATGGCCTCCTTCTTCAAGGACCGCAATATCCCCCCAGACGTAGTCGACGATGCCCTCCACCACATCTCTTCCACTTCCCGCTCCTCCGCCCTTGAGCCCTCCCCTCCAACCGCCACCAGGACAGAACCCCACTGGTCCTCACCTACCACCCCACCAACCTCCATGTCCAACATATCATCTGCTGTCATTTCCGCCACCTCCAAACTGACCCCACCACCAGCGACATATTTCCCTACCCTCCTCTCCGGTATCAGCGTTCTGAAAAGACCACTCCCTCCGTGACTCCCTCGTCAGGTCCACACCCCCCACCAACCCAACCTCCACTCCCGGCACCTTCCCCTGCAACCGCAAGAAATGCAAAACTTGCGCCCACACCTCCCCCCTTACTTCCCTCCAAGGCCCCAAGGGATCCTTCCATATCCGCCACAAATTCACCTGCACCTCCACACACATCTCTATTGCATCCGCTGCACCCAATGTGGCTTCCTCTATATTGGGGAGACAGGCCGCCTACTTGTGGAACGTTTCAGAGAACACCTCTGGGACACCCAGACCAACCAACCCAACCACCCCGTAGCCCAACACTTCAACTCCCCCTCCCACTCCACCAAGGACATGCAGGTCCTTGGACTCCTCCATTGCCAGACCATGGCAACACGACGGTTGGAGGAAGAGACCTCATCTTCCACCTGGGAACCCTCCAACCACAAGGGATGAACTCAGATTTCTCCAGTTTCCTCATTTCCCCTCCTCCCACCTTGTCTCAGTCAAATCCCTCAAACTCATCACTGCCTTCCTAACCTGCAATCTTCTTCCCGACCTCTCCGCCCCCACCCCCACTCCGGCCTATTACCCTCACCTTGACCTCCCTCCACCTATCGCATTCCCAACGCCCCTCCAAGTCCCTCCTCCCTACCTTTTATCTTAGCCTGCTGGACACACTTTCCTCATTCCTGAAGGGCTTATGCCCGAAATGTCGATTCTCCTGTTCCTTGGATACTGCCTGACCTGCTGTGCTTTTCCAGCAACACATTTTCATCCCTACCTCTAAGCCAGGATGCTTGGGTTAAAGTTTCACCTGCTTCACTGGTGTTTCAAAGCATTCCTGAACAGGTTGATTAAAAATATCTAAAACATTACTTACGCCACAGCGAGAGTATTGCTTACAGTTGTGGAATCCCCATTATAGGGGGATGTGATTACACTGGACAGAGTGCACAGGAGAGTTACCAGGATGGAGAGTTTCAGTTACGAAGAAAAATTGGATTGACTGGGGTTGTTTTCCTTAGATGACTGAAGGGGGAGGGGGCATAATTGACAACCCATCAATATCTCTCTGCAGCTTGTGTCATCCGGATAGCTCACATTTGCACCCAGCAAATCATCAAAAAACTTACATTATCCTGTTTTTTTTCATCAAAGTCATTAAAATAGATTGTAAGTACATTAAGCCCCAGCACAGATCCTTTGAAAACTCCACACTCTGACAATCTGAAAATGTCCCATTTATCTCCCACTTTCTGTTGCTTAACCAATTCTCTAATTACATCTTTCCCAACCCAGGAATCCTCATCTAATAAGTTAATTTTTCATATGCCATCTTATGAAGAGCCAATTGGAAATCCAAGTACACTACAACTACTGGTTCCTTGTTATCTACCCTACTATTCTATCCTCAAAAATAAAATTCAAAATTTGTCAAACAGGATTGCTCTCTGTAAAAAGATGTTGACTTAGAAATGTGGATTATAATTAGATCAAGTAAATTAAGAATTCATCAATAATTGATTCCAGCACTTTCCCTGTGAGTCAAGCTAACGGACTTGTAGTTCCACTTATTCTCTCTCTTCTTTCTTGAATAGCAATGTTACATTTGTTAACTTCCAATCTGCTAGGACTTCTCTAGAATAAGAAAATTTTCCAAATTCATACTCTGAGTACGCACTTTCTCTTTTAGAATGAGGTTGTAGATCATCAGGTTCTAGGTATTTATCGAATTTCAGTCCTTTGAGTTACTTTTTTGAACTGCTTTTATTAATCACCTTAAATTTCGCTCTTGTTAGTGCTGAGGCAAAACTTGATTTTACTGTTGCTGGGTCAAAATCCTGGAATTCCCTCCCCCAGGGCATTGTGGGGCTACCTACAGTTCATGGACTGCAACAGTTCAAGAAGTCAGCTCATCACCAACTTCACAAGGCCAACTAAGGACAGACAAGAAATGTTTGCAAGCCAGTATCTTGTGAGTGAATGAAAATAGTTAATTTAGCTTTGAATTTTAATCTCCTCCAAATCTTTTTCCTATTTCACCTTCAGTAGGCAATAAAGATGAAACAGGTATTAAAATGTAATTCTTTATTGCTAAACATTCTAGTCTACCTCTTTGATAAATAGTGTTTCGACCCAGATTTTGCTGTCATACCTTACAATTTGAGTCAAGAGAAACGAACGAGTAGCTGAATAATTCATAAGGTGACTAGAATACTCAGAAGATGGTAGAAGGGATAAATACAGCTGTTTATGGCCAAGGATAATTAATAATTAGAAGCCTTTGAATATTTCCCTGCTCCTGGACTTGGAGTTATGCATTTATTGCAAAGAACAGGAAATTACTGAAAGACAATTGGCAAATTCCAATTTTTGATCTACAAACAGGAAAGATAGTGTGTTGACTTTCACTGGCAATTTATATTTTTTTTATTCAAAGCAGTTTCAAGGCAAAATATCCTTGCAATGAATTTGTTAGGAATAGTTATCAATGCAGTTTGAAGGCAATTTAGTGAAATCAACAACTGTAAAATTTTCAGCAAGTCACAACAGAACCTCAAAATAGGAAGTAATATTACAATGTCAGCTGCGTTATGACAACATCTGGTCTTGGGAAACAGTTCATCACATGCAGCTTTTTACCAGAGAATTCTGCCAGAGACTCAGTGGAGTATATCCAACAATAGTCCAGCATGCCCCTGGAAATAGTTACAGTTTGCATCTCAATTGACCATATTTCCAAATGTGGTCCAGCTAAAAAAAAAGTAGGAAAGTAAAATTGAATTTGATGTTCAGCTTTGATCTAACAGAATAATGGAAAAGACTTGCATGACTTACCTCTGCTCCCATTTCTTAGCTATTGAAAATCTCAGAACTTCAGCATACTATTCATCAGCTCTATCAGTTGGTTACAGCTACTAGATTCAAAGTTTACCATTAACAAACGAGATAAACAGTGAAACTGGGATTACAGTGTAATAACAACATCTTTTAAGAACTGGCTTTATCTCAGTGTTAGTCAATAGAAATTTACACAGAGGTGTGAATAAGGAAAGGTTTTAGAAATGGGCACTGATTTTAATGGATGCCTTACAAAGACATAACACAGTAAGTGTACTTCACGTGCACTGGAAACTGTCATAACCAGTTTAAAAGAAAAAGAAAACTGGACGTCATAACACAAGAAGAAAAAAAAGAGAGGGTCTGCAGATGTGCACCTGTCAGGGTCAACTATATCGCAGGTATATGGACAAAGTCCAGCTGTTAGTGAAAGTGACTCAATGACAAAATCTATTGACTGGGTAGTGAGAGATCCCAAATATCAAGTTTGAATTATGAAGAGTACGAGATAGAAGACTGGCTAACTAATTGAAGAAAGAATTGGGGTAAAGGGGAAATTTTCATATTGCAACCTGTAATTATTGAAGTGCCAAGAGATTGGTGCTGGGACCACAATCATTTACACATCTCAGTCAGTATACTGTCACTATAAACAGTCTCACAATGAGCCTGACCTCATTTACACCCTCTCCAGTCAGTATATCAACATATGATAATGACTTAGATGACAGAGTGAACCTACTAGTTGCCACTTTGCGAATGAGACAAAAACAGATGAGGAGGGGTGAGGATAACACAGTGTTGTAGAGGGATATAGACAGGTTAGGTGAGTGGGCAAAAAATTCCGCAGAAGGAATACAACATGGCAAATATGGATGGTAGGAAGAAGAGCTGAATATTATTTAAATAGGGAAAGACTGCAGAAACCTGCAGAACGGGGGACTAGTTGGGTGGAAGTGCGTCTAAATATATGAATCAGATCAAGCCAGCATCCAGTTCAGAGAATATTAAAGAGGGAAAATGGATTTTGGCGTTTATTACAAAGGAAAGAAAGTATAAAAATTTGGAAGTCTTCCAAAAACTTTACAAGTTAGTGGTCAGACCACAGAGACTAATAAAGGTAAACAGCATGGAAACAGACCCTTCGGCTCAAAACCTTTTCTATCCATGTACCCACTCAAATGTCTTTTAAATGTTGTAATTGTACCCATCTCTACCACCTCTGGAACTTGTTCCACTTACTCGCCACCTTCTCTGTGAAAATGTTGCCCCTCAGGTCTCCTTTAAATCTTTCACAAACTTATGCCCTGTAATTTTGGACTTCCCTATTCACCTTATCTAAGCCCCTTAGCCTCCTACACTCCAGGGGAAAAAGTGCCAGTCTATCCTTACAACTCCAAGAAGAATTTTGAGTCCCTTATCCTTAGATATACAGACAGTGGAAACAGTCCAAATAAAGTTCATTAGGTTGGACCTAGGCATGCAGACAGTTTCTTATGAGGAGAGGGCGAGCAGGCTGGGCTCATGCTCATTGGGGTTTAGAAGAATGAGGAGATACCTTTTTGAAACATAAAAGATTTTTAGGGGGCTTGACAGGGTAGATACAGAAGAGTTGTTTCCCCACGTGGGACAGCCTATAATCAGAGGGCATAATCTCGGTACCAGAGGTCAGCTATTTGAGACAAAAACAGGTAAGGTTATTTTTCCCTCAAAAGGGAACTCAACCTGTGAATTCGTCACAGCAGAAAGCTGCAGAATCATTAATATTCAAAGCAGACAGATTTTTATTCAGTGAGGGAATCAAGGGTAAAGAGGAAAAGGACAAGAGAGTGGAGTTCAGAATTATGAGATCAGCCACGATTGCTCAAAACAGTGGAGTAAGCTCAATCAGTCGATTGGTATTCTTCTATTCCTACCTCTTACAGTCTTATGAAGATGACGCAATTGTTAAATTATGTAGGACATCATGACTGCTTATAACGAAATGTGGCTTACCTTTTGAAGTATCAACTATTTAAAGCAAAATCCATCCTTTAATTTGAAATATTCTTCACCTGTTAATGTTTAAATTCTGTCAATTTTAGTCAGTGTACTCCCATAATAGTTGCTTAGCAGTTTTCCTTCTGTTGGTTTTCTTTCTTTTAATAAGTTATCCTTCTACACAGAAATCATAACTAAAAGGACTTGAACACAAGGACATCATTATAACTCTATGAAGGCCAGAAGCCAATAAAGAGGAGCACAAAGATGATGGATGATCAGGACACAGTGAGAGTGTGGTATGGATATGTGGTATGGATATGGGAATGAAACAATTGAAAGACATGCTCTGGAACAGCAAGAAATATGGACGGAATCAGGAGAGGACCTAACTAGTTGAACAAAATAGTGGAGTGGCATCCAATAACATCGGGGTGTCAGGCTAATTGATAGTCACATTAGACCTTTCAGGGCAGCAGTTCAGCAAACAGATAATTGACCTGGATGACCACAGTCCCAATCTGAGCATTTCCTAATGTTTCACTTGTGGAACAAATGGCCACATTTCCTTTGGCTGTCCTCAAAAGCTGCCAAGTATTGTCCACGTTTTCCATGAACGGGTAAACTCTGGGATTTCACCACTCGGGTCATTTATTGGGTCACGGTCAGTGATATTTGCAATGTGTCCCATTGAGAAGTGGGGATGGACTATCATAGGTTTGTGGGCTACTGAACAGCAGAACTGAAATAGCAAAGTAAAAGGCTCAGCTGAACGTGCACGAAAAAAAAAGCAAAGTACTAAAGACGCTAGAATTACGGAACAAAGAAGCTGGAGTAACTCAGCCGGTCTGGCAGCATTTGGGGAGAGAGAAACTGAGTTAACATTGACTTCTTTAGAACAGGATTCAGAACTTCTGACAATCGTTCCATCACATGCACCAGCTGGTTTTAAAAGTTTCTACCCTACTGTTGTTAGAATACTGAATGGACTCTCAAATTCTTAGCATTCGCCTGTACCTGTGGTTTCGCCACTGTTTACCTATTATTCACTTATCTACGCTACTTAACTCTGATCTGCCTGTATTGTATTACTCACAACACAAAGCTTTTCACTGCGCCTCGGTACACGTGACAATAAATTCAAATAAAAGATCAGTTCTGAACCGGGCACCAAACGCTAACATGATTTCTTTCCTCCGATGCGGAGTTTCTCCAGCACTTTGTTTATATTTTGGAGTCCAGCCTCTGGAGAACTTCCTTTTTTTTTGTTTTCACACATGAACGGGAGTTGATTAAATTGGCGCCACTTTCTGATTCTGATGAAGGATTCCCCAACACTAAGCGGGAACTCGGGGGAAACGGTTGCCCCATGAACCGAGCCGAGCCGAGCCGAGCCAAGCCTCCCCGCTCGGTGCCTTCCTCACCCTGCCCGCTCTGCCCCGGCCTCGGGCCCCCGCCGCCGCCGCCGCCCCCACTCCGGTATCCGCCTCCTCATCGCTGGAGAAGTCCGCGCCGCGCCCGCTGTTCCGCGCCGTCAGGTGCCGCAGGTAAAGCTGCACATAGACATCTTTGCGCTGGTCCCCGAGCGGCAGCTGCACGCTGTGGGCGATCAGCTCGCTCTTCAGCCGCTCCTTGGTCAGCACCGACGGGTCCTGCAGATACTCGGGCATCGCGGCTCAGGCTCCCGCTAGGCCTCGGAACTCCCGCTTCGTCACCCGCCAACAACATCGGCCGTGATTGGCTCAGGCACCGCACTGACGCACACTCCCATTGGACAGACGGAGTAAATGGGCGGGGCCGTAACCCGGGGTAACGGCTCAGGCGGGAGAGTGAGGCTGGACCATCCGGATATAACTGTTAATGTTCACATTGTCAACTTTACACCTCCTCTTAAATCCAGAGTATACCGGTTAACATTTCATTCTCAAGCCAGTCCGCTCAATTCAGGCACTAGTCTGTGTTAAACCTTGTCTCAGCCTCTTCCATTACATTACCTTACAGTAGGTGACCAGTGCCCCAGATATGGTCTCAGCTGGACCCTGTATAACCTCACTACTTTCTATAATCAATTCCCATTGCAATAACTAAGAGCTTTCCTTGTTAATTATAGTAAATAATATCTTTTTTTTTAATGCAAAGGCTTTTAAAATGACTTTGGGCTGCCAACGGAATTGCTCAGAAAAGCTCTTTGAAGGGTCACAAACAGATGCAATCGTCGAAGATTTAGTCACAGCGATGGATTCAGTCAGGGTGCAGTGGTTCTTGGGGCTGGGCAGGAAGGGAATGCAGTGGTGGTGAGCTCGCAGGACATTGATGTTATACTGCTGTTATACATTTGGAAACTTGACATACACAAATTGTAACTTGTGCTGGTTTGGCCTGTTTCACCACATCTGGTATACAGCTTGCAAGTCAGTTGATGTCAGTCTTATAACACATACAGCTGTGCCTGTTTTGAAATGCCAGCCATGGACAAACATGATTAAGTCCAACACATGAGCTGGCAGTAAGCACTGATTGGCAAACATGATGATCCTAGAACCCAGACACAAAAGCAGAGAGCTGGAAGATTAGGTTGACCCAAGACAGTTATTCACTTCTTCAGCTCCTGTGAAATTTCCCCTTCCCCTCCCTGGATCCAATGGCATCTCATATTGAATGTTTGAAGGCTTTTCCAGTTTGGTACCAAATTTAACATGAAGTGTCACATGAATTAAAAAAAAATTCAAGTGGTAGAAAAATATATTGGGAACAGTTGACAAATGCTGGTTTCCTTTCTCCAATACCATACATCTCCTTAAACCCACCTCCCCACCTCCTCCTCCACCCTTGCCTCCATCACGTGTGAAGAACTACAGTTATTCAAATCTCAGTCATTTGATCTACTCAGCAGCTTCTTCACCAGATAGTCCAACTGACATTGGACTATGTTAGTCTGTCTGGTGCCCATGCTGCTAAACGTATGAACTTTGCATTCTATATAATTATACCAGCAATAAATAGCTCAAATTTTAAGTTTAGTTTTAAACTGGTAACATTAACACTCTTTAAAAAGCAATTAACATTTCATCATGACCACCCTCCAGTGTCAGTGACCAGCGTCAGTTGTCAATGTCAAGGGTTCAGTTTTCTGTCCAGAGTCAGTGACCAGGGTCTAGGGTTAATGACGTGTGTCATTGACCAGAATCAAAGGTCCAGTTTTCTGTCCAGTTGCAGTGACCCAAGATCTGAACCTGCCTTGTCATGAGGGAGAGAGTCCTGCAGGAGGTGAACATGAGATTGCAGATCATTGAACGAAACAAATTACAGCAATATAAATAGGTAATACAGATTTATTGAATGTATTCGAGATTATAGTAACTATAGAATGCATGAAGCACTTCTTATAAGTAATTAAACAAGTATATTTTTAAAATATTGTATAGATTGTATAAACAAAAACGATGACCCCGACGTGATTCGAACACGCAGCCTTCTGATCTGGAGTCAGACGCGCTACCGTTGCGCCACGAGGTCTGAGAAAGCAGCTCCAGAAAATCTTATTAAAGCTGTAGCTCGGAGTGCACTTGCTCCGGTCAATTCTGCTTGGAGTGTGCCTGGTCCTGGAAGCGACTGTGGCCCAGACCCCATACCTGCTTCCCGGGATCGCCCCACCCAGAGCCTGCACCCACTCGGGGCCCATCCCCCACACCCAGGGGCGATTGTGAAACTGCAGCGCCACTCGTTGGGCGGCAGTGGGAATGGCAGCCCATACCGTGTTTTGCCACCAGAGGGCGGGGATGGTGAGGCGACCCTTCAGATATTACACCTCGTGCATTTCCTGATGTCGAAACCTTTCATTTCCCCTGCTTTGTTATAAAGGGCTGCTCCTTCATCAGGTAACTAGTGGGGAAAGACCATAAAACACAGAATTTATAGCAAAAGATCACAGTGTCATGCAATTAAAATCGTATATTGAACACTAGTTACTGAAAGGTAAAAACAATGACTGCAGATGCTGAAAACCAAATACTGGATTAGTGGTGCTGGAAGAGCACAGCAGTTCAGGCAGCATCCAACGAGCAGCGAAATCGACGTTTCGGGCAAAAACCCTTCATCAGGAATAAAGGCAGAGAGCCTGAAGCATGGAAAGATAAGCTAGAGGAGGGTGGGGGTGGGGAGAGAGTAGCATAGAGTACAATGGGTGAGTGGGGGAGGGGATGAAGGTGATAGGTCAAGGAGGAGAGGGTGGAGTGGATAGGTGGAAAAGAAGATAGGCAGGTCGGACAAGTCAAGGAGACAGTAACTGAGCTCTTCATTTCCAACTGCCGTCCCCCCTCCCCCACTCCAACCTCTCACCCTCACAACGCGCAGCCCTCCAATCCCTCTGCTCCAATCCCAACCTCACCATCAAGCCAGCGGATAAAGGGGGCGCAGTGGTAGTCTGGCGCACTGACCTCTACACCGCTGAAGCCAAACGCCAACTCGAGGACACCTCTTCCGACTGCTCCCTCGACCATGACCCCACTCCCCATCACCAAACCATCATCTCCCAGACCATACAGAACCTCATCACCTCAGGAGATCTCCCACCCACAGCTTCCAACCTCATAGTCCGGGAACCCCACACTGCCCGGTTCTACCTCCTTCCCAAGATCCACAAGCCTGACCACCCTGGCCGACCCATTGTCTCAGCATGCTCCTGCCCCACTGAACTCATCTCTACCTACCTTGACACTGTCCTATCCCCCCTAGTCCAGGAACTCCCCATATACGTTTGAGACACCACCCACGCCCTCCACCTCCTCCAAGACTTCCGTTTCCCCGGCCACCAACGCCTCATCTTCACCATGGATATCCAATCCCTCTACACCTCCATTCGCCATGACCAGGGCCTCCAAGCCCTCCGTTTTTTCCTCTCCAGACGTCCCCAACAGTACCCTTCCACTGACACTCTCATTCGTTTGGCCGAACTGGTCCTCACCCTTAACAATTTCTCCTTTGAATCCTCCCACTTCGTCCAGACCAAAAGGGTAGCCATGGGCACACGTATGGGCCCCAGCTATGCCTGTCTCTTTGTTGGCTACTTAGAGCAGTTGATCTTCCGTAATTACACCGGCACCACTCCCCACCTCTTCCTCCGCTACATTGGTGACTGCATTGGCGCCACCTCGTGCTCCCGCGAGGAGGTTGAGCAATTCATCAACTTCACCAACACATTCCACCCTGACCTTAAATTTACCTGGACTATCTCTGAAACCTCGCTCCCCTTCCTGGACCTCTCCATCTCCATTAGTGACGACCGACTTGACACTGACATTTTTTACAAACCCACTGACTCCCATAGCTACCTGGATTACACCTCTTCCCACCCTATCTCTTGCAAAAATGCCATCCCGTATTCCCAATTTCTCCGCCTCCGCCGTATCTGCTCCCAGGAGGACCAGTTCCACCATAGGACACACCAGATGGCCTCCTTCTTTAGAGACTGCAATTTCCCTTTCCACGTGGTTAAAGATGCCCTCCAACGCATCTCGTCTACATCCCGCACCTCTGCCCTCAGACCCCACCCCTCCAACAGTAACAAGGACAGAACGCCCCTGGTGCTCACCTTCCACCCTACAAACCTTTGTATCAACCAAATCATCCACCGACATTTCCGCCACCTCCAAAAAGACCCCACCACCAGGGATATATTTCCCTTCCCACCCCTTTCCGCCTTCCGCAAAGACCATTCCCTCCGTGACTACCTGGTCAGGTCCACACCCCCCTACGACCCACCCTCCCATTCTGGCACTTTCCCCTGCCACTGCAGGAACTGTAAAACCTGTGCCCACACCTCCTCCCTCACCTCTATCCAAGGCCCTAAAGGAGCCTTCCACATCCATCAAAGTTTCACCTGCACATCCACCAATATCATTTATTGTATCCGTTGCTCCCGATGTGGTCTCCTCTACATTGGGGAGACTGGGCGCCTCCTAGCAGAGCGCTTTAGGGAACATCGCAGAGACACCCGCACCAATCAACCAAACCGCCCCGTGGCCCAACATTTCAACTCCCCCTCCAACTCTGCCGAGGACATGGGGGGAGGTTTGCTAGTGCTCTTGGGGGGGGTTTAAACTAACTCTGCAGGGGCATGGGAACCCAGACTGTAGCTTTAGGGTGCAGGACCTGGAGTGTAGGGAGGTTAGGAATATGGCATCAATCTTAAAGGAGGGTGCCTGTAAACAGAAGAGTGGCTTGAAGTGTGTATACTTTAATGCCAGAAGTATACGAAATAAGGTAGGTGAACTCGCAGCGTGGGTTGGTACCTGGGACTTCGATGTTGTGGCTATTACGGAGACGTGGCTAGATCAGGGACAGGATTGGCTGTTGCAGGTTCCAGGGTTTAAATGTTTTAGTAGGGTCAGAGGTGGGGGTAAAAGAGGGGGGGGGTGTGGCTTTGCTTGTCAAAGATAGCATTACAGCAGTGGAAAGGAAGATGGACGAAGATTTGCCATCTGAGGTAGTTTGGGTTGAGGTTAGGAATAGGAGAGGTGAGGTCACCCTGTTAGGAGTCTTTTACAGGCCTCCTAATAGTCCTAGAATCATTGAAGAAAGGATTGCGAAGATGATTCAGGAGAAGAGTGACAGTAATAGGGTGATTGTTATGGGAGACTTTAACTTTCCTGATATTGATTGGGAAAGCTATAGCTCAAGTTCGTTAGATGGGTCAGTGTTTGTGCAATGTGTGCAGGAGAGTTTCCTGACACAATATGTAGATAAGCCAACAAGAGGTGAGGCCATACTGGATTTGGTTCTGGGTAACGAACCAGGCCAGGTATTAGAACTAGAGGTAGGTGAGCACTTTGGGGACAGTGACCACAATTCGGTGATTTTTACTCTAGTGATGGAGAGGGATAAGTGTGCACTACAGGGCAAGAGTTATAGCTGGGGGCAGGGAAATTATGATGCGTTGAGGCATGACTTAGGATGTGTGGATTGGAAAAGTAGATTCCAAGGCAAGAGCGTAATTGATATGTGGAACTTGTTCAAGGAGCAACTATTGAGTGTCCTTGATAAGTACGTACCTATCAGGCAGGGAGGAAAGGGTCATGTGAGGGAGCCGTGGTTTAATAAGGAGTTGGAATCCCTTGTTAAATGGAAGAGGGCGGCCTTTGTAAAGATGAGGCGTGAAGGTTCAATAGGGGCGATTGAGAGTTATAAGGTAGCCCGGAAGGACCTGAAGAGAGAGCTAAGAGCAGCGAGAAGGGGACATGAAAGGTCCTTAGTTGGTAGGATTAGGGAAAACCCTAAGGCTTTCTATAGGTATGTTAGGAATAAAAGAATGACTAGGGAAGGAATAGGTCCAATCAAGGATAGTAATGGGAAGTTGCGTGTGGAGGCTGAGGAGATTGGGGAGGCGCTGAATGAATACTTTTCGTCAGTATTCACTCAGGAACAGGACATTGTTGTTGATATGAATACTGAGGCACGAATAAGTAGAATGGATGGCTTTGAGATATGTAGAGAAGAGGTGTTGGAAATTCTGGCAAGGGTGAAAATAGATAAGTCCCCTGGGCCTGATGGCATTTATCCTAGGATTCTCTGGGAAGCAAGGGAGGAGATTGCAGAGGCATTGGCCTTGATTTTTGTGTCCTCTTTGTCTACAGGAGTAGTGCCAGAGGACTGGAGGCTAGCAAACGTGGTTCCCTTGTTCAAGAGGGGAGTAGGGATAATCCTAGTAACTATAGGCCAGTGAGTCTCACTTCTGTTGTGGGCAAAGTCTTAGAGAGAATTGTAAGGGATAGGATTTATGCACATCTGGATAAGAATGATGTGATCAAGGATAGTCAGCATGGTTTTGTGAAGGGCAGGTCGTGCCTCACAAACCTTATTGAATTCTTTGAGAAGGTGACTAAGGAGGTAGATGAGGGGAAAGCGGTAGATGTGGTATATATGGATTTTAGTAAGGCGTTTGATAAGGTCCCCCATGGTAGGCTACTGCAGAAAATACAGAGATATGGCATTGAGGGTGAGTTGGAGGTTTGGATTAGGAATTGGCTGGCTGGAAGAAGACAGAGGGTAGTAGTTGATGGCAAAGGTTCATCTTGGAGTGCCGTCACTAGCGGTGTTCCGCAAGGATCTGTTTTGGGACCATTGCTGTTTGTCATTTTTATAAATGACCTGGAGGAAGGGTTAGAAGGTTGGGTGAGCAAGTTTGCGGATGATACGAAAGTCGGAGGAGTTGTTGACAGTGAGGAAGGATATGGCAGGTTACAGCGGGATATAGAGAAGCTGCAGAGCTGGGCAGAAAGGTGGCAAATGGAGTTCAATGTAGCTAAGTGTGAAGTGATTCACTTTGGTAAGAGTAATAAAAAGATGGATTGCTGGGCTAATGGTAGACTACTTGGTAGTGTGGAAGAGCAGAGGGATCTTGGTGTCCATGTACACAGATCTCTGAAAGTTGCCACCCAGGTAAATAGTGCAGTGAAGAAGGCATATGGCGTACTGGCTTTTATTGGTAGAGGAATTGAGTTCCGGAGTCCTGAGGTCATGCTGCAGTTGTATAAGACTCTGGTGCGGCCGCATCTGGAATATTGTGTGCAGTTTTGGTCGCCATACTATAGGAAGGATGTGGAGGCACTGGAACGGGTGCAGAGGAAGTTTACCAGGATGTTGCCTGGTATGGTAGGAAGATCCTATGAGGAAAGGCTGAGGCACTTGGGGTTGTTTTCATTGGAGAAAAGAAGGTTTAGGGGTGATTTGATAGAGATGATTAGGGGGTTAGATAGGGTTGACAGTGAGAACCTTTTTCCACATATGGAGTCAGCTATTACAAGGGGGCATAGCTTTAAATTAAGGGGGGGTAGATATAGGAGTAGGTGTAGGGGTAGGTTCTTCACTCAGCGAGTCGTAAGTTCATGGAATGCCCTGCCAGTAGCAGTAGTGGACTCTCCCTCTTTATGGGTATTTAAGCGGGCATTGGATAGGTATATGGAGGATAGTGGGTTAGTGTAGGTTAGGTGTGCTTTGATCGGCGCAACATCGAGGGCCGAAGGGCCTGTACTGCGCTGTATTCTTCTATGTTCTATGTTCTATGACATGGAGGTCCTGGGCCTCCTTCACCGCCGCTCCCTCACCACCAGACGCCTGGAGGAAGAACGCCTCATCTTCCGCCTCGGTGCACTTCAACCCCAGGGCATCAATGTGGACTTCAACAGCTTCCTCATTTCCCCTTCCCCCACCTCATCCTAGTTTCAAACTTCCAGCTCAGTTACTGTCTCCTTGACTTGTCCGACCTGCCTATCTTCTTTTCCACCTATCCACTCCACCCTCTCCTCCTTGACCTATCACCTTCATCCCCTCCCCCACTCACCCATTGTACTCTATGCTACTCTCTCCCCACCCCCACCCTCCTCTAGCTTATCTCTCCATGCTTCAGGCTCACTGCCTTTATTCCTGATAAAGGGCTTTTGCCCGAAACGTCGATTTCGCTGCTCGTTGGATGCTGCCTGAACTGCTGTGCTCTTCCAGCACTACCAATCCAGTAGTAACTAGTTACTGAAAGCCAGTACTTTCAAATAAAACCTATTGGACTATAACCTGGTTGTGAGTGATTTTTAACTTTGTCCACCCCAGTCCAACACTGGCACCTCCACATCATTGTTATAAAGGGTCACCGAGAATACTGATATCTAATGCCCATCTCTAACTGAGGAGGCTCCTTGAGCTGCTGCAGTCTGTACTGATTGTAACAAGTTCAGCCAGGTGGAACCTTTTTTGATTTGATTTTTATTGTCACATATCCCAGTGCACAGTTAACAGTTCTGCTTTGCGTGCAGTAGAAGCAGATCATTTCATACAAAGTGCATAGCAGCAATAGAACCAAGAGCGGAATACAATGTTATGGCTGCAGAGAAGATAATAAAAACAAGATTAGCCATAGTGTTAGGGTTTGTTTTGTATTATAGAGTAGGTTAATAGTTAGTAGACAGTAGTTATATTGTAATTTGTGGGTTTTTTCTTTTTATTATACTGATATTTGTTATTGATTGTATTTTTCAATAATTCTATATATTTGTAAAGTTAAAAAAATTGCTAATAAATATATTTACAAAAAAACCAAGATTAACATTAGATTGAAATTTGAGAGGTCCAATCAGAAGCCTGACAACAGCTGGGAAAGAAGCTATTCTTAAACCTATTGCTATGTGTGTTTAAGGATTTCTATCTTCTACCTAACAGAAGAGCTTGGAGGAGATTATAACCAGGGTAGGAGATGTCTATGCTTTTGGTGGCTGTCTTTCCGAGACAGTGTGAAGTGAAGATTGAGTCAATAGATGGGGGGGCTAGGTTTATGTGATGGACTGGGCTGTGTTTACAACTCTGTAGTTTTTTATGGTCTTGGGCAGAACAGTTGCCATACCAAGCTGTGATGTATTCGAATAGAACGCTTTCTGTGGTGCATCTATAAAAGTTGGTGGCCATGCTGAATTTTCTTAGCCTCCTAAGAAAGAAGAGGCTTTGCTGTGCTTTCTTGACTGCTTCATCAACGTGGATGGTCCAGGACAGATTGTTGGTGATTTTCACTCCGAGGAACTTGACACTGTCGACCATCTCCACCTCAACTACATTGATGTAGATAGGAGTGTGCCCTCCTTGCTTCCTGAAGTCAATGACATTGAGGGCGAAATTGTTATCTTTACACCATGCCACCAAGCATTCCATCTCTTTCCTGTATTCTGTCTCATTCTTGTTTGCTATCCAGCCTACAGTGATGGTGTCGTCAGTGAACCTGGAGATGGAGTTTGAAATGTAATTTGAGTGTACCCGAAGTACAGTCAGAGGCTGATTGTGCAGCCTTGAAGGGTGCTGGTGTTGAGGATTGTCATGGAGGAGGTGCTGTTACCTACCCTCACATTGTGGAATGTGGGTCAGGAAGTTGAAGATCCAGTTGCAGCCAGTGGAGCAGAGACTAGTTGGAGATTAGTTTGGTTAGAATTATAGTGTTGAAGATGGAGCTGTAGTCAATCAGTAGAATTCTGACATAGGTATCTTTATTTTCTGGATGTTCCTGGGATGAATGTAAGGCTAGAGTATGGGTTTCCTCATTGGGGCAGTTAATCTGGTTCAATCAGGGAGCCCTGCCTGACAGATAAAACGAGGAGTGTCAGGCATATTGACACCCTGAGAGCTGGCATGGAGGGAGCTGGACCAGTGTGCAAATAAAGGGTGTCTCGGTGATGGGAAACCGGCCTCTGTGGAATGGCGAGTATTGGTTCCCCACGATACAGCTGCTCTCACCCTTCTGACTTGCAGGTCAAATGAACACTGTCTTGAGTTCTTCATGATTCTTCAGTTATTCCCATCCTGAGATTTTGGTCCCATTCCTCACCTTCATGTAGGGATGGTGGGAGACTGACCACTCAGTCTCTGACAACTCAATAGTGTCAATGAGAGATACGATAGCAGTGGACAGCATGCAGAGGAGATTGACCAGGAAGTTACCTGGGCTGGAGAGTTTCAGTTATGAAGAGAGATTGGACAGACTGGAGTTATTTGGCTTGGAACAGAGGCAGTTGATAAGGGAGATGATTCTGAGGCGCATAGACAGGGTAGACAGGAAGAAATATTTCCCCTTGATGGAGGGATCAACGACCAGGAGGCTATAAGTTTAGGGTAAGGAAGGTTTTGAGGAGATGTGAAGGAAAACATTTTCACCCAAAGGGTAGTGGGAATCTGAAGCTCACTGTCTGTAAGATGCAGTAACCCTCATAACATGTATGGTCCATGTTCATAGTTCCTTGAAAGTGGAGTCACAGATAGACAGGACAGTGAAGCAAGTGTTTGGTATGCTTGCCTTTATTGGTCAATGTAGGAGATGGGATGTCATATTGTAGTTTTACAGGACATTCGTTAGGCCACTTTTGGAATACTGTGTGCAATTCTGGTCTCGGGCTAAAGGAAAGATGTTGTGAAACTTGAAAGGGTGCAGAAAAGATGTACAAGGATATTGCTGGGGTTGGAGAGTTTGAGCTGTAGGAAGAGGCTGAATAGACCCAGCCTATTTTCTCTGGAGCACTGGAGACTGAGGAGTGACGTTTTGAGAGTTATAAAATCATGAGGGGCATGGATAAGGTGAATAGCCAAAGTCTTTTTTCCAGGGTAGGTGAGTCCAAAACTAGAGGGCGTAGGTTTAAGGTGAGAGGGGAAAGATTCAAAATGAACTTAAGGGCACCTTTTTCAATCAGAGGGTGGTGTGTGTATGGAATGTGCTGCCAGAGGATCTAGTGGAGGCCTTGGGATCATAGTGAATTTTGACAGCAGAGAGCAGAGAGACCATGCCTGAGCTAGGGAAGAACTGAACACTTTTCTTTCTCTGTAACTCACTCCTGGCTCAAAAGCTGCTCAGTTACCTGAGAGTCAATCACACAGTCGTTGCTAGGCAATAAGCTCTCGATCATTGATCACCTGGTTACCAGTCCACAGTACAATCAACATATTAATTCTGCATCTATACAGCCATTTGGCTGTGAATTGTCTGTAACTCGATTTTTAATTACTGCTTCTTCAAGTAGTTGTTTACACAATAGGTGTCATGTAACATGCTTTCAAAATATTAAGCCGCCTTTTCAAACACTGATTTTTAAAACAGATTTTTCTCATTTCAGACCACAGTTTTTAAAAGCACAAAATATAAGGCACAGACCTGACAAAAGTAAATAATTGAGGCTCTAGAACTGATCCTTGTGGCAATCCTCTAGTTATGTCTTTCCAACCTGAGAAAGATCTGTTAACCCCCGACTCTCTGTCTTCCGTGTGTTAACAAATTTTTAATCCATGTCAATACATTATCCCCAATACTGTGAGCTCCTATCATGTGCGGTAACCTTTTATGTGGCACCTTATCGAACTCCTTCTGGAAATCCAAATATATTATGTTTACTGGTTCCCCTTTATCAAATCTGCTTCTTGTATCCTCAAAGAAATCAGGTTTATTTGTTAAGCATGATTCCCTCTGTACAAAACCATCTTGACTCTGTTTGATTATGTTAAGCCTTTCTAAACGTTCTGCTATTTCTTCCTAATGGATTCTAGCATTTTCCCAATGGCAGATGAGGGGCTCTTGATAAAGGGTTTTCCAATCCACTAGATCACTTCCAGTGAATTCTAGAATATTTGGACCAATCCCCCTGCCATCTCTGCAGTTAATTCCTTTAAAACCTCTGGAATCAGGCCATCAGTTCCTGGTGACTTGTGATAGAGAGTGTTACAAGATCTTTTTTCCCATGTGCTTAGCTTCTACCTTTGGGCTATTTATAGTGTCCCTCTACTGTGAAGACCAGAGCAAACTATTGGTGTAAATTATCTGCCTTTTGTCTGTTTTTCATTCCCAGTTGTATTCTCCAAGAGCCCTACGCTTTCTTTAGATACTGTTTCTCTTTATCTTCCTATAGGAGAACTTGCTGTTGGTTTTTATATTTCTTGCCCATTATCTTTCATAATCAATTCTTTACATCTTCATTAGCCTTTTTAGACATCTGATACTGGTTCCAAAAAAAAAATCCCATTCCCTAGCCATGAGTTTTCACTGCTTTCCTGTCTTGGTTTTTGATTGAATATGGTTCGGTAGTTCATCTTTCTTGTTCGGTCCTTCTGATTGGAATAAATTTGCGCTGAGCGTTATGGAATACCTGCTTAAATGTCTGCCACTGCTCATCTACTGACCTTTCCCACTGTCTATTTTCCAAGCTCACTTTAGGCAATTCTTTCTTCAAAACTCTGGAATTGCCCTTTTATAAGATCAGGACACTGATTTCAAACCTGAGATTTTCTCACTCAAATGTAATTGAAATGTTGTGTTCGCTACCCCCTAAAGGATCCATAATTGTAAGTTATCTGATTAATCCATCTCATTACTCATTACTAGATCTAAAATAGTCTGTTCCCAGACAGTGCTCTTTATACAAAGATACTCGCAGTAAAAAAAAACACATAGAGGACTGCCCAGGAAGAAGACAGCAGAATCAGAAGGATGGAAGGAAACAGCAGAATTGGATGACCACAAGGAAACAGCATGTTTGGACTTTGAGAGATTACGTGTATTTAATATTTAGTAATTATGTTATTGGAGCAGCATTTTAATGGAGTTGGGGTCAGATTGTGATTAGTTAAGAAAAAGGGGGCTTAGGCTTGTTAATAGTTGTTGTTTGGTGTTCGCTGTTAGAGCTAGGAAAATAAGTTGTTATTTTATTTATCTTTAAATAGTGAAAATCAGGGGTTTTCTTTCACTCACGTGTTTAACAGATTATGAGGTGAGGCAAGGATCTCTGCATGTTACAAAGGGGTTGGAACTCCACGTTGTAACAAATTGGGGGCTTGGCTGGCAGTTGAACAGATTGGACACTCTCAGCAGGGACTTGAGCAGATTGGAAGCTCAGATTTGAGATTGGAACAGGTTAGGCATTAGTGTCTGGGATCTGGGTGGTTCGTGTATGGGATCTGAATGGATTTGGACAGATTCAAACAGATTTGAGGTTTTAGTGACCTAGATCTTTAAATAAGATTTAGTTGAGAAAATCTGTTTAATTTTTGCTACTAGTAGTTGGTTAGCTCAAAAATAAGAGAAATGGCACTTTCAGTTACTAACTGTTTTCTGGGGTGGAAGAAGTTTTACAAAAGGTGAGCAAAGAAAAGTTGCTGCAATGGGCAAACAAGCTGTATCTCTGAAAAAAAAGATGAGGGTATGACTGAAATAGCTCAACATTTAAATGTGCTGGAAAGGCCATTTGAATCTTTGGAAAAGGCTACCATTCAATTGCAGATGAAGCAGCTTGAATTAGAGGAGAAAAAAACAAAGAATGAGAGAGAAGAAAGAGAAAAGAGAGGTTTGAGTTCAGAAGTTCTGAATTAGTCAGGAAAGTCAAATTAATAGGATGGAGATGAAGTGAGAACATAGAACATAGAAAAGTACAGCACAGTACGGGCCCTTTGGCCTTTGAAGTTGTGCTGATCCTTTATCCTACTCTAAGATCAAACTAACCTACATACCCATCATTGCACTATCATCCAAGTGCCTATCCAAGAAAAGGTAGGGATGAATACACTCATGTTGAAACATTACCACATTTCGATGAGGAAGATGTCAAAGTCTTTTCTATTTCATTTGGAAAATTGGCAAGGCAGATGGAGTGGCCAGAGAACTTGTGGGTAACGCTAGTTCAGACGAGGTTGGTAGGTAGGGCTAGTGAGGTATTTGCGGCACTGTCAGCTGAGTGGTCAAGGAGTTATGCAGATGTCAGACAGGCTACGTTGAATGCGTATGAATTGGTATCAGAAGCATATAGACAGTGGCTCAGAAACATAAAGAAGGAAGCAGGCCAGACTCACATTGAGTTCAAAGAATTGAACATAGCAATTTTGATAGATGGGTGTGGGCCTTAAAAATAGACGAGGCATATGAGGCTCTAAGAGAGACTATTAGATTACTTTTAGTGTGGAAACAGGCCCTTCGGCCCAACAAGTCCACACCGACCCACTGAAGTGCAACCCACCCAGACCCATTCCCCTACATTTACCCCTTCACTTAACACTACGGGCAATTTAGCATGGCCAATTCACCTAACCTGCACATCTTTGGACTGCGGAAGGAAACCGGTGCAACCGGAGGAAACCCGCGCAGACACAGGGAGAGTGTGCAAACTCCACACAGTCAGTCGCCTGAGGTGGGAAATGAACCCACTCTTAGGGAAATGAACCCACTCTGAGGTGGGAAATCTCTGGCGCTGTGAGGCAGCTGTGCTATTGTTCTGGAGGTGTTTAACAACTCACTTCCAGAGATGATAAGAACTTATGTGGATGAACAGAAAGTTCAAGAAGTGAGGAGAGATGCAGAAATGGCAGATGAATATGCATTGGTGCATAAGGTGAAATTTAGCATCCGACAGGAATTTCATCCTGTGAGGGATCGAAATTGGGAGAAGGGGAGATCCGTTACTGCAAAAGAAAAAGTAGATCACCCTGGAAGTAGCTTACTACAGGCAAAAGAAGAAACCTAAGGGGGTGAAAGGCCTCCGATGTTTCCACAGGACGTAAAGTCCCGGTGCTGGTTGTTAAAGAAAGGCACTGCAGGAAAAGATGTGGTAAAAGAGGCGAAGCCAGTGAGATTAGTGGGAATAGTAAAGGAAACTCCAAGAGACATCGAGAAATTGAGGAGCTGCAGGAGTGTGAACAGTCTAGGCAAGGGCTGGGTTCTGAGTTGGTGCCTGCTCTCCATAACAACTTCACCTCTGTGGGTAAAGCTTACTCAGGAAGAACAGGGGAAGCAGGGAAAGAAGTTACAATTTTAAGAAGTAAGGGATCTGGTCAGTATCTTTTTTTTATTCATTTGTGGGAATTGGGCATTGCTGGCTGGCCAGCATTGATAGCCCATCCCGATTTGCTCTGGGAAGGTGGTGGTGAGCTGCCTTCTTGAATCACTGCAGTCCACTTGCTATGGGATGACCCACAATGCAGGGAGGGAGGGAATTCCAGGATTTTGACCCAACGACTGTGAAAGAACGGCAGTATATTTCCAAGTCAGGATGGTGAGTGGCTTGGAGGGGAACTTGCAGGAGGTGGTGTTCCCAAATACCTGCTGCCTTTGTCTTTCTGGATGGATGTGGTCGTGGGTTTGGATGGTGCTGCCTGAGGATCTCTGGTAAATTTCTGCAGTGCATCTTGTCGATAGTACACACTGCTGCTGCGGAGTGCTGGTGGTGGAGGGATTGAATATTTGTGTATGTAGTGCCAATCAAAGATGGTGTCCATAAGACCATAAGACCATAAGACATAGGAGTGGAAGTAAGGCCATTCGGCCCATCGAGTCCACTCTGCCATTTAATCATGGCTGATGGGCATTTCAACTCCACTTACCCGCATTCTCCCCGTAGCCCTTAATTCCTTATGACATCAAGAATTTATCAATCTCTGCCTTGAAGACATTTAGCGTCCCGGCTTCCACTGCACTCCGCGGCAATGAATTCCGCAGGCCCACCACTCTTTGGCTGAAGAAATGTCTCCGCATTTCTGTTCTGAATTTACCCCCTCTAATTCTAAGGTTGTGTCCACGGGTCCTAGTCTCCTCGCCTAACGGAAACAATTTCTTAGCGTCCACCATTTCCGAGCCATGTATTATCTTGAAAGTTTCTATTAGATCTCCCCTTAATCTTCTAAACTCCAATGAATACAATGCCAGGATTCTCAGCCGTTCCTCGTATCCTAGACCTACCATTCCAGGGATCATCCGTGTGAATCTCCGCTGGACACGCTCTAGTGCCAGTATGTCCTTCCTGAGGTGTGGGGCCCAAAACTGGACACAGTACTCCAAATGGTGCCTAACCAGAGCTTTATAAAGTCTCAGTAGCACATCACTGCTTTTATATTCCAATCCTCTTGAGATAAATGACAACATTGCATTCGCTTTCTTAATCACGGATTCAACCTGCATGTTTACCTTTAGAGAATCCTCGACTAGCACTCCCAGATCCCTTTGTACTTTGGCTTTATAAATTTTCTCACCGTTTAGAAAGTATTCCATGCTTGTATTCTTTTTTCCAAAGTGCAAGACCTCGCATTTGCTCACATTAAATTTCATCAGCCATTTCCTGGACCACTCTCCCAAACTGTCTAGATCCTCCTGCAGCCTCCCCACTTCCTCAGTACTACCTGCCTGTCCACCTATCTTCGTATCATGGCAAACTTCACAAGAATGCCCCCAGTCCCTTCATCCAGATCATTAATATATAACGTGAACAGTTGCGGCCCCAACACTGAACCTGTGGGACACCGCTTGTCACCGGCTGCCATTCCGAAAAAGAACCTCTTATCCCAACTCTCTGCCTTCTGTCAGACAGCCAATCCTCAATCCAAGACAGTAGCTCACCTCAAACACCATGGGCCCTCACCTTACTCAGCAGCCTCCCATGTGGCACCTTATTAAAGGCCTTTTGGAAGTCTAGATAGACCACATCCACTAGTTTTCCCTGGTCTAACCTACTTGTCACCTCTTCAAAGAATTCTAACAGGTTTGTCAGGCACGACCTCCCCTTACTAAATCCATGTTGACTTGTTCTAATCCGACCCTGCTCTTCCAAGAATTTAGAAACCTCATCCTTAACGATGAATTTTACCAACAACCGAGGTTAGGCTAATTGGCCTATAATTTTACATCTTTTGACTTGATCCTTTCTTGAACAATGGGGTTACAACAGTGATCTTCCAATCATCAGGGATTTTCCCTGACTCCAGTGACTTTTGAAAGATCTCAACCAACACCTCCGCTATTTCCTCAGCCACGTCCCTCAGAACTTTAGGATGTAGCCCATCGGGGCCAGGAGATTTGTCAATTTTAAGACCTTTTAGCTTTTCTAGCACACTCTCTTTTGTAATGGCAACTATACTCAACTCAGCCCCCTGACTCCCTTTAAAAGTTGGGATATTACTCATGTCTTCCACTGTGAAGACTAATGCAAAGTACTTATTAAGTTCTCCAGCTATTTCCTTATCTCCCATCACTAGCCTTCCAGCATCAGTTTGAAGTGGCCCAGCGTCTATTTCTGCCTGTCGTTTGTTTCTTATGTATTGAAAGAAACTTTTACTATCATTTCTAATATTACTGGCTAGCCTACCTTCATATTTGATCCTCTCCTTCCTTATTTCTTTCTTTGTTATCCTCTGTTTGTTTCTGTAGCCTTCCCAATCTTCTGATTTCCCAGTGCTCTTGGCTACTTTATAGGATCTCTCTTTTTCTTTGATACATTTCCTGACTTCCTTTGTCAGCCATGGCTGTCTAATCCCTCCCCGGATAATCTTTCTTTTCTTGGGGATGAACCTCTGTATTGTGTCCTCAATTATACCCACAAACTCCTGCCATTTTTGCTCTACTGTCTTCCCTGCTAGGCTCTGCTTCCAGTCGATTTTTGTCAGTTCCTCTCTCATGTCCTCATAATTACCTTTATTTAACTGTAACACCATTACATCCGATTTTCTCTTTCAAACTACAGACTGAACTCTACCATATTATGATCGCTGCTTCCTAAGTGTTCCCTTACTTTAAGATCTTTTATAAAGTCTGGTTCATTACATAGCACTAGGTCCAGAATAGCCTGCTTCCTTGTGGGCTCTATGATAAGCTGTTCCAAAAAGCCATCCTGTAAGCATTCCATGAATTCCCTTTCTTTGGATCCACTGGCAACATTATTTACCCAGTCCATCTGCATATTGAAGTCTCCCATGATCACCGTGACCTTGCCTTTCTGACATGCCTTCTCTATTTCCCGGTACATGTCGCGCCCCTGGTCCTGACCACTGTTAGGAGGTCTGTACATAACTCCCACTATGGCTTTTTTGCCTTTGTGGTTCTTCAATTCCACCCACACAGACTCCACATCATCCGACGCTATGTCATTCAGTGCCATAGATTTAAATTTGTTCTTAACTAACAAGGCCACCCCGCCCCCTCTGCCCACCTTCCTATCTTTTCGATAAGTTGTAAATCCTTGGATATTTAACTACCAGTCCTGAACCCCCTGCAACCATATCTCTGTGATGCCTACCACATCATAATCATTCACGATGATCTGTGCCGTTAGTTCATCTACTTTGTTACGAATGCTACAAGCATTCAGGTAAAGCGCCTTAATGCTAACATTCTTATCACTAGAGGTATTGGAAGTCATAAGATGTCCTAAGTTATCCTTCCTTTTTGTTGGATTCCTAATCTGCCTCAAGGTTAAATCCACCTGCATACATGCTATCCTCCTGCTTATCTTTCCATTTAACTCCATACTCCCTGTCGCTTTCACTTTCCCTTCCCCCAACTCAGAAGTTTAAAGTCCTACTGACCACCCTATTTATCCTCTTTGGTAGAACATTGGTACCAGATCGGTTTAGGTGGAGACCGTGCCAACAGTGCACATCCCCCGGTTCCAAAACTGATGCCAATGCCTCATGAAATGGAATCCCTCTTTCCCACACCAATCCCTTAGCCACGTGTTTACTTCCCTAATTTCCTTATCCCTATGCCAATTGGCACGTGGCTCGGGCAGTAATCCGGAGATTATGACCCTTGAGGACCTGTACTTCAATTTCCTTCCTAATGTTTGATAATCCCCAAACAGGTCCTCCACCCTAGCTTTGCCTATGTTGTTAGTCCCAACATGGACCACAACAACTGGATCCTCCCCCTCCTGCTCCAATATCCTTTCAAGCCGGTTGGAGATGTCCCATACCCTGGCACCGGGACAGGCAACACACCATGCGAGACTCCCGATCCGGCTTGCATCCGGCTATCTGTCCCCCTAATTATAGAATCCCTTATAACAACTACTTGTCTTTTTGCTTGAATGGTGTCGTGGTCAGCTGGCTCATCCTGTCCAGAGCCCTTTTCCTCATCCGTACAGGGAGCAAGAATCTCATACCTGTTGGACAAGGTCAAGGGCTGAGGCTCCTGCACTCCTGAACTCAAGTTCCCCCTGCCTGCCTCACTTACAGTCACACTCTGATGTCCCTGATCACTAACTGAATGTGAATTACAACTGTATGTTGTCAAGCTTCTTAAGTGTTGTTAGAGCTGCACCCATCCAGGCAATTGATGAGTATTCCATCACACTCCTGCCTTGTGCCTTGTGGATAGACTTTGGAGTGTCAGAAGGTGAGTTACTCACCATAGTTGCTCTAGTCTCTGACCTGCTCTTGTAGCCACTGTGTTTATTTGGTGAGTCCATGTGTGTTTCTGGTCAATAGTAACCCCAAGGATGTTGACAGTGGGGTATTCAGAGATGGTAATACCATTGAATGTCAAGGTGTGGTGGTTAGAGTGTCTCTTACTGGTGATGGTCATTGTTTGGCATTTGTGTGGCATGAATGTTACTTGCCGCTTGTCGGCCCAAGCCTGGATATTGTATTTGAGCACGGAGTGCTTCAGTATCTGAGGAGTCATGAATGATGCTGAACAGTATGCAATTATTGACGAACATCCCCATTTCTGACCTGATGATAGAGGGAAGGTCATAGACGAAGCAGCTGAAGATTGTTGGGCCGAGGACATTACCCTGAGGGACTCCTGCAGAGATGGTCTGGAGCTGAGATGACTGACCTTTCATAACCACAGGTCATCTTCCTTTGTGCCAGCTATGACTCTAATCAGCAGAGTGTTTGCCCCCGATACCCATTGATTCCACTTTGCCAAGGCTCTGGATGCCATACTTGGTACAATGCAGCCATGATGCCAAGGGCTGTCACTCTCACGTCACCTATGGAATTCAGCTTTTTTGTCCATGTTTGAACCAAGGTTGTAATGAGGTCAGGAGCTGAGTGACCCTGGCGAAGTTCAAACTGGGCATCACTGAGGAGGTTGTTGCTGAGCAGGTGCTGCTTGATAGTATTGTTGCTGACACTGTCCATCACTTTACTGATGATGGAGAGTAGACTGATTGGGCAGTAATTGGCCGGGTTGGATTTGTCCTGCTTTTTGTGTCCAGGACACACCTGGGCAATTTTCCACATTGTCGGGACAGCAATTTTGCTGTACATGTCATACATGCCAAATGGTAAGTAAGCTGCAGGCAGTAATAAAACCAGCACCTTTGTTGTCAATTCCCACATTCGAAGAACCTATCATGTAGGTTATGATTGATTGATTGTGTAGGTCCCCTCCTTAAAACTAAAAAGTGGGAACCAGTATTTGCTAACCATCACGGATGTGCCCGCCAGATTCCCGGAGGCAATTCCATTATGGACTGTTAAGGCAAAAAGGGTAGTGAAGGAGTTGGTAGCTTTCTTTACCTGGTACAGGCTACCCAGGGAGATTTAGTCAGACCGAGGGTCTAATTTTACTGCTAAACTATTTAAGGAAGTCATGGATAGTTTAGGCATACAACACTTTAAACCAAGTGCGTACCAGCCTGAATCCCAGGGAGCCTTGGAAAGGTGGCATCAGACACCGAAGATCAAGTTAAGAGTGTACTGTCAGGATTACCCAAATGATTGGGATGAATGTACCCCATTCATATTGTTTGCTATTAGGAAATCCCCAAATAAACCAACTCAGTTTACTCCCTTTGAGTTAATATTTGGGCACAAAGTGAGAGGGCCTTTGACATTAATTAAGGAAAAATTGATAGGACCTGTGATGATACTGCTCCTTTAACAAGATTAGGTTGTCTTTGTTTTATTTTCTCATAGGGGTCGTAAATGCATAGATTCTGAAATGTCTGTGTTTATCTACTTGAAGAAGCTCTTAAGTTTAAAAAAAAACTTGTACAATGAAAGAGGAGTAGCCAGTTCTCCCAGCTCAACTTTTCTCTGGTTTGGTTTGGTTTGAGCAAGCAGTCAGTTTTTGAGGCTGCTGGTCAAAGAAACAGCTACAAGGAAGAAGGTGTTCCATGCTGAATCTGTTTGCCATCTCTCTCTCCTGTAAGACCCTGTGTTTGATTTTAATTTTTGCCAAAGGGAGTTTATGGGGATTGTTGCAGGAATTTAGAATAACACCATTGAGTTGGGATAATCTGTTGGGTTTTCAGAAAAGTGAAGTTATTCTGTATTCTGTTCTCTTTTCTTTGTGTTTCATTTGGTACTCTTAGATTAGATTCCCTACAGCGTGGAAACAGGCCCTTCAACACAACAAGTCCACACCGACCCTCCGAAGAGTAACCTACCCAGACCCATTTCCTTCTGACTAATGCACCTAACACTACGGGCAATTTAGCATGGCCAATTCACCTGACCTTCACGTCTTTGGACTGCGGGAGGGAACTGGAGCATCCGGTGGAAACCCACACAGACACGGGGAGAATGTACAAACTCCACACAGACAGTCACCCAAGGCTGGAATCGAATCTGGGTCCCTGACGCTGTGAGGCAACAGTGCTAACCACTGAGCCACCGTGCCACTCCACAGTATAAATATGTTCTGTTTTGTTTAAACCCGAGGGGTTTTGTCCAGCTGCATCTCTCCTGGAATATCCACTATACACCTGCTCAAAACAATGAGAAAAGTTAGGGTCTAGGTTATCTTCTTGAAATGTTTTGAGGGAGTCTGGCCTGGTCTATAACAGACCAAAGTCAGAGATCTCATAACTGGATGACGTATCTGAGGTGAGGGAGGAATTAAACTGGTAGGTGAATTAGCTAAACAGCACCTGACAAGGGCAGAGCATAAAATGAAGCGGGAGGCAGATAAAAAACTCTAAACTTCAGACGTTTTCCCGTGGGGATGACATATTACTGTTGTTACCAGTGGTAGGGGATCCCTTCAAGCCAGTGGTTCCTATTAAATTGAGAAGAAGTTGAGTCAGGTAAACTATCTGGTAAAGATGACAGGTAGGAAAAAAAATTATCAGGCATGGCATATGAATATATTGAAATCTTGTTATAACAGAGATAGGGAACTGGGGAAACAGGTGTTATTACTGTCACACGAGTGAGGAATCAAATCCAGATGACATGGATTTTGATGTGCCTCAAAATAAGTTAAGTGGCAAGGAAGTCTTTGAAGAAAGGAATAGGATAGTGAGCTATCTGTCTCAGGACAGTGGGCAGCACGGTGGTGCAGTGGTTAGCACTGCTGCCTCACAGCGCCAGAGACCCGGGTTCAATTCCCGCCTCAGGCAACTGACTGTGTGGAGTTTGCACGTTCTCCCCGTGTCTGCGTGGGTTTCCTCCGGGTGCTCCGGTTTCCTCCCACAGTCCAAAGATGTGCAGGTCAGGTGAATTGGCCATGCTAAAATTGCCTGTAGTGTTAGGTAAGGGGTAAATGTATGGGTGGGTTGCACTTCGGCGGGTCGGTGTGTTCTTGTTGGGCCAAAGGGCCTGTTTCTACACTGTAAGTTATCTAAAGACAAAGAACCATATTGAAGGTTTATCCCAGCAGTATGGGGACATATATAGGCCCAGAATAGTGCATGAGGTAGAAGTAGCAACACCAATACAGGCATAAAATGTGATGTTGAAAGAAGATATCATTGAGCAGAGTCAAAGTGAGTGGATTTCGCCGATTGTGTTCATTCCGAAATCTAATGAGACCCAACAATTTTGTGTGGACTATCGGAAGGTCAATGCTGTAACTAAATCAAACTCATACCCCATTCCAAGATTGGAACACTGTATGGAGAAAGTTGGACAAGTTCACTTACATCACGCAGTTGGAGTTACTGCGTGGTTACTGGCAGGTACCTTTATTGGAGAAAGCAAAAGAAGTTTCTGCATTTATAACTCCAACTGGGCTACGTGCATTCAAAGTGATGCCCTTTGGAAAGAAGAACACACCAGTCACCTTCCAAAGACTCGTGAACAGAGTTGTGGCTAGCTTGGCTAATTGTTCCATCTGTATCAATGACTTGGTAATCTTTAGTCATTTGTGGAAAGATCACATGGTGTACTTGGCAGAGCTCTTTGAAAGATTATGGAAGGCGAAACTGGTTCTAGTAGAAACTAAATTTGAGAAGGCAGAAATGACGTTCTTGGGACATAATATCGGACATGGCAGATTGACCCTAAGGAATGTGAAGGCGAAAGCCATTGAGGAATTTCCTAGACCATCCTTTGTGGTTCTTATAAAGAAGTGGAAAGGTGAGTTAGTAATTTTGCCGATGACACAAAGGTCGGTGGTGTTGTAGATTGTTTCGAGGGCTGTTTCAGGCTACAACACGATATTGACAGGATGCAGAGCTGGGTTGAGAAGTGGTAGATAGAGTTCAACCTGCATAAATGTGAAGTGATTCATTTTGGAAGGTTGAATTTGAATACTGAATACAGGGTTAAAGTCAGGATTCTTGGCAGTGTGGAGGAACAGCGGGTTCTTGGGGTCCACATACATAGATTCCTCAAAGTTGCCACCCAGGTTGATAGGGATGTTAAGAAGGCATATGGTGTTTTGGCTTTCATTAACAGGGGAATTGAGTTGAAGAGCCACGAGGATTTGCTGCAGCTCTATAAAACCCTAGTTAGACCACACCTGGAATATTGTGTCCTGTCTGGTCACCTCATTATAAGAAGGATGTAGATGCTTTAGAGAGGGTGCAGAGGAGATTTACCAGGATGCTGACTGGATTGGAGGGCTTGTCTTATGAAGAGAGGCTGAGTGAACTAGGGCTTTTCACACTGGAGAGAAGAAGGAAGAGAGGTGACTTGGTAGAGGTGTACAGAGTAATGAGAGGCATAGATAGAGGAGATAGCTAGAGACTTTTCCCCAGGGCAGAAATGGCTATCATGAGGGGTCATAATTTTATGGTGATTGGAGGAAGGTATAAGGGTGATATCAGAGGTAGGTTCTTTATGCAGAGAGTGGTGGGTGTGTGGAATGTACTGCCAGTGGTGGTAATAGAGTCAGAGATATTAGGGACATTTAAGCGATTGCTGGACAAGCACATGGACAGCAGTAAATTGAGGGATGTGTAGGTGAGGTTGATATTAGATGAAGAGGAATGCTCGGTACAATATCATGGGCTGAAGGGCCTGTATTGTGCTGTACTGTTCTACGTTTGAAAGAGGTGCTCCAATTTTTGGGACTGTGTGAATTCTACTGGAAGTTTGTATCAACTTCAGCAGTGTGATGGCATCGCTAATGGATTTGCAAAGGAACAACATGCAGTTTCAATGGTCAGAACACTGCCAGGAGGCATTTGAAAATCAAAAAGCCATACTAACCACTGCGTCAGTTTTAGCCACACCAAACCTCGTAAAACCTTTTAAAGTTGCTATCGACACCAGCGATAGAGGGGTTGGAGCTGTATTGATGCAGGAAGATAATAATGGAACTAAACGGCCAATTGTTTACTTTTTGAAGAAACTCAATATTCATCAGACAAAATATTCCATCATTGAAAAAGAGTTAGGAGTTTAGTCCTAGCCTTACATTGTTTTAAGGTTTACGTTACGAGCAATATTTCGGAGATAGTAGGATAGACTGATCACAACCCTCTCATTCTTTTGGGAAGATTCAAGGACAAAAATTCAAGATTATTTCAATTGTTACAGGCTTTTAATTTACAAATTGTACATGTGATGGGTTGGAAAAATGTTATTGCAGATGCATTATCATGGACTTAAAGAAAAGGAACAGATAAGATAACTGGTACAGTCCAAATGTTGTGTATGTGTATGTAGAATCAGGGTCGGATTGTGATTAGGCAAGAAAAATGAGGCTCGAGTTTGTTCATAGTTTTTGTTTAGTGTTCACTGTTAGAGTTAGGAAAGTAAGTTGTTATTTTTTTCTTTAAACACTGGAAGTTATGGGTTTTCTTTCACTCAGTCACATTTTTAATAGATTACGATGTGAGGTGAGCTTCTCTGGGCATTTTCTGTTTAGTTAGCAGAGGGGTTTGACCTGCGTGTTGGAACAGTGGTGCCAGTGCCCCAAGAATCAGAACCCCTTTCTCCCACACCAACATTTGAGCCTTGCATTTACCTCTCTAATCTTACTTACCTTACACCAATTTGCATATGGCTCAGGTAGTAATTTGAAATTATTGTCTTTGTGCTTCTGCTTTCCAATTTGGCCCAAGCTGCTCATAATCCCTTGATAGAATGAATCTCTTTTCTAGTTCTTCTTATGTTGTTGATACCTAGGTGGACCAAGACAACTGAATCCTTCCCCTCCCACTGCAAAGTTCTCTCCAGCACAGAAGACATGTCCTAACCCTTGGTACCAAGTAGGCAATACAACCTTTTGGACTCTCTATCTTTGCTGCAGAGAATAGTATCGATTCCTGTAACAATGCTGTTCCCTATTATTCCTACATTTCCCTTTCCCCCAACTAGAATGATGCTCTGGACCATGGTGCTGTGGCCAGTTCACTCATTCCCCCTGAAGTCCATGTCTTTGTCCACACTAGGAGCAAGAACCTCATACCAATTAGTCAAGAGTACTGACCAAGGCTTCTCCAAAGACAAATATTAGATTTGTATTTAATATTTAATTCACTCATAGCCACACTCTCCTATTCCTGACCACAGCCCAGATTTGATGTTATTAATCTAAGGAGTGAGACTGCCTCTTCATGGTACCCCTTATCATCCTTGATGTCTGTTTTGTGGGGATGGGCTAAACGTTTTGCTGAAATCCATGCAGAATCAAACGAGCTACTCTCATTAATTCTCCTTGTTACATCCTCAAAAAATTGAATCAATGGGCGGCATGGTGGCACAGTGGTTAATAATGGACGGCACAGTGGCACAGTGGTTAGCACTGCTGCCTCACAGTGCTAGAGACCCGGGTTCAATTCCTGCCTCAGGCAACTGTCCGTGTGGAGTTTGCACATTCTCCCCGTGTCTGCGCGGGTTTCCTCTGGGGGCTCCGGTTTGCTCCCATTGACCAAAAATGTGCAGGTCAGGTGAATTGGCCATGCTAAATTGCCCATAGTTTTAGGTAAGGGGTAAATATAGGGGAATGGGTCTGGGTGGGTTGCTCTTCGGAGGGTCGGTGTGGACTTGTTGGGTTGAAGGGCCTGTTTCCACATTTAGCCCTTCCACCTAGCAATAGGGAACAGTAATCTAGTCAGATACAACTTTTCCAAAAAGCCCACGTTAACAGTCCTTTAACCATGTCTTTCTAAATAACCTTTTTCCAATGATTTGCCCATCACTGGGGTTTAGACTGATTGGGCTGGAAACACTCACTTTATCCCTTCCTCACTTTTTAAACATGGTTAGCAATCCTCCAGCAGTAAACCATAGCCAGGAGGATTGAAAAATTATGGATGTTTTCTCTTCCTTTGCCTCTTTTGTCCTGGAATGGATTTCACTTGAGCCTGGTGATTTATCCATTTTCATGCATGCTAAAGAGCTTAATATACACCGCCTCTACATTTTTATCCCATTGAATATTTCACAGTTCTCCTTAACTACATTGTCTGCATTGTTTCCCAATTTTGTGAGAGGAATGTAAAATTGTATTAACAGTCATACCCAAATCTCGCACCTCCTCACGTTTTAAACTAGAGGTTGATATTACTGGATGTATTAATAGTTATGGCGGTGAGTCAGGTATGTGGAATTATTCAGGTGTGTGGAGTAGCATTCAGATCAGCTATAAGCTTATAGAGAGACAGAAAGGTTTGGCCTAGTGGAGAAGGCTTCTCCCAATCTGACATTCGTTTGTGTTCTGGGTTGAACACAATGCAAGAAAACAGAATAAAGCTGAGACACCTGTACAGTAATATCAGTTTATTGACACATTTTGCAGCATGTAAAACATTGTAACTGCACAATGAGCACTGGTTATCTACTAGTATTAGGTAGATAGAGATGGGGGGTGATGGTGATAGGCTGGCAGGGAGAGTGCAGCAGATAAGTAGATAGGAAGGTAGATGAACAGGTAGGACAGTAGGAAGGGAGGATGAGGAAACTGGTGAAATTGACATTGATTCCGTGAAGCTGGAAGATCCCAAGGTGGAAGATGGGGCATTCTTCCTCCAGGCGTCGGGCGGCTTGGATGCACTACGAATGGCACTTGGTGGCACTACGAATGACTCTGGGGCATAGTGGGAAAGGGTAAAGGTGAACAGGATCCTAGTGTTAGGAGACTCAATAGTTAGGGGACAGAAAGGAGATTCTGTGGCTGCCAACAGGAATCCATGATGGCATGCTGCCTCTCAGGTGCCAGGGTCCAGGATGTCTCAGAGAGCAGCTGCAAGGGGGAGAGGGAGCAGCCAGAAGCCATAGTGCATTTTGGCACAAATGACATAGGTAGAAATAGGGAGAGGTCCTGCAGGGTGATCATCAAGAGCTAGGAAGGAAGTTAAAAACCAGGACCTTGTTGGTGATTAACTCCGGATTATTTCCAGTGCTCACGTGCTAGTGAGGGTAAGAATAGGAGGGTGTGGCAGATCAATGTGTGGCTAAAGAATTGGTGCAGGGGGCAGGGATTCAGATTTTGAGATCATTAGGATCTTTTCTGGGGCAGAGGTGACCTGTTCAAGAGGGACCTGAACTGGAGGAGGACCAGTATCTTGGCGACCAGGTTTGCTCAAGCTGCAAGGCATATTGTAAACTAGACTGGCATGGGATGGGATCCTCAACAGCAGGGAGGCAAGTGCGAGGCTCAAAGGAGATACAATGGTCGGAAATATTAAGTTGACGAGAAAGGTCAGGCTGGAACACGACAGGGAGCATGGAATGCCTGTTGGATTAAGTTGCATTTATTTCAATGCAAGAGAGCTGACAAGTAAGACCGATGAACTCAGGGCATAGATAGATACGTGGGACTGGGATATTATAGCCATTTTACAAAATATGGCAAAGGGAGGAAAGGACTGGCAGCTTAATGTGGGCTTTAAGCAGGGCAGCGGTGGTGGAAGGAGGGGAACGGGGGGTTGCATTTTTGAATAAGGCGAGTATCACAGCAGTAATCAGAGATAAAATAACTGAGGGATTATCTAGTGAGGCTTTGTCAGAAATAAGAAGGGGATGGTGACGTTATTGGGATTGTACAGTAGGACCCAAATAGGCAACGGGAATTAGCAGGAGCAATAGGGTTGCCATGGTAGGCAATTTAAATTTTCCTAACATAGACTGGGACTGCCAGAGCGTTAAGGCTGAGATGGGGTGGAATTTGTTAAGTGCATTCAGGAACGTTTCCACAAGCAGTATATAGAGGGTCCTACTCAGCAAGGGGCAAAAACCTAACCTTGGTTGGGAAATAGTGCAGGATAGGTGACAGATGTGACAGTGGGGGAGCACCAGTGACCATTGTTCTATTAATTTTAAAATAGTTATGGAAAGGGACAAAACTGGTCTGCAGGCTCAAGTTTTAAATTGGGGCAAGGTGAACTTTGATGGAATTAGACAGGAGCTTGCAGGGATTGATTGGAATAGTTTGTTTCCAGGCAAAGGAACGTCTGGCAAGTGGGAGGCCTTTAAAAGTGATTTAGCTGGAGTTCAAAGTCGAAATGTTCCTGTGAGGGTGAAGGGCAAGGTTGGCAGGAATAGGGAATCCTGGATAACAAGAGATAGTGAGGCTTTGACCAGAAAAAAACAGGCATGGCTCAGGTATAGACAGCTGGGATCAAGGGAATTCCTAAAGGTATACAGGGAATATGGGAGTTTACTGAAGAAGGAAATCAGGACGGTGAGAAAGGGACACGAGATGGCCTTGGCTGAGAAGATTAGGGTGAATCCAAAGATATTCTTTAAGTATATTAAAGGAAAAAGAATAACTAGAGAGGATAGGACCCCTCAAGGACCAAAGTGGACATGTATGTGTAGAAACGCAGGAGATGGGCGAGGTGCTCAGTGAATATTTCTCCTCTGTGTTTACCGTGGAGAAAGACACGAAGACTTGGGAAGTTAGTCATAATATTTTGGGGACAGTCAACATCACAGTAGAGGATGTGTTGGATGTATTAGAATGTATGAAAGCGGATAAATCTCCTGGTCCTGACCAGTCATATCCAAGAAAACTGCGAGAAGCTGGAGAAGGAATTACGGGGGCCCTGGCTGATATTTCCTGATGAAGGGATTATGCCCAAAACGTCAATTTTCCTGCTCTTCAGATGCTGCCTGACCTGCTGTGCTTTTCCAGCATCACACTCTTGACTCTAATCTCCAGCATCTGCAGTCCTCACTTTCACCTATTTTTGCATCATCGTTAGCCAGGGTATGGTCCTGGAACACTACTGGGTAGCAAATATTGTGCCATTATTCTAGAAGGGCTGCAGAGGAAAGCCTGGAAACTATAGACCAGTAAGCTTAACATCTGTTGTAGATAAGTTACTTGAAAAAATACTATACATGCATTTGCAAAGACAGGGTTTGATTAGGAGTAGTCAGCATGGCTTTGTGAGTGGGAGATCATGCCTCACAAATTTATTAGAGTTCTTTGATGCAGTGACCAGGAAGGTTGATGAGGGCAGGGTGATATTTGTAGTCTGTATGGGTTTCAGTGAGGCCTTTGATAACGTTCCACATGGTCCGCTGCTCTAGAAGATTAGATTGCATGGAATCCAAGACAAGCTGGCAAACTGGATATAAGATTGGCTTGATGGTAGAAAGCAGAGGGTATTAGTGGAAGGATGCTTGTCAGACTGGTGGGCTGTAACTAATGGAGTGCCTCAGTGGCCGGTGCTGTGTGTTATCTATATCAATGATTCGGATGAGAATGTACAAGTCAGTGATTAGTAAGTTTGCTGGTCACACTAAAGTAGGCCTTATCATTGACAGTGAGGAAGGTTATCAGAAATTGTAGCAGGACCTTGATCAGCTGGGGAAGTGGGCCGAGAAATGGCAAATGGTCTTTCATTTTGGAAAGTCAAATCAAAGTAGGAATTTCATGGTGGATGGATGGGCCTTAAGGAGTGTAGTGGAAGAGAGGGATCTTGGCTTTCAGATTCACAGTTCTCGGAGAGTGGAGTCACAGGTAGACAGGGGAGTGAAGGAGGTGTTTGGCACACTGGTCTTCATCAGTCAGGGCATAGAAGTTGGGAAGTATTTTGCAGTTGTACAGGATGTTGGTGAGGGGGCACTTAGAGTATTGTGTTCAATTTTGGTCACCTTGTTCTAGAAAGGATGTTAATAAACTGGAAAGAGTGCAGAAGAAATTTACAAGGATGTTGCCAGGACTCTAGGTTCTGCATTATAGGGGGAGGTTGGACAAGGTAGGACCTTTTTCTTTAAAGTGTAGGAGACTGAGGGGGTCCTTATAGGTGTGTATAAGATCATGAGAGGCATGGATAGGGTGAAAAAAACTCAGTCTTTTTCCCAGGCTTGAGGAATTGAGGATTAGAGGGCATCAGTTTAAGGTTCGAGGGGAAAGAATAAAAGGGAAGCTCAGAGGCAACCTTTTTACACAGAGGGTGGTACTCAGATGGAATGAGTTGCCAGCAGAAGTGTTTGAGGCAGGTACATTAACAACATTTAAAATGCATTTGGACAAATACATAGATAGGAAGGGATTCAAAGTGCAGGGAAATGAGGTTAGTGTGGATGCACATTTTAGTCAGCATGAATCAGTTTGGCCAAAAGGGCCTGTCTCCGTGCTGTAGGACTTTATGACTCATAGGACAGTGCTGAAAGAGTACCTCATAAATATCGGAGATTTCATTTATTCCTTCACACAGGAATAGAAGCGATTATTATACATTTGGAAATGTACACCAACCACTCGATTAAAAAGTTCATCCTGCTCTATACAAATATCATTCTAAACCCAGTAATTGGCGATTAATATACAGAGTCCTGCCCCCAGAGCAGATAGGAGCAATTCTTTAACTACACGCTGTATCGATGCAGAGCCTATGTGCTTTCTCTTCAGGGGTGTAGATAGTTGTCAATAATCGAGCTGACACAGACAGGCCACTCCCCTGATGACCCAGTGATTTTGTGGCTGGTCTGATGGGAACTCAATTGTCAGGACATAATTTGTGGAATGACCGGTGGTGGAGAGTATCCCTCTTCGAACACTCGTCTTGTACACTGTGGAACAAAAACAAAATCAGTCAGACCGCTTATAGATTCAGAGAGTCATACATCATGGAAACAAATCCTCTTTCGCCTATCTTTATAACTCAATTCCTCTTGTCCCAGCAACATCCATGTAAATATTTTTTGGAACTCTCTCTAATTTAATAATGTCCTTCCTATAGCATGCACCTAACACTATGGACAATTTAGCATAGCCAATTCACCTAACCTGCACATCTTTGGACTGTGGGAGGAAACCAGAGCACCTGGAAGAAACCCATGCAGACATGGGGAGAATGTGCAAACTCCACACAGACAGTTACCCAAGGCGAGAATTGAACCCGGGTCCCTACTGCTGTGAGGCAGCAGTGCTAACCACTGAGCCACTGTGCTGCTCCACCTGCCATCCTCACCTGGTCTGGCCTTCGTGTGATTCCAGACCCATATGTGGTGACTCTTACCTGCTCCCTGAAATGACCTGGAAAGCCAGTTAGTTCAAGGGAAATTTGGGATGGGCAACAAGTGCTTGCCACATGAGAAGAAAAAGGCTTCATACCTCCTAAACTCAACTACACCTTCTACCCCCACACAGCATTGCCAGCCATGCCTCCAGTCATTTAAGGCCCATTCTCTGAACTCTGTCATCCCTTGCCTGTCCCTCACCACTCTGAAGAATCTTCTTAAAAGCCACATTTGTCCTTTGAGCAGGCCTTTGGTCACCTGCCTTTCACTTCCTCTTCTGGCTCAGCCCCAGTTTTTATAAGCTGTAACTCTTTCAATGTTTGATTATTTTTCTGTGAAAGCATTTATTTAAACGGCAAAGTCCCTATTGTTTGTGGAAAACCTTGCAAACAGTGAATTGCACAAACAGCAAACACTGGAGTCAGCTGCCTATGTTCCCACTGTTCAAAATGGTAATATCCACAGCCCTCAGTGCAAGATAACATTCGCTTGGTACTTTTAAAAAAATTAAATGTTACTGAAGAAATAGTGAAATAAACTAAAAAAAAAACAAAAATTAATCCCAGCTTCTCTGGGTCAGAAATGCTTATTGATCTTGCTCAGTTTCACATTGCTTCCTGCTTCTGTGTAACACTAAAACGCTAATTCAAGTCAATGTTTAAACTGAGAGAGTGTGTTCTCAGCACATCCCCATGTGTGAGCAGTGGATTCACTATCATTATGAAAACAAACCAGGGAGCCAGGTCACATGAACAGAAGTGAACTGAAAATCTGTTTTTGTTGATGAATTCTTGAAGAGGATATTAAGAAGCCCCATGACACCAACAACTAGACAGCGAACGTAAGCATGTCTCAGTCTCAGAAATCCAGAACCATTTGAGAACAACATTATTCCATCCATCTCGAAGCCCTTTCTTAAGTAGGTTTTCATTTTTTTTTGACATGACCTTTATATTTCCTAAAAATTAGGGATAAGTGAACATTGACCTTATGCACAGAAGACTTTGCACAGATAAATGGTCACAAATAGTGAAGATATCAATAGTGTGACTTAACTGTAAAAGGATGTTGTTGTCTATAAATGGATTGTTATTATAAGCATGATCTTCGAGACAAGGGTTGCATTAGAAGTAAAAGTGCACCTTTTTACCTGGACATCCATAAACAGATTCCTCTTTAAATGATAGCTTTTCTCCTGGTTTGAGCCATATCTGATTGAACTAGTTAAGGGTGAGTACCATTAAAGAGAGTAAAGAAATGATCATATCAAGAGGCACCGATAACCCAGAGTCGGTCACATTGTAGAATTCCAATGTTAGACTCAATACTTCCTGTTCTCTTTAACCCACTCCCCGCTCATGCTGCCTAGTATATTCAGGCCAATCACACAGGAACTGCAGTGAAATGTACAAAATCCACCCAGTGAATTTCACCTGACAATGTTTCGTTATCCCCTGTCCAGAAGTGGGAACTATTTGGACTTTCAGTAACCAATCAATGAAATGTTCTGACCTTGCTTATTGTGGGAGTGATGTGACTACTTCTCATGCAGCAGTATTTGCATTTGGCTGGTGGGCTGTGGGAAACCAAATTTATTTTCCAAGTGCAGCTTCCCAAGTTCTGCCATGAGGATTGGACTGTGTTAGGTGCAGGGATTGCCAATGTGCAGGGTGTTTTCCCAGGGCAGCAGTGGCCTAGAGTTTTTTTTTGGCGGGACCTGGATTTTCTTTTCTATTGTGCACACATGTAAGTGACTGAGTATCTGTGGCTGGGCATCTTCAACTCCATTGCTCCTGGAACAATCTGACCATTTACTTTGTAAGATCTTGATGGCTATGCAGGCTTTGACATTAAGGCAGGGTTTATCAGAGTGCCAGACAATGGTGCACACCTCTACTAAGAGAGAATCTAATCATCTTCCCTTGACATTCAACAGCATTACCATCCACCATCAACATGCTGGAGAGTTACCATTAATCAGAAACTCTATCGGACCAACCATACAAATACAAGGCAAGATGGGGGCCTGGTATTGTGTGATTGTAGGGTGAGTAGGTGCATGGAGAAAGTGAGGACTGCAGATGCTGGAGATCAGAGTCGAGAATGTGGTGCTGGAAAAGCGCAGCAGGACAGATAGCATCAGAGGAGCAGGAGAATCGACGTTTCAGGCAAGAGCTGTTCCTCAGGAATCTGTAGGTGCATGCCTGTAATGTGTATATTTGTAAATAAATGTTTATAGCAGATAAAGATTAGCACTCTATATTCTTCAACACATCAGGCTCTCTAGGTTTCTAACATGGATGACTGCCCAAATTTAATGATTAGAAATAAAATAAACATTCTCAGACAGTAAACTACAATTCTAGTGGCCTCATGGAAAATGCCAGAAAGCAAGTATAAATTGCCAGGTATGATTATCTTCTAATGGTATCTAAACCATGTGACCAGTGGAAGAAAAAGGTCAATATTATGGAAATGGGTTACATCCCTAGAAAAGAGGGAACAAATTATAGCCTTACATGTCACTTGCTGCAGAGGAAGGGTTTCAGCCTCTCCCACCCTTACACCAGTGGGTTCCAGATTCCCACCAATCATTGGGTAAAAAGGTTTATCTTTGCATCTCCTCTAATCTCGTCCCTTACTTTAAATCGTTGTCCCCAATCACTGGCCTCTCCACCAAGTGGGGAAGTTCCTTTGCATCTCCTCTGCCTATGCCTCTCATAATTTTACACATCTCAATTATGTCCCTCTCAGTCTCCTCCGCTCCAAGGGAAACAACCCCAGTCTATTCAATCTCTGTTCATTACTAAAACTTTCCAGCTCAGGCAATATTCTTGTGAATCTCCTCTGCAATCTCTCCTGGGCTATCACATCCCTCCTACTATGTGGACTCCAGAACTGCACATAATATTCTAACTATGGCCGAACCATTGTTTTATACAATTCCAGGATAACCTTGTGCTGTGTTGGAATATTGTCAGATTTGACAAGTGCAACTCCAACAACACTCATCAAGCTTGACATCTTCAATCCAGGACAAAGCTGTTGCTGTCTCACACTCCTTTCACTGGATAAAGTTTTCAGACTGAATAATTGGAGAAGGGTAATAATGACTGGATTTGTCAGCAATATGGATGAACGAAGAAGAAAGTCAGTGCATTGACTTGTCTTAACTGAATAAAGAACATTTACATCCCAGGAACAGGCCCTTCAGCCCTCCAAGCCTGAGCTGATCCAAATCCACTGTCTAAACCTGTCACCCAATTCCTAAGCATCTGAATCCCTCTGCTCCCCACCTACTTGTGCATGTGTCCAGATGCACCTTAAATGAATCTACCGTGCCTGCCTCTACCACCTCTGCTGCTGATGCGTTCCAGGCACCTGTGTAAAGTACTTGCTGTGTATATTGCCCTTAAATGTTTCACCTCTCACCTTGAAAGCATGACCTCTCGTATTGAATCCTGGGAAAAAGCTCGCCTCTATCCACCCTGTCTCTACCCTTCATGATTTTGTAAACCACAATCAGGTCCCCCCCTCAATCTCCTTTTTTCTAATGAAAACACTCCTAACCTACTTAACCTCTCTTCATAGCTAGCACCTTCCATGAATTTTGTGAAACATTTATAAATGTGGTTTTAACAATCAAAGGTCAGGATACAATTGGTAGGTTGTCATAGAGAACTTTGGGAAGTGATTCTCCAATCCTGTGTTTCTTTCGATCCCATTTTGCTCCCTCCATGTAAAGACCATTAATATAAACTCCATCAGTCTAAAGTGAAAAAGAAAACAACGATGTATACCCATATTTACAAAGGAAAGATGATGGCTTTGTAATATTATCACTAATCTTGTAATCCAGGATACATGGGTTTGAATTGCACCAGGGCAAATAGCAGAATTTGAATTATTTCTAGATGTATTAATCTAATGATAACAATGGACCATTGTCATTAAAACCCCTTTGGTTCACTAATGTCCTTCAGGGAAGGAAATCTGCTGTCCTTATCCAGTCTGGCCTACATGTGTCTCCAGACTTAGAGCAATGTGGTTGATTCTTAAATGCTGTCTGACATGGCCAAGTAGGGCACTCCATTGTATCAAATTGCTCCAAAGTCTGATAAAAGGAATGAAACCAGACAATGGGTGCCAGGGACCAGAGTTCGATTCCCACCTTGGGCGACTGTCTGTGTGGAGTTTGCACATTCTCCCTGTGTCTGTGTGGGTTTCCTCCGGGTGCTCCGGTTTCCTCCCACAATCCAAAGATGTGCAGGTCAGGTGAATTGGCCAAGCTAGGTTGCCCATTGTGAAAGGTGCATTAGTCAGGGGGAATAGGTCTGGGTGGGTTACTCTTCAGAGGGTTGGTATGGACTTGTTGGGCCAAAGGGCCTGTTTCCACATTGTAGGGGAATCTAATCTAATCAAACATTGAACGATGTACGGGAAATGATTACACTCAATCCTGTTGACCTTGCAAAGTCCTTCTTACCAAAGTCTGGGCATGAGCCAAAATTAGGAATGTGGCCAAGAAACAACGTAACATGGAATCAAAGCTCACAGACAATGTACAGTCTATTGACAGTGGCACAGTGGTTTGCACTGCTGCCTCATAGCGTCAGAGACCTGGGTTCAATCCCCGCCTCAGGCAACTGTCTGTGTGGAGTTTGCACATTCTCTCTGTGTCTGTGCGGGTTTCCTCTGGGTGCTCCGGTTTCCTCCCACAATCCAAAGATGTGCAGCTTAGGTGAATTGGCCATGCTAAATTGCCTATAGTGTTAGGTGAAGGGATAAATGTAGGGGAATGGGTCTGGGTGGGTTCTTCTTTGGAGGGCCAGTGTGGACTTGTTGGGCCACAGGGCCTGTTTCCACTCTAAGTAATCTAATCTATGTGTGTTTTTCTTTTCATAAGTTCATAAGATATAGAAGCAGAATTGAGTCTGCTCCGCATTTGGACATGGCTGAACCAGAATGTTCGCTGACTTGACATCCAGAGCTAATCTTCTGATTGTATGCTTGCTCCATCAGCATTGCCAGCTATTTGTACTTCAATTCGATGTCTCATCGCCACAGTGCGGCAGCTCCCCTACTGTTTCATCCCTCATCCATAACTTAGAACATCAAAGAATCTGTATTCAGTACAGGATAGGGTGGAGCCTCTCAGATGTCAAGTCAGCGAACATTCTGGTTCAGTCACGGCAGGGACAGGGACAGGCACCGTGTTAATTTCTAGGAAATGGTTTTAGTGACAGTGGCAGAAAAGAATGGCTTCAATCTTTCCAAAGTGTATTTGAAGGAATATTGTTATTTAATCAGCAGCAGGTCAGTGAGACTGTGTGGAGAGAGTGCGCCAAATGTGCACTCTGTACAAGTCAAAGAACTAAACTCTTAACAGCATTCATTCTCATGATTTTCTCTGGAATATCTGCTGCACATCCTGAAATCTCCCGAGGCTTCCACTGAAGTGGTGAGATATTTTCAGAGAAATGGGCAAGGAATTCAGCTCTCGACAATGGCCAATGTACAGTTAGACTGTGGGATTGTCCGTGAGGTTGAGCTGTGGAGTGGTGCAGATTTCAACCCTGGAGAGATGGTAAGAAACTGAGATCTATGATCAGAAAGTGAGAGAGGATCTGCAACAGAATAGAAAATAAACGTGGTTCGATGAAAATGTTTGTTTTGCAGTTAGAAAGTTACTGGAGGAGCTGGCATGTCATGATCCTGGTCAGTCACATCAAACTGGAAGCCCAGGTGATCTATTGGGATTCGATACTTCCGTGCATAGTTCTGGATAGCACCTGTCAGGAAGCTCTGAGTGAAGTAAAATCCGGAGATCCAGAAAACAATTGGGGTTCCTTTGTGAATCCAGGTCTGAAATTCATCGGAACAGAAGAGAGATTAAAACAAACACAAACACTTAATGAAGCAATATTGCTGATGACAAACACAGTATATTCAGAAATAAATTTACAATGATCCAAAAAAAGGCAAATTACAGAGACAGGATTGTAAAGGAGACTGATGTGGACAAATATGTAAAGAGAATTCCTGAGAGAGATCTTATTATAAAAGATCTACTTTTATCTGTACCTGAAAGAACTGAATTCTAAAGAGGAGGTCAGTGATGTAGCTACCCAGAGGTTTCAGTGATGGGTAGGACTTTGCTGACCACATGGAGGGTACCTGCAAGATTAAGCAATGGACAAAATTCAAAACCAATTCTGTTGAACCCATATTATCTCCATTATTCATTAGTGACAAACAGAAATTCACACTGTCCCCTTTTATCCATTAGTGACAATGTGAAATCCACATGGTCTCCATTATCCATAATGACAATGTGAGCTCCACACCATTTGTATTCTAAACTACTGTTATTTTGAAATCTCCATTATTCATTAGTGACAATATGAACTCCGCACTATCTCCATTATTGATTAGCGATGTGAACATCACACTGTCTTCATTATCTAACACTGACAATGAGAACCCTACACTGTCTCCATTATCCATTAGTGACAATATGAACTCCAGACAGTCACCATTATCCACAAGCGACATGCGAATCCCACACCGTCTCCCTCAACAATTAGTGACATTTTCAATTCCAGAAAAATTACATTTGTGACAATATAACCTTCATATTATGGGAGAAACAGGACTGCGGATGCTGGAGATCAGAGTCAAAAAGTGTGGTGCTGGTGCTTCATCGCATGAAGAGCTTGTATTTGAAACATCGACTCTCCTGTTCCTCAAATGCTGCCTGGTGGGTTGTGCTTTTTTAGCTTCACATTATCTCTATTATCCACTTGTGACAATGTGAGCTTCACACTGTCTTCATTATCCAATACTGACAAAGTGAACCCCACACTGTCTCCATTATCAATTAGTGACAAAGTGAACCCCACGCTGTCTCCATTATCAATTAGTGACAATGTTACTATCATCCTGTCCCCATTATCCACTAGTGACAATGTGTTTTGAGAAGTTAGATGAGGAGGGGCAGAGTGACAGGGAAGGGAACTAAATCAGATCACAGAATCACGAAGTTGTTACGGCGCAGAAAGCAATCCAGATCTAGATCATTAATACATATAGCAAGGGTCCCAATACCGGTCCCTGTGGAACTCCAGTACAAATCTTCTGCTAGCCCGAAACATATCTATTGTCCACGAATCTCTGTTTCCTATCACTCAGCCTATTTTGTATCTGTGGTGCCACTGTCCCTTTTCTATTCTGACCTATAACTTTCCTCACAGGTTTGTTGTGAGGCATTAGATCAAACACCTTCTGAAAATCCGTGTACACCACATCAACAGCATAACCCTAATCGAGCCTCTTCAAAAAGATTCCAGCAAGTTAGTTGAACATGGTTTCCCTGTTAGAAATTTATGCTGACAGATTTCTCAATTGATGTCCACCTTTCCCCACAATCTCCCAAAATTAAAATGATTCTAGTAGGTTATGATTATCCCAATGACTTACTTTGCCTACAATCATGCTGTTGAAGATATCTTCAAGCTGGCTGGACATGAGAATCAAACCTTGAATTGCTTTATTGATGTCTGTCAGACTGGTTCTGATTATGGATATCAGACGGTTAAAATGAAGGAGTTCCTGTACCAGCACAGTGTTCATTGATTCACTGTACTTTGTTGGGTATTTATTCTGTGGATTAAATAGAAATATAAATCAGGTAAAATGAAACAGTAAATAAGATAAAGAGAGTCGTGGGAAAGGAAAGCACAAACAGATAAAACAATCGAATGTTTATGGCACAGGAGGAGGATATTTAGTCCGTTGTGTCTGTGTCAGCTAAATAAACTAGCTGCCCACTTCTAATCTCACTTTATAGCTCCGGTCCAGATGCAGCTGAAGTGCTTTGGGGCAGATTCAGGTTCCTCTGAAATGAGTTGAGGGTTTCCATCGCAACAATCAAATGGGGCAGCTAATTCCATACACCCACCACTCTGTACGTGAAAAGGTATTTTCTTGTGTTTCCTCTAATCCTTCTACCAATCATTTTAAATCTCTGCCCTCCAGTAATTGACCTCTCCAGGAGGGGAAATGTCTCTTCCCTGTTCATTTTATCCAAGCCCCTCATTATTTTGTCCAGTTCAATGAAGTCACCTTTCAGCCTCCTCTGTTCTAAGTAACATAGCCATAACCTATTTCCTTATAGCTGCAATTTTCAAGGTCTGGCAACACTCTTCTCTGAACTGTCTCCAGTAAAATGGTGACATAACTGTACACAAACTCCAGCTGAGGCCTGCATCTTATAAAGATTTTTAATCCACCTCTTTGGATATATTATGACACACCTCTCAAGCAGTTGGAACTTAAATCAAGGCCCTCTGGCCCAGAGATAGGCACAGTACCTGTGTGCTACAAGAGCCTCCTGTGTCAATTCTAGCATGTTGTTATATTCATGACCTTTCCCAACAGAAGAAAGTATTCCATATCACTTCTTTACCATCTTATTTATCTGCTCTGACACCTTCACGACATGGGGACATGCATTCCAGAGTCTCTCACTTCCTCTACCCCTCTCAATGTTCTTCTGTATACTCTGTATTCCCTTGCTTCATTTGCCCTTACCAAATGCATTATCTTCCATTTTTCCCAGGTTGAATTCCATTTGCCACTTTTCTGCCCATTCAACCAAACCAGTGAGACAGTTGACAGCCATCCTTTTCACTATCAACTACCCAGACAATTTTTGTATGGTCTGCAAATTTTCCAATTGTGCCGCCCTCATTTCAGTCTAAGTCATTAATATGAAAGAAAGAGTCCTAACATTGAGGGAGCAGCACTGAAAACCACTTTCCTTCATAAAAGCAGTAATTGATTACCGAACAACCTTGCTTACCTGAACATCAATTATCTGAATTTCAGATTATCCAAACAAAATCTCAAGATCTCATAAAAATGTTATCCACTATCTTAACAATCAGTTATCTGAACAATCAGTTATCTGAACAAAATACTTCCCGCCTGTCTCGTTTGGATGATCAAGGTTGTTCTGTATTACCCTTTGTTTCATGTCACTGAGCCAATTTTGGATCCAACTTCACATGCCCAAGTATTCAATGGACATTCACTTTTCTGACCATAGGAAATTAGAAACAGGAATTGGCGATTCAGCCCTCGAGCCTGTTCCACTTTTCAGTAAAATTATGGCTGTTCAGTGGCATAACTCCATATACTGTATTTGCATTTGATCCCTTAATACCTTTGCTTAACAAAAAATTAACTAATTCCGATTTAAAATTAATAACAGGTCCAGCATCCACTGATGAATGTGGAAGAGAATTCCAAACATCTACACCCTTTGTATTTTGAAGTACTTCCAAATATCTCTCCTGAACGGTTTGACCCTAATTCTCAGACAATGCTCCCTAGTTCTAGAATCCCTAATCAGTGGAAATAGTTTATCATTATCTACCCTGTCTTTTCCTGTTAATACTTTGAAGACTTCGATCAGATCACCTCTTAAACTTATAAACATGAGAGAAAATAGACCTAATTTTTATGATCCTTCCTTTTAACTTACGTCATATCAAGTGCTCATCCAAGTACTTTTTAAAAGTTTGTGAGGTTTCCCACATCAACGACTCTCAGCACCCTCTGAGTGAAAAGTTCTTCCTCCTTACTGCAACTGTACAAGGTGGTGGTGAGACCACACTTGGTGTATGGGGAACACTTAGAAAAGATATTATTATACTGGAAGTAATTCAAAGATGGTTCACTAAGATGATGCTTTGTATGGAGGGGTTGTCTTAAAATCAAAGATTAAATGGTTTGGGACTCTACTTCAGAAGGTGATGTCATTGAGAAATATAAGATTTGTAAGGGATTGGACAAGGTGAATGTTGAGAAGATGCTTCCTCTCCTGGAAGAGTCCAAGACCAGCGTTCATAGTCTCAGAATAAGGGGGGGACGGGCGCAGTTTAAGACAGAGATGTGGAGAATTGTTTTTTCTCTCAGAGGATTGAGTGTGTTTGGAACTTCTTGCCACAGAGCTGTTGGGGCAGAATCCTTGTGTTCAAGTAATTCTTCTATAACTCTGTAGTTGCATTCCAGCGAAACTGCATTCCAGTTAATAGAAAATCGCTTAGTAGGAATAATGGGGAAAAGTGGGGTTGGTGCAGACCAGCATAATATCACTCATAATCACTCAAAAATCATCCTAAAGCCTAATGCAAAGTGTAGCATAGCCTAAGTGAAGGTTGAAATCATATTTATTAACAAAACAAAAGCAAATTTAACACAGTACACTTAAAAATGTAAGAAAGCTGCTTTCTCGACAGCACCTCTCACAGAAAGCTGCTCTGTCGGTAGCATGAGCAGACTGGCACGAAGATTGGTGCTAACATTGCACATGTGCAGAATGGTGTAGAGACTTTGGCATAGACATCATGCATGCGCAGAATGGAGTGGAGACTTTGGCCGGGACATCACGCATGTGCAGAATGGCATAGAGACTATGGCCTGAACATCACGTGTGCGCAGAATCACGTGGAGACTTCGGCACAGACATCATGTGTGCACAACATGGCGTGGAGACTTTGGCCCAGATATCACGCGTGTTCAGAATGGCGTGGAGACTTTGTGTCGGACTTCATGCATGCGCAGAATGGCGTAGAGAGTTTGACCGGGACATCACGCATGTTCAGAATGGCGAGGAGACTTTGGCCCAGACATCACGCATGTGCAGAATGGCATGAAGACTTTGGCCTGGACATTACACATGTGCAGAATGGCATGGAGACTTTGGCCAGGACATTATGCATGCGCAGAGCAGCACGAAGACTGGCACCGATGTTTGAGCATGTGCAGAAAGGTGCAGAGATTTGCGTCACAGGTGTTGTCACATGCACAGAATAAAGCACGCGAACCGATCCCCCCTGGAATCGCGCTATTGCCAATGGAGGTAAGCGTTCTCGTAAACACCATTCCCTAATTCTTCAGTGACTTTATAGCCAAATCATGCTGCTGAAACTTGCATTATCCCAGAACTATCTGTATATTTAAAGTTGAGATAAACCGATTCTTAATCGGTTTGGGAATTAAGGGTTATGGGGAAAAGGAGTGTTGGTTCAGCTATGACCCTATTGTATGGTGGAGCAGGCTCGAGGGGCTGGAGGGCCTACTCTTGTTCGCATTGCTTATGGTCTTATGGTCAAATCCCCCCTAAAACACCTGTCTTTCACTTTAAAATGATGTCTGCTTGTTATTGACCCTTAGGCCAAGGGAAATAGATATTTTCTATTCACCTTATTCATGCCCCTCAATCTTATACACTTGTACCAGGTCTGCCCTTAAATGTCTCTGTTCCAAAGAAAACAGCCTGAATTTATCCAACCTTTCTTCATTGCTGAAATGCTCCAACCTAGGCAACATCCTGGTGAACCTCCTCTGTACCTCCTCCAGTCTTTGGCCTGGACATTACGCATGTACAGAATGGCACAGAGATCCTGGCCGAGACATCACGCATGTGCAGCATGGCACGGATCCTTTCTATTGTGTATGACCAGGGCTGCACATTGTACTCCAGCCGTGCCTAACCAAGGTCCTCTACAGCACCAATGTAACTTCCCTGCTCTTATAATTTATGCCTTGACTAATAAAGGCAAGTGTCCGTAACTGTCCAGTTAACTTCTCCTGCTATCTTCAGGGACAAGCACCCTGTTCCTCTGAGCTTCCTAATCTCCTGCCAATGATTGAGTGCTCTTTGTCTTGTTTCTTCTTCCAAAGTGCATCATTTCACATTAATCAGGAATACGTTCCATTTGCCACTGATCTGCCGATCTGACTAATTTGTTTCTAACCTCCTGTAATTTAACACCTTCTTCCTCACCATCAACCACCCAAACAAATTTATGCATCACCCCCGTTCCCTCCCCAAATTCTCATCTACATTATTTGAGTAACTCAAACAATAACAGACCCAGCACTGATCCCTGTGGAATGCCACTGGGGACCAACCTTCAGTCACAAAAACAGCCTTTTTTGCCACTTGTTGTCTCCTGCTACTAAGCCAGTTTGGATTTAACATGACAAGTTACTCTGGATCCCATGTGCGTTTACCTTCCTAATCAGTATTCCATGTGGGACCTTGTTAAGGACCTTGTTGAAATCCATATAAATGACATCAACTGCTCTATTCTCATCATTGGTCGCCTTCTTGAAAAACTCTATTAGATTTTATAGGCATGTCCTCCCTCTGACAAAGCCATACCGATAATCCCTAATCAACCCTTGCCTCTCTAAATGGAGATCAAATTTCTCCTCCACTACTTTTCCTGCTACTGATGTGAGAGTCATTGCTATAAATACCTGTTCGATCTCCACCATTCTTTTTATAAAGTGGAACCACATTACCTGTTCTTCAATCCTCTGGCACGTTCCCTGTAGCCTGAGACAATTTAAAGATTTAAGTCGGGGCCCAAAGGTCACAAAATACTGACAGGTAGCAGTGGCCAGAAAGATTGTCAGACTGACAGTCAGCGATAGATAGAACAACAGTCAGATTGTTAGTCAGTAATAGTCAGAAAGATTGTCAGACTGACAGTCAGAAATGGATAGAACAAGTCAGATTGTTAGACAGTAATGGTCAGAAAGATTGTCAGATTGACAGTCAGCGATGGATAGAACAACAGTCAGATTGTTAGTCAGTAATAGTCAGAAAGATTGTCAGATTGACAGTCAGCAATGGATAGAACAACAGATTGTTAGTAATACTTAGAAAGATTGTCAGATTGACAGTCAGCAATGGATAGAACAACAGTCAGATTGTTAGTCAGTAATAGTAATAAAGATTAGAACATAGAACATTGAACAATACAGCACAGAACAGGCCCTTCGGCCCACGATGTTGTGCCGAACATTTGTCCTAGCTTAAGCACCCATCCATGTACCTATCCAATTGCCGCTTAAAGGTCACCAATGATTCTGACTCTGCCACTTCCACAGGCAGCGCATTCCATGCCCCCACCACTCTCTGGGTAAAGAACCTACCCCTGACATCCCCCTATACCTTCCACCCTTCACCTTAAATTTATGTCCCCTTGTAACACTCTGTTGTACCAGGGGAAAAAGTTTCTGACTGTCTACTCTATCTATTCCCCTGATCATCTTATAAACTTCTATCAAGTCACCCTTCATCCTTTGCCATTCCAATGAGAAAAGGCCTAGCACTCTCAACCTATCCTCGTATGACCTATTCTCCATTCCAGGCAACATCCTGGTAGACCTCCTCTGCACCCTCTCCAAAGCTTCCACATCTTTCCTAAAGTGAGGTGACCAGAACTGCACACAGTACTCCAAATGTGGCCTTACCAAGGTCCTGTACAGCTGCAACATCACCTCACGACTCTTGAATTCAATCCCTCTGCTAATGAACGATAATACTCCATAGGCCTTCTTACAAGCTCTATCCACCTGAGTGGCAACTTTCAAAGATCTATGAACATAGACCCCAAGATCCCTCTGCTCCTCCACCTTACTAAGAACTCTACCGTTAACCCTGTATTCCACATTCTTATTTGTCCTTCCAAAATGGACAACCTCACACTTGACAGGGTTGAACTCCATCTGCCACACCTCAGCCCAGCTCTGCATCATATCTAAGTCCCTTTGCAGCTGACAACAGCCCTCCTCACTATCCACAACTCCACCAATCTTCGTATCGTCTGCAAATTTACTGACCCACCCTTCGACTCCCTCATCTAAGTCATTAATAAAAATTACAAACAGCAGAGGACTCAGAACTGATCCCTGCGGAACTCCACTTGTAACTGGGCTCCAGGCTGAATATTTACCATCTACCACCACTCTCTGACTTCGACCGGTTAGCCAGTTCTCTATCCAACTGGCCAAATTTCCCACTATCCCATGTCTCCTGACTTTCTGCATAAGTCTACCATGGGGAACCTTATCAAATGCCTTACTAAAATCCATCCACTGTTCTACCCTCATCCACATGCTTGGTCACCCCCTCAAAGAATTCAATAAGACTTATAAGGCAAGACCTACCCCTCACAAATCCGTGCTGGCTGTCCCTAATCAAGCAGTGTCTTTCCAGATACTCATAAATCCTATCCCTCAGTACCCTTTCCATTACTGGCCTGTAATTCCCGGGGTTATCCCTATTCCCTTTTTTGAACAGGGGTACAACATTTGCCACTCTCCAGTCAGATTTACAGCGATAGATAGAAGAACAGTCAGATTGTTTGTCAGTAAAAGTCAGAAAGATTACAAATTGACACTTAGCAATGGAGAGAACAACAATCAGATTGTCAGTAATAGTCATAAAGATTGTCAGGTTTACAGCGATAGACAGAACAACAGTCAGATTGTTAGTCACTAATAGTCAGACAGATTGTCAGATTTACAGCAATAGATAGAAGAACAGTCAGATTGTTAGTCAGTAATAGTCAGAAAGATTGTCAGATTGACAGTTAGCGATGGATAGAACAACAGATTGTTAGTAATACTTAGAAAGATTGTCAGATCGACAGTCAACAATGGATAGAACAACAGTCAGATTGTTAGTCAATAATAGTCAGAAAGATTTGCAGTCAGTAATAGTCAGAAAGATTGTCAGATTTACAGTGATAGAAGAACAGTCAGATTTTTAGTCAGTAATCGTCAGAAAGATTACAGATTGACAGTCAGCAATAGTCATAAAGATTGTCAGATTGACAGCAATAGATAGAACAACAGCAAGATTTTTAGTCAGAAAGATTGTCAGATTGACAGTCAGCGATGGATGGAACAACAGATTGTTAATAATGCTTAGAAAGATTGTCAGATTGACAGTCAGCAATGGATAGAACAACAGAACAGTCAGATTGTTAGTCAGTAATAGTCAGAAAGATTATCAGTCAGTAATAGCCAGAAAGATTGTCAGATTAACAGTCAGCAATGGATGGAACAACAGTTAGATTGTTAGTCAGTAAAAGATTTACAGCGATAGATATAAGAACAGTCAGATTGTTAGTCAATAATTGTCAGAAAGTTTATCAGATTGACAGTCAGCAATGGATAGAACAACAGTCAGATTGTTGGACAGAAAGATTGTCAGATTGACAGTCAGTGATGGATAGAACAACAGTCAGATTGTTAGTCATAGTCAGAAAGATTGTCAGATTTACAGCGATAGAACAACAGTCAGATTGTTAGTCAGTAACAGTCAGAAAGATTGTCAGATTGGTAGTCAGCGATAGCCAGAATGATAGTCACAGATGGTGGAATGATGCTCAGAGTAATGGTGTTAAAACAGTTTCTTGGGTGGAGATGTTCAGAACAAGGAGAGAACATTGGCCTCAAATTCAAGCCAAACTCTTTAGGGCAACATCCAGAATCAATTTCTTCACATAAAAGGAGGATTGGACATTTGAAACTTCACTCCTAACTATTTCAAAATCTCAAATCTGAAACTGATGGATATTTTCTTGGGAAAGGTATCTGGGAGTACGTAATCCAGATCAGCGAATGAATATCAGATCCAGATCAACTGAGACCTTAGTGAATGATTCAAGGGGCGGAATGGCCTTGTCCTGTTCCAACGACATTTGGAGAAGAATGAGACTCAAGTAATGAGTAGGAAACAAAATAATTGGAGATAATTAGCAAACATCCATGAGAAAAAACATAATATCAAAAGGTATTTAGTTTCAGTGTAGGCCTCTAGGTGAGGAAGGTGTGACTAAGAATGCACAGGTTACAGATATTCTAATTCACTGACAGACTGAAAGAGGGTGAATTGCAATGTAAGGGAGGCAATGGCCTAGTGGGATTATCACTGGACTGCTAATTCAGAGATCACGGTGATGTTCTATCCTCTGATCCCAGACTCTCCCATGAGGGAAACATCCTCTCAGTGTTTACTTATAAAGCCTGTTAAGAATCCTGTATGTTTCAATGAGATCACCTCTTATTCTCTCATCAGTTGTGTCCCACACTGTTTAGCCTTTGCTCATAAGATACTCTCCATACCAGGGATCCTCCTAGTGACCCTTCTCTGAACTGCCTCTGATGAAATAATATCTTTCCTTAAATAAAGGAACCCAAAACTCCCCACAGTACTCCAGAAGGGGTCTCACCAGCACCTTGCACAGCTGCAGTAAGACTTAAGTCTTGTAATATTCCCATTAGCTGTTCTGATTACTGTATATGCTCGCTTTTTGAGTTTTGTGCACAAGTACCCCAAGTCCCATTGTATTGCAGCTTTCTGTCATTTTTCTCTATTGAAATAATACTTCGTTCATTCATTCTCTCTTCCAAAATGAATGAATTCACATTTTCCCACATCATAGTCTATTGCCAACTTTTTGTCACTTACTTAACCTCATTATCTCTCTGTCAACTATATCCCCCTCAACTTGCCTTTTGACTTATTTTTGTGTCATCTGCAAAGTTGCTTACAGTACATTCACTTCCTTCCTCCAAAGTCAATATCAAAGACTGTGGTGCTGGAAAAGCACAGCCGGTCAGGCAGCATCCGAGGAGCAGGAGAATCGATGTTTCAGACATAAGCCCTTCATCAGGAATGCCTGAAACGTCGATTCTCCTACTCCTCAGACATTGCCTGACTGGCTGTGCTTTTCCAGCACCACAGTCTTTGACTCTGGTCTCCAGCATCTGCAGTCCTTACTTTCTCCAAATCAATACGTATAGAAAATAGTTATGGTCCCAGCACTGATCCCTGTGGATCTGCAATGTTTATAGGTTGCCAACTTGAAAAGAACCATTTTCACTTAGTGAGCCAAAATTAGAGAGCAGAGATCCCAGCAATACAAACATATGCTATTTCTCACCATCACATCCTCCATTACAAAGTCAGGTGGGATTTTGGATAGAATATCTGTGGCCAGTTCCTGTACGATCTCAGATGATGATCTGTCCCCTCCACTGACCTGCAAGCAAGAAACAGTTTGCAATTCAGAGACTAATATTCCCTCCTGTTCTCTAATATCCTGACACCTCCACTATTCAAGTGAAATGTTGCAATACTAAATCCCTGCAAGATATTTTTTAAAAATTACTTACTGGTAGCGGACAGCGGTGTTTTCCCTTTCACAGAAGGAGCGGGAACAGCAGGGGGAGTGACGAGGACTGGAGGGGCAGCCGGGAAGGAAAGCAGTGACCATATATATCAGCAAGGTGGCTAAACCCGAGACTCTACAACTGTAGAGTCTCCCACCCGCCCTCCTCCTCTAACCTAGCTAATAAGGGAAGGTTCATTCTAAACTTCCTCTGTTGAATATAAGTTTGTTATTGATTTTATAGCAACTTGAACTAAGCTTTCTACTTTAGTACTGAGTGGGTGTTCAGATAAGTCGGGTATGGATGCTAGGGCAGTTGCTTGCTCCTCCTGCAGAATGTGGCAGGTGGGAGACATGGCTACATCTGTGGGAAGTGCACCCAACTCCAGCTCCTTGAAAACCGTGTTAGGGAATTGGAGCTGGAGCTGGATGAACTACGGATCATTCGGGAGGCTGAGGGGGTAATTGAGAGGAGTTACTGGGAGTTGGTCACTCCTAAGGCTCAGGACAAGGATAAATGGGTTACAGTTAGGGGGAGGAAAGGGGACAGTCAGACAGTGCAGAGATCCCCTGTGGACATTCCCCCTAAGCAATAAGTATACCGTTTTGGTTACTGCTGGGGGGGATGACCTACCAGAGGAAAGCCATAGCAGTCAGTTCTCTGGCACTGAGTCTGACACTGTGGCAAAGAAGGGAAGGGGGCAGAATAGAAAAGCACTAGTGATAGGAGACTCAATAGTTAGGGGAATCGACAGAAGATTTTGTGGTCAGGATCGGGATTCCCGGAAGGTATGTTGCCTCCCTGGTGCCAGGGTCCGGGACGTCTCCGATCGGGGGTATAAGGTTCTAAAAGGGGAGGGCGAATAGCCAGAAATCGTGTTACATATTGGCACTAATGACATAACCAGGAAAAGGATCGAGGATATAAAAAGTGATTTCAGGGAGTTAGGATGGAAGCTGCAAAGCAGGACGAACAGAGTAGTGTTCTCTAGCTTATTACTGGTGCCACGAGATAGCGAGGCGAGGAACAGGGAGCGGGCGCAGCTTAATATGTGGCTGCTCAGCTGGTGTAGGAGGGAGGGCTTCAGATATGTAGATAATTGGGATGCCTTCTGGGGAAGGTGGGACCTGTACAAGAAGGGCGGGTTGCATCTGAACTGGAGGGGGACCGATATCCCGGGTGGAAGGTTTGCTCGAGTAGTTCGAGAGGGTTTAAACTAGTATGGCAGGGGGAGTGGGAACCTGAGCTGTATACTGGAGGTGAGAGTTGATGCAGATGAGGCAATAGCAAGAGGTAGACCAGCTAGTGGGAAGGATTTTACTGGGAAGGAACCAAAGGATCAGTTAAAGTGTGTTTGCTTTAACGCAAGGAGTATCAGGAATAAAAGTGATGAACTTAGAGCATGGATCAGTACCTGGTGCAATGATGTTGTGGCCATAACAGAGACATGGGTTTCTCAGGGGCAGGAATGGTTGCTGGATGTTCCAGGGTTTAGAGCATTTAAAAAGAATGGGGGGGGGGGAAGATGAGGGGGTGTAGCACTACTAATCAGAGAGGGTATCACAGTTACAGAAGCTTCCATTGTCGAGGAAGATCTGCCTATCGAGTCAGTATGGGTGGAAATTAGGAACAGCAAGGGAGCAGTCACCTCGTTAGGGGTTTACTACAGGCCCCCCAATAGCAGCAGGGAGATTGAAGAAAGCATAGGTCAGCGGATTTTGGAAAAGTGTGAACGTAGTAGGGTTGTTGTAATGGGTGACATTAACTTTCCCAATTTTGATTGGAACCTCCTTCGAGCAGAAGATTTGAATGGAGCTGTTTTTGTAAGGTGTGTTCAGGAGGGTTTCCTAACTCAGTATGTTGACAAGGGAGAGGCCATTCTGGATTTGGTGCTCGGAAATGAGCCAGGGCAGGTATCAGATCTTGTGGTGGGAGAGCATTTTGGTGATAGTGACCACAACAGTCTCACATTCTACATAGCTATGGAGAAGGAGAGGATTAGGCAAAATGGGAGGATATTTAATTGGGGAAGATGCGATTAGACATGAGTTAGAAAGCATGGATTGGGAGCAATTGTTCCATGGTAAAGGCACTATAGACATGTGGAGATTGTTTAAGGAACAGTTGTTGCAAGTGATGAATAAATATGTCCCTCTGAAACAGGCAAGAAGGGGTAAGATAAAGGAACCTTGGATGACGAGAGCGGTGGAGCTTCTCGTCAAAAGGAAGAAGGTAGCTTTACATAAGGTGGAGGAAGCTAGGGTCAAGCTCAGCTCTACAGGATTACAGGCAGGTGAGGAAGGAGCTCAAAAATGGTCTGAGGAGAGCCAGGAGGGGGCACGAGAAAGGCTTGGCAGAACGGATTAGGGAGAACACAAAGGCATTTTACACTTATGTGAGGAATAAGAGAATGGTCAAAGAAAGAGTAAGGCCGATCAGAGATAGCATAGGGAATTTGTGTGTGGAGTCTGAGGAGGTCGGGGAAGCCCTAAATAAGTTTTTTGCATCTGTCTTTACGAAAGAAACAAACTTTCTAGTGAATGAAACCTTTGAAGAGCAGGTGTGCATGCTGGAATGGATAGAGATAGAGGAAGCTGATGTGCTGAAAATTTTGTCAAACATTAAGATTGACAAGTCGCCAGGCCCGGACCAGATTTGTCTTCAGCTGCTTTGGGAAATGAGAAATGCGATTGCTTCGCCACTTGCGAAGATCTTTGCATCCTCGCTCTCCACTGGAGTCGTACCCAAGGACTGGAGAGACGCAAATGTCATTCCTCTCTTCAAGAAAGGAAATAGGGAAATCCCCGGCAATTACAGACCAGTAAGTCTCACGTCTGTCGTCTGCAAGGTGTTAGAAAGGATTCTGAGGGATAGGATTCATGACCATCTGGAAGAGCATGGCTTGATTAAATGCAGTCAGCACGGCTTTGTGAGGGGCAGGTCATCCCTCACAAACCTTATCGAGTTCTTTGAGGATGTGACTAGAAAAGTTGATGAGGGTCGAGCTGTGGATGTGATGTATATGGACTTCAGCAAGGCATTTGATAAGGTTCCCCATGGTAGGCTCATTCAGAAGGTCAGGAGGAATGGGATTCAGGGGAACATAGCTGTCTGGATACAGAATTGGCTGGCCAACAGAAGACAGCGAGTGGTAGTAGAAGGAAAATACTCTCCTTGGAAGTCAGTGGTGAGTGGTGTTCCACAGGGCTCTGTCCTTGGGCCTCTACTGTTTGTAATTTTTATTAATGACTTGGATGAAGGGATTGAAGGATGGTTAAGCAAGTTTGCAGATGACACAAAGGTTGGAGGTGTCGTTGACAGTATAGAGGGCTGTTGTAGGCTGCAGCGGGACATTGACAGGATGCAGAGATGGGCTGAGAGGTGGCAGATGGCGTTCAACCTGGATAAATGCGAGGTGATGCATTTTGGAAGGTCGAATTTGAAAGCTGAGTACAGGGTTAAGGATAGGATTCTTGGCAGTGTGGAGGAACAGAGGATCTTGGTGTGCAGGTACATAGATCCCTTAAAATGGCCACTCAAGTGGACAGGGCTGTTAAGAAAGCTTATGGTGTTTTGGCTTTCATTAACAGGGGTACTGAGTTTAAGAGTCGTGAGATCTTGTTGCAGCTCTATAAAACTTTGGTTAGACCGCACTTGGAATACTGCGTCCAGTTCTGGTCGCCCTATTATAAGAAAGATGTGGATGCTTTGGAGCGGGTTCAGAGGAGGTTTTCCAGGATACTGCCTGGACTGGAGGGCTTATCTTATGAGGAGAGGTTGACTGAGCTCGGACTTTTTTCATTGGAGAAAAGAAGGAGAAGAGGGGACCTAATTGAGGGGTCATAGTTTTAAGCTAGTTGGAGGAAATATAGAGAGAATGTCAGAGGCGGGTTCTTTACACAGAGTCGTGAGAGCATGGAATGCGTTGCCATGGCAGTTGTGGAGGCAGGGTCATTGGGGACATTTAAGAGACTACTGGACATGCATATGGTCACAGAAATTTGAGGGTGCATACATGAGGATCAGTGGTCGGCACAACATCATGGGCTGAAGGGCCTGTTCTGTGCTGTACTGTTCTATGTTCTAAGATCTGAATTGTGTGTCCTGGACTGCTAACATTGTCACTCTAATTCAGAATATAAATATTGTGTACAAATTCCTCAGAGGTAATAATGGAGGTTATAATTCAATTGAGCAGCTCATGTAGCTACTTGAGATTTTATGATGCTCTGTGACCTCTCAGATTGGTTCACATTGTTTAATCTGAACCATCTATTGTCACCTGCTATAACCATTGTTACGTCAGATAACAATGGATGGCTCTGATTATAATCATTGGTATATCGGATAGATTGCCATTCAAAGAATAAAGCTGAGCATTTTTGCCTCAATTTCAGGCAGACTTTCTTCAAGAGTATTGTGTACCCACGGGGTGACAGTCTCGCACCATCAGTCAGAATAACAAAACCATGAGTAACATACAATCTGCTGCTAGATGGAGCTGTCACTCACGCGACTGTACTCACACAGATCAAAATCACCTGCATTCAAAAAAGACAGGGCTCACCTCACGAGGCAGTGTGCTCAGGATCCCATCGAAAAGCCTCTGCGTCTCCTTCTGTTCTTTCGTGATATTTGCATTTTCGTGCAACCCAAAGGCCTGACCAAGAAATGAGTGGGAGAAACTAAACAGACACATCAAAGGATACTTTTAGTCTCGACCAAGGCAGGCACTGAACAAACCTGAAAGGGTCCACCTCATTCACTGTTGTTAACTTGGGCTCCACAATTTAATGATTAAGATTTCTAAGAGGGTGCAGACGAGTGGCAAAGTGCCTTTCCAGAACTGCTTATGGGTCAGGAAGAACAGAAGTACTCTACAGGAGAAACTGTTGCAGTCATCCTCCATAACTGGTAAGTCATCCTTTCCAGATGACAAATGGGAATAAGCATGCACATAAGTGAGTGATATTAAATACAATAACTTCTCCAAACTGATTGAGACCTGTGATTGGTCTGTGAAATTATTTGAAGATATGAAGGTTTACAAGTGGATTGGCCAATTGCAGTCTGTGATGATGCTGCTTCTTTAGTTTTTTTTTCAGGACATCATTAAAGACACAGACTCTGAAATGTCTGGGGTTGATCTGCTTGAGAATGCTATCACGTTTTAAAACCAAAACTTGTACAATGGAAGGGGGGGGGGAGTGGCCTGTTCTCCCAACTCAGCTTTTCTCTGGTTTGGTTTGGTTTGGTTTGGGTTGGTTTTAGCAGTCTGGCTGTTCACTGAAAGCAGTCAGTTCAGTTTGAGGCTGCTGGTCCAAGAAACAGTGACATGGAAGAAGGTGTTCCATGCTGAGTCCCTCTGTCATCTCTCTCTCCCTCTCTCCTTTAAGACCCTGAGTTTGATTTTACCTTTTTTGCCAAGGGGTGTTTATGGGGATTGTTGCAGGTATTTGGAACAGTATCATTAATTTGGGATGGTCTGTTGGGGTTTTGGATAGGTCAAGTTATTCATTATTATGTTCTCTTTTGTTTGTGTTTCACTCAATAATCTTGTAAGTGAATTTTGTTTTGTTTAAAATGCAGTGGTTTGACCAGCTGCATCACTACTGGAATATCCGCTCTACACCTGCTTAAAACAACTGGAAAAGTTAGGGTCTGGGCTACCTTCTGAGAATGTGTTGTGGGTGTCTGGCCTGGCCCATAACAATTCACCCTCAGTCCTAACACTTCACCCACTTCAGTCTCACAACACTTTATTATACCTCTGGATCTGCATTGAGGGGTAATTGCTTTATGTATTCCAAATAACTCTCATAGCTGTTTCTCCTGGGGACAAAGTAGATACCGCTGGCAGAGAATTTGTAGCAGTCATCACTGATGACACTTTGACAGTAGAAATTCTCCAGCAGGCTGATGAGGAGCCGTCGATCATAGTCATCTGTCACACGGCCACCATAGTTACACTCTCCAGTCAGGTAGATCAGAGCTTCGAAAGGAACCCGATTGTATTCATTCAGGAATATCTGTGGACATATTGCAATAGATCAGACACTTTATCCACTCTGCAATCTGCATCTGAAAGTAAATCATTTTGCTCAGCTCAAAGAAAAAGATGCATTTACATGATATCAGTTACATGACATCAGTCATGTGCTCAGAGTGTTTTACAGGCAAATTAATATTTCATTAGTACTGGGCCAGAGTGTAGCCTGAATTATGTCAGCTACGTTTGTGGGCTTGGCTGTAGGACAGTATTCTCATCAAGTCTCACTCCAGGGTTTTGAGCACAGAAACTAAGCATTAAAGATCCCGTGGCACTACTTTGAAGAGCAGAAGATTTCTCCCTGAAGCATTGAAATTGGCTGAAACATTACCTAGCTATTTATCTCAAAACTGTTTGTGGGAGCTTGCTGTTGAACATTAGCTGCCACATTTTCTACTTTACAACTCTGCCTATACTTGAAAAGTACAGGAATATCCTATTTTATGCAGTAGACATTAATGAAGGTCTTCTTGGACTACAAGGCCTACTCTTTCGTTCGAAAGAAACAACTTGGTGGTGGTTTGAACTGACAGTCACCTCACTTCAGGCAAGGGAGAAGTTGAGAAGGAGAATCCTTTATGGTAACCACAGCTGGTGTGATAATTGAACCCACGCTGTTTGCATCATTCGTTATCACAAACCAGCCATCCAACCAACTTGAGCTCATCAACACTGAGAGACCAATAATCTCATTAAAATGTTTGCTATTACAGAAACATAGCTTAAGAAGGGACAGGGATGGCAACTCCACATTCCTAAATACAGGAATTTTACATAAAATCAAGGGGTCATTCAAAATAGGAGGGTGCTGGCAACGTTGGTGGAAGAAAAATGACAGCTATGAGGAAGATGGTATGTAAAAGATTAGATTACTTACAGTGTGGAAACAGGCCCTTCGGCCCAACAAGTCCACACCGCCCCGCCGAAGCGTAACCCACCCATACCCCTATATCTACCCCTTACCTAACACTACGGGCAATTTAGTATGGCCAATTCACCTGACCTGCACATCTTTGGACTGTGGGAGGAAACCGGAGCACCCGGAGGAAACCCACACAGACACGGGGAGAACGTGCAAACTCCACACAGTCAGTCGCCTGAGGCGGGAATTGAACCCGGGTCTCCGGCGCTGTGAGGCAGCAGTGCTAACCACTGTGCCACCGTGCCGCCCACGAAAAGGATCATCATATGAGGACATATCAATTGAGCGAAGGAGGTAGGAAGGAAAATGGAGGCAGTTACACCGCTGCAAGTGACCCAGAAACCCTAAACAGTCAGAGGGAGATCGAAAAGAAAATGTAGCAAATCTCTGAGCACTGCAAGGCAGTAATAATGGGGGCTTTAACTACCCCAATATCAATTAAGATAGTTTTAGGGTTTAGTTTAGAATGAATGGAGGGAACAGAATTCTTGAGATCGTTTAGAAGAAATATTTTGACTAATCCAAGAATACAATACATAGTTTGGAACTTTTTTTTACTCGTTCATGGGATATGGGAGTCACTGGCTGGGCTAGCATTTATTACCCATCCTTAGTTTCCCTTGAGAAGGTGGTCGTAAACTGCCTCCTTGAACCGTTGGAGTTCATTTGCTGTAGGTACATTGTAGACTCACAATGTCATTAGGGAGGGAGTTCCAGGATTTTGAACCAGCGACATTGAAGGAACGATGATATATTTCCTCGAACTGACCTCTGATAATGACAACCATCTTTTTGCCAGGTATGACTCCAACCAGTGGGAAGTTTCCTCCCAGATTCCCATTGACCTTTGCATTTTGGAAAGTCAAATAAAGGTAGGAGTTTCATGGTGAATGGTAGGGCCTTAAGGCATGTAGTGGAACAGAGGGACCTTGGAGTTCAGGTGCACAGTTCTCTGAGAGTGGAGTCACGGGTAGACAGGGCAGTGAAGAAGGCTTTTGACAGATTGGCCTTCATCAGTCAGGGCATTGAGTAAAGAAATTGGGAAGGTATATTGCAATTGTACAGGTTGTTGGTGAGGCTGCACTTGGAGTATTATGTTCAGGTTTGGTCACCTTGCTATAGGAAGAATGTTATTAAACTGCAAAGAGTGCAGGAGAAATTTACAAGGATGTTGCCAGGACTCAACAGTTATAGGGAGAGGTTGGACAAGCTAGGACACTTTTCTTTAGAGCATATGAGACTGAGGGGGGCACCTTATGGAGGTGTATAAGGTCATGAGAGGCAGGAATAGGGTCAATGTACGCACTCTTTTTCCCAGAATTGGAGAAATCTTGGACTAGAGGGCATCAGTTTAAGGTTAGTGGGGAAAGAATAAAAGGGAACCTGAGGGGTAACTTTTTTTACACATGCATATGAATTAGCTGTCAGTAGAAGTGGTTGAGGCAGGTACTTTAACAGCATTTAAAAGACATTTGGACAAATACATAGACAGGAAAGTTATAGAAGGATGTGGGTCAATGGCAGGGAAATGGGGTTAGTATAGAAGGGCATTTAGGTCTCCATGCTGTAGGACTCTATGACTCTATGACTTCAGTTTTGCTCAGGTTCATTTTAGCCACGATTGGTCAAATGCAGCTTTGATGTCAAGAACAGTCACTGTCATCTCAACTCACCACACCTTACTTAGTTTTAGGAAATGAATCTGGACAGCTGATAGCAGTGACAGCAGGGGAGCATTTCTGGTAGTACTGATTATAATTCAGCTTTATGATAATTATGGAAAAGATGAAAGATGGGGCAGGGTTGAAAGTTCTAAATTGAGGTAAGGCTTATTTAACTAAGTTAAGGTGTGTTTTAGCAAAGGTGAACTGGAAACAGGTGCTGAAGGTAATCAAGTAGCAGGTGGCATTCAAAGGGAAATTTAGGAATTTAGAATAACTATGTTCCCACAAAGTGAAAGACTGAAATGATCAAATCTATAGTACCCTGGATGTCAAGTATCTGCAAGGTAAGATAAAACAGAAAAGGAAAGCTTATGTCAGACACTAAGAAATGAGTATGCAGAAAGCTGAAAGGAACATAGAACATACCGGGGTGAAATAAAAAAAGGAAATTAGGAAAGCAAAAGGGAGAGCATGAAACAATACGGTCAAGCAAAATCAAGAATCCAAAGATATATTATCAATGCATTAAATCTCAGGGAATATCTTAGGGAAAAATAAGGTCCAGGAAAGAGTAAAAAGTAAAGGTACTGTAGAGGCCGCTCTACCTGGAGCAGATGAAATGTATTCCAGGCCGTTAAAATAAGCCATGGTAGAAATAGCAGAGCCTCTGATCATCATTTAACAACCCTCAAATGGATGCAGGTTTGGTCCCAGAGGATTGGAGAACAACTGATGTTTTTACTTTGTTTAAAAATACAGCAAGGATTAGACTGAATAATCACAGTCAATCAAACCTCAACAATGGAAGAATTATTGGATTCAGTTCTCAGAGACAGGATAAACTATTATTTTGGCTCAACGTAATCAAGGACAGCCACATGGAATTGTTACATCAAGACAGTGTCTGACTAACCTGATTGAATTTATTGGTGAAGATGTAAGAAGATGGAATGATGAGAGTAAAGCAGCTAAAGAGTCACAGTGTTTGTACAGCATGGAAAGGTGCCCTTTAGCCTATTGTGTTTAAGCTGGTCATCAAAATTACAGAATGTGCAAGACATGATTTTAGTATGGCTTTTGACAAGGTCCCACATGTCCCACAGATTTAAAAAATAAATGTTCCCTCATTAATATAAGAATTCTACAATCCCTAAAGTGTGGAACCAGGCCATTCCAAAGAGCGCCATCCCACCCTATCCCTGTAATCCCACATTTCCCATGGCAATTCACCTAATCTACACATCACTGGACACTATTTGCAATTTTGCATGTCCAATCCACCTAACCTATGCATCATTGGACACTATGGGCAATTTAGCATAGCCAATCCACCTAACTTACACATCTTTGGACTGTGGGAGAAAACCAGAGCACCCAGAGGAAACCCATGAAAACACAGGGAGAATGTGCAAACTCCATACAGTCTGTCACCAAGGGTGTAACCAAACCTGCCGTTCAACTGCAGTAAATGCTCCTTGGATGCTGCCTGAACTGCTGTGCTCTTCCAGCACCGGCCAATAAAGGCAAGCATACCAAACACCTTCTTCACTATACTGCAACTCTACGTTCGAGGAATAATGGTCCTGCACTCCAAGGTCACTTTGTTGATTGATGGGGAAAATAAGGTTCCCCGGGCTGATGAAGAAAGTGAAGTCGCATGGGCTTCAGGGTTTTCTAGCTGGATGGATAGAGAACTGGTTGAGCAACAGGAGACAGGGAATAGTAGAGGAAGGGAACTCCTTAAAATGGAAATCTGTGACCAGGTCCTTACCATTATGTGTATAAGTCCTGCCTTGATTTGCCTTACCAAAATGCAAAAGGAAGCATTTCTTTCCAGATCGACCTTGTCCAGACCAGTCAGAATTTGTACTCACTTCAATCAGATTATCCCTCACTTTCCTGAACTCCAATGGAAACAAGCACAGCCTGTCCAGCTTTTTCTCATAAGAAAACTGGTTCATTCCAAAACCAATCTCATAAAACTCATCAAAACACCTTAACTAAATTATGAAACTGACCTATTTCAAACTAGGTAATACCAGGTATGGTGTCTTGAACTGTCAATGAATCAGAGAATCCCTACAGTGTGGAAACAGGCCAGTTTGCCCAACAAGTCTATACTGATCCTCCAAAGAGTATCCCACCCAGACCCATTCCCCGCCCTATTACTCTACATTTTCCCAAACTAATTTTCCCAAACAGACACATCCCTGAACACTATGGGCAATTTAGTATGGCCAATTCACCTAACCCGCACATTTTTGAACTGAAGGACATTTGTACATACTAAAGTTGTGAAAGGTGCTATATAAGTGCAACTCAAATGGGAGAATGTCACCAACAGGGCCACATTGAAACTGTTAACAAGGGAATCCAGATTTAACAATAGCACAGCAATTTAATGATTGTAATTCATTATCATTTGAGCATTCTTTCAACACAGTCTATCACTGTGACATACCTGAACCTGCTTTGCACTGATCCTGAGATCAGATTCATTGAATTCATAAGGGATATTCCAGCCGAGTGAACCAAACATCCTGCGTTCTTGAATGAGAGCGTGGAAGAAACACAAAGCGAAGAGAAGCTTCTCCCACACCTGTTAATGACAATAACTGTAAAACATAAACTCCAGTTTCTTATAAAAAAAACTAATCCCAAGTTCTTTAAATGGAAATGATGACATCAAACACTGCTTCAGAGTTAAGTGAAAAAGGGGAGAGTTTAGGGACATGGACTGATCCAGAGTGAACCTACAGAAGGAAAACTCTGAGCTCCTGTTGAGATTGTTTTGTAGGATAATACTACTACAAGAAAAGTTAGATACCTCTGTTTAATATCTGTGGGCCGTAAGAATATATGTATACACTTTATCCTTGAGGAACATTCTTTCACTCCTGACGTACCGTTGTTTTATTTACACCTGTACATTGCAGGTTACTAAACACACTTCTGTACAGTAGTGTTTAAGACCTCTCTCTTTACATGCTTCTTCTAGTCTGATGACTTCATCCATCCTATGCAACTGATATCAAAGCAACATTGTCTTTTGCCTATTCCATTATCGTGCATCTTCCCCAGGTGTTTCTCTTACTTATTTTACATGATTACGTTTTTATTATTACTTTGGTTTATTGACATAGTCATTGTAATGACTACCGTGTGGAAACAGGGCGTTCAGCCCAACAAGTCCACACTGACCCTATGAAGAGTAATCCTCCCTGACCCACTCTCCTACCCTATTACTCTACATTTACCCTAAACTAATGCACCTAACCTACACATCCCTGAACACTATGGGCAATGTAGCATGGCCAGTTCACCTAACCTGCACATCTTTGTGATTGTAGGAGGAAACCAGAGCACAGGGAGGAAACCCACACAGACACGGGGAGAATGTGCAAATGCCACACAGACAGTCACCCGAGATTGGAATCAGACCCTGGTCCCTGGTGCTGAGAGACACCTGTGCTAACCACTGAGCCACCGTGCCGCCCAAATTGTAATTATTGTCACCATCATCCATTCTCCCCTACCCCTCTCAAAATCTGAATCTCAAGATCAAGATGATCTGGAACTCTGACTGGCACCCCAATCTGGCTTGCTTGACTTCAACATAATCATGTTGTACCATGTGTGGAATTATTATAACGCTCTGTACATTGTCAATTTGGTGTGACCCACCTCTGTCCCACATCTTGTGATAATCGTACTCAGTCTCACTTTTTCGCTCAAGTAAGATCATTGCTCTCCTGCTCTTCCTGAATGACACTTTCAAGTGTCTGATTATATGAGCTTATGGCTGATCTGTCACTCTGATGACTGCTGCTTCTGATTTTCTGTCCGTCAACCAGCTTTTCTGCTCTGGTTTTAAATACAACAATGCTTTCACTTTCTGTCGCATTGTATTGCCTCTGTTGTGGGTTTTCTCCATTTTTTCTAGCATCTGATTTTCTTGGAAGATTATATTTGGCTTGAATTAGGATGAGGAATTAAGAGGGCGAAAAGAGGTCATGAAATATCTTTAGTGAGCAGGGTTAAGGAAAACCCCAAAGCCTTTTATTCATATATAAGGAACAAGAGGGTAATTAGGAAAAGGGTTGGCCCACTCAAGAATAAAGGAGGAAAGTTATGGGTGGAGTCAGAGAAAAAGGGTGAGATTCTTAATGGGTGCTTTGTTGAGGTTAGGGATAAATCTTTGATTACTCTAGGTCAAGTCGGCATAAGGAGGGAGGAAGTGTTGTGTATTCTAAAAGGCATTAAGGTGGACAAGTCTCCAGGACCAGATGGGATCTATCCCAGGTTACTGAGGGAAGCAAGAGACAAAATAGCTGGGCTTTAACAGATATCTTTGCAGCATCCTGGAACATGGATGGAGGTCCCAGCAGACTGGAGAATTGCTAATGTTGTCCCCTTGTTTAAGAAGGGTAGCAGGGATAATCCAGGTAGTTACAGACTGGTGAGCCTGATGTCAGTGGTAGGGAAGCCACTGGAGAAGATACTGAGGAATCGGATATGTACCCATTTGGAAGAAAATGGGCTTATCAGTGATAGGCAGCATGGTTTTGTGCAGGGAAGGTCATGTCTTACAAACCTAATAGAATTCTTTGAAGAGGTGACAAAGTTGATTGATGGGGAAAATAAGGTTCCCCGGGCTGACGAAGAAAGTGAAGTCACATGGGCTTCAGTGTTTTCTAGCTGGATGGATAGAGAACTGGTTGAGCAACAGGAGACAGGGAGTAGTAGAGGAAGGGAACTTCTCAAAATGGAAACCTGTGACTAGTGATGTCCCACAGGGATCCATGCTGGGACCACTGTTGTTTGTGATGTATATAAATGATTTGGAGGAAGGTGTAGGTTGCCTCATTAGCCAGTTTGCAGATGACACTAAGATTTTTGGAGTCGCAGATAGTGAAGGGGGCTGTCAGAGAATACAGCAGAATATAGATAGCTTGGAGAGTTGGGCAGTGAAATGACAGATAGACCTCAGTCCGGGCAAATGCAAGGTGATGCATTTTGGAAGATGCAGTTCAACAGCGAACAATACAGTATATGGAAAGGAAATGGGGAAAATTGATGTACAGAGAGATCTGGGTGTTCAGGTCCATTTTTCCTTGAAGGTGGCAACGCACATCGATGGAGTGGTCAAGAAGGCTTACGGCATGTTTTCCTTCATTGGATGGATATGGAGTACAAGAGTTGGCAGGATATGTTACAGTTGTCTCAGACTTTGGTTCGGCCACATTTGGAACACTGCATACATTTCTGGTCGCCCCATTACCAAAAAGATATGGATGTTTTGGAGAGGGTGCAGAGGAGGTTCACCAGGATGTTGCCTGGTATAGAGAGCACCAGCTATGAGGAGAGGATGAATAGTTTAGGATTAATTTCATTGCAAAGAAGGAGGTTGACGGTGGACCTGATTGAGGCCTACAAAATCATGGGAGGTGTAGACAGGGTGGATAGCAAGAAACCTTTTCCCAGAGTGGAGGACTCAATTACTCGGGGTCATGAGCTCAAAGTGAGAGGCGAAAGATTTAGGGAGATATGTGTGCAAAGGTTCTTTAAGCAGAGGGTGGTGGTTGCCTGGAATGTGTTGCCAGCGGAGGTGGTAGGAGTGGGAACCATAGTGTCAGTTAAGTTGTATCTAGACAGATACATGAATGGGCAGGGAGCAAAGGGATACAGATCCTGTGAAAATAGGTGACAGGTTTAGATAGAGGATCTGGATTGGCGCAGGCTTGGAGGACTGAAGAGCCGATTCCTGTGCTGTAATTTTCTTTGTTCTTGAAATTAAACTTTAAAACTGGTAGATCCACTTTTAACCTCCTCATTAACAACTTGGCTGATGAATACCCACTATTCAATAGTGCTGCTCTGTAACTGAGTAGTGCTGATTTTCTGGCTACATTCTTTTGCATCAGTGACATTGCAATCTTTACCATCCTCTCTGCTTCTCCATGTGATGGAGGATGAAGTGGAGATTTTATCATCTGATTTATATAGGCCTCTAAAGTGAACTTTCGGATTTCCTTTTATACGAATTGAGGTCTGTTGTCAGATATTAGTTCCTCCAAGAACCTGTGTATCACAAAGATCCTTTCCAGGGCTTTAGTTACTAACTCTGCTATGTTTGTAACAAGTCTTTTGCTACTTCAATCCATCTTTAATAACAGTCAATTCTTTTTGAAGTCAGTCAAATCCCCTGGCCTTTTTGGACATTTTGACAGCATTAATTGTTGGTATTTGTTGATAAAGTTAAAAATCACACAACACCGGGTTATAGTCTGACAGGTTTATTTGGAAGCACTAGCTTTTGGAGCGCTGCTCCTTCATCATGTAGTTGAGGCAGGACCATAAGACACAGAATTTATAACAAAAGATTACAGTGTCATGCAACTGAAATGATATATTGAACAAACCTAGATTGTCGTAAAGTCTTTCATCTTTTAGAATGGGTTGCAGGTTTCAGTTCATTAATATGTAAATCCCAGAACTTCTTTTAAGTCACATTCTCAAGATAACTTAAGGTTTTATATAAAAAGGTGACATTTCAGCTCAGACAATGCATTAAAGGTGTGAGGTTAGAGTTTATCTATATCCCAATCTTGAGTCAGACTAGTTCTATTTCCAAAGTGGAATTTACAAAATATTACATAGGGTGACTGCCTGCATTGACCACCTGCAGATTACCACAATAAAACCAGGGACCATAGCCTGCTGTTGTGTGATTTTTTAAAAAACTTTGTCTACCCAGCACCTCCTCATCGTGGCATTTGTTGATGGCACTGTTGATCATATGTTTGTGAAATGATAAAATGAACTGTCTTATTCCTTTAGAAATTCTTGGCCACCATATTGATTTTTGAGCTCTTGCACTGAATGTAGTCAGCAATCATGACTTTTTGTTGAAGTGTATCTGACCAAAACAGCTGTTTGCATCTCATTTACTAAAAGAGTTTCTTCTTGCTAATTTGGCCAAATTGTTGATAGCTGATGAAATAGGATGGAAGTCTTTTCAAGCTCCTTTGTTTAACTGTGTGAGACTCACACACAATCTCTGTTTGGGTTGAGAATCAATTGAGCACCATTGTGTCAGTTTAGTCACTGACAATCTGACCTTACTTTGACCATGCTGTCTCACTAGAATTTTTATGCAACAAGACTTGATTGATTGAAAACTTGCCCTTTCTACGACTAAAGTTCTTTTACGGCTAAAGTGTGCATTGTACAAAACACTTGTTAGGCTTCATTTGGAGTATTGTGTACAATTGTGGATGTCACATAATAGGAAAGATGCGAATGCTCTGGTGAGCGTGCAGAAGCGATTTACAAAAATGGTTCCAGGAATGTGTAGTTATGAGGATAGACTGAAGAGGTTGGGACATTTCTCCTTGGAGAGAAGGAGGCTGAGAAGAGATCTGATAGGTGTTTGCAAAATTCTGAGAATGTGAGTAGATGGGGAGAAACTGTTCCTGCTTATAAGTGGATCAAAGAGCCATAGATGTAAAGTGATTTGCAAAAGAAGCAAGGGCGATAGAAAACAACAATTGTGCACACAGCAAGCTGATAGGGTATGGCATGCGCTGCCTGGAAATGTGGTTGAGGCGGTTTCATTTGAAACATTCAAGAGGGCTTCAGATGGTTAATTGAATAGAAATAACCCACAAGCGCGTGGGGAAAAGCAAGAGATTGGCACTTGAAGGTCTGGTACTGACACAATGGGATAAATGGCCTCCTTCTGCACTGTCAGACTTCTGTGATTCTGGGAATACTTTAAAAAATGCCTCATATTCTGCAGCACTTTCTTTCATGTTTTGTCAATTATCAGCTATAGACCCACAGCGTATAAACTTGCTGACTGGGTATCCCTGCTCTTTTATATGTAAACCTTTCAGAATTCTATTGCACAGAGACTGCCTATAAGAGAGCTCTCACTTCTGGCCTCATTGTGGACCCTCCACATTTTCAAATGGTAATAATATTGGCAACGTTTTTACTGGAGGTGCCAACCTGTGCCAAACTGACATCAGTGAGAACTCCCTGCTTTCTTTTGAGTGTCCTGTTTCTGTGCTTTTACTCTCCAGAATTTCCCCAATGTGTTGTTTGGCTTTGAGGTCTTCCGAAGTTCTTTCTGAAATAACCCCACAGAATGTCTATGTAGGACAGTATCCTGTCACCACATCATCCTTTATTTACACATGGAGAGTCCTTAACACTGATCCAGCTCCCTCAGAACCAGCTGAACAAGTGACAGAGCCTCTGTCATTCCTGTTCATATCTGTCAGCCAGGGCTCCCTGCTTGGACCAAATTAACAGCTCCAATCAGGAACTCATATTCTATGGGGTTGACCTGGCTGACCTTGTTACAGTTACTACACATTCCTGCTTTTGTTTTGAAGACTTCCTGTTTTCTCAGCTGTTGCCCATGGACTGTGATCTGACTTGAGATCCTGGTTTTGGAGGTTATCCTAGCTGCCACCATGTTTTAATCTACGCTTCAGGTTAATACTGCTCCTGGCATGGTTAGATACCTCTTCACATCTCCGGCTGTGAGTGTAGGTGCATGCACATTTAAAGGTTGCTGGCTCCTCATGCTAGGGTAAGACTCCTTCCCTCGTGATATACTGTAACACTATTTATTTACATTTGCACATCGAAGACTACAGCTCATTAGCGTAATGTCTAAGAGCTCTTACTTCACATGCTCATTGAGATCGATTTTCTTTTCCAAACCCAAGAATCAAATGCTCAGATGCATCTTCATCATTTATACTTTACTTCTTCTACAAAGACCAACATACTGAGACACATCACTCAAACATTAACAGTGTCAGCAAGACTATAATTAGATTTGACACACCAATGATACATGGGCAAACAGAACTCCTGGGAAGCAGGAACTGGAAGTGGACCCTACCTCTGGTTTATTGCAGCCATTGAAGAAATGTGGATCTGAGATTGGATCATTCAGGTAGGACCTCAGCAGATTGGCTCGAAGTCCCTTCGGTGGTTCATTTGTCATTTTGATTCCATTTTGTAATAAAGAGACTGGGAAATTTTGAGAAGGATAGCTCGTGAGCCACAGGCGAAATTCTGGTTTGGTTCTGTCACTGTCAGTGATGACCTCTTCACAGATACGTTCCAGCTCTGGCAGCCAACTACTCGCCAGGTGACAGTTCTGTAGAACAAGCCACGTACCTTCCTCAGCCGCCTAGAAAACACCAAACCATTACACAACCAGTTCTGAACAGTCTGACTCTTTTTGTCATTTATATGAATGATTTTGAAGTGAATATAGGAGGTATGGTGAGTAAATTTGCAGACGACACCAAAATTGGTGATACAATATACAGTGAAGAAGGTTACCTCAGTAAAATGGGGCCTTATTTGAATGGACTGAGGAGTGGAAGATGGAATTTAATTTCAATAAATGTGAAGTGTTGCATTTTGGAAGGGAAAATCAGGGCAGGACTTATACACTTAATTATAGGGTCCTGAGGGATGTTGCCGAACAAAGGGACCTTGGGATGCAGGTTCATTGTTCCTTGAAGATGGTCACAGGTAGACAGGATAGTGAAGGTGTTTAGTATGCTTACCTTTACTGGTCAGTGCATTGTGTACAGGAGGTGGGATGTCATGTTGCAGCTGTACAGGACATTGGTTAGGCCACTTTTGGAATACTGCATTCCTGCTATAGGAAAGATGTTGTGAAACGTGAAAGGGTGCAGAAAAGATTTACAAGGATGTTGTCAGGGTTAGAGGGTTTGAGTTATAGAGAGAGACTGAATAGGTTGGGGCTATTTTCCTTGGAGTGTCGAGGCTGAGGGGTGACCTTATAGAGGTTTATATAAAATCATGAGGGGCATGGATACGGTGTATAGCAAGCCTCTTTCCCCTAAGGTAGGGGAGTCTAAAACTAGAGGGCAAAGTCTTAAGGTGAGAGGGGAATAATATAAGAGGGACCTAAGGGGCAATGTTTTCATGCAGAGGGTCATATAAGTATGGAATGAGCTGCCAGAGGAGGTGGTGGAGGCTGGTACAATTACAATATTTAAAAGACATATAGACAGTTACATGAATAGGAATGGTTTAGAGGGATATGGGCCAAATACTGGCAGATGGGACTTGAATGATTTATGCTCTGTTTCCATGCTGTACAACTCTATGACTCTCTGACTCAATGAATCACAGAACCAACTTTATACTGAATCACACAGTCAGCTTTATGCAAGTGGCATAGTGGCTCACTGATTAGCCCTGCTGCCTCACAGCACCAGGGTTTGATGCCATCCTTGGGTGACTATCTGTGTGGAGTTTGCATATTCTCCCCATGTCTGCATGGGTTTCCTCCGGGTGCCCCAGTTTCCTGCCACGCCCAAATATATGCAAATTAGGTGGATTGGCCATGCTAAATTGCAGATAGTGTCCAGGGATGTGCAAACTAGGTGGATTAGCCATGGGAAATGCAGATTTACTGGGATAGGGTTGAGGGGTCGGTCTGGGTGTGATGTTCTTCAGAGGGGCAGTATGGACTTGATGGGCTGAATGGCTTGCTTCCCCACTAGAGATTCTATGATACTATAGGTATTGTATCACACAGTCAGCTCTATATACAGTCAGTTTTATCCAGGTACTAAATCACACAATCAGCTCCATACAGACTGAATCACACAGCTCAGTCTCTTTAAGGACACTGAATCTCCCTGTCAACTGTACACAGACTGAATCAGGCTGCCAACTCCATATAGACTCAACCAGACAGACAATTCTCCAGAAACACCAGATTGATCAGTACTCATACTTGTCAAATGGCATGTAGAAATACCTCCAAAATTTGATAATTTTATACAGGGGGTGGGATGTCATTTTGTGACTGTTTTTGACAACAATTATTTATTGCTTTGGTGTGTGAATTTGACTGATTCGGTGTTGTGTCTGGAGAGGTGACTGAGGTATTCAGTCTGTCCATTTAAACCCAATGCTGTACCTAAATCAACATAAAGCTCAGTGATGATTTTAAAAGAAATATTGCAATACAGGGGCCGATCTCTTTATCTCTGTTGTTGGTGCGCCATATAATTGTGCCCATTGTATCATCTAGGATCACACACTAATGGATTCTCATTATTTTCAAAGCAGGGATGGATCATTTCTGGATGTCAGTCATGATGGTTTCTAAGGTGCAACCACCTCTGTGATCTTCCTGTCAATGATCTCTGGAATTTTAGTGAGTGAACTTGGAGGTCCAATGGGAATGTTAGAGTTGTGGGGGACCAACACTGGGAGAAGTGAGCACTGCTGCTGGAGGTCGGAGACCATGAGGGTCTCTGAAGAGAGAGACAACCACAGAAGACAGCACATAGAAAAGACATCGAATAAAACAGCTGGTAGGTCATCACTGTGGAGGGAGATGCTCTCAAGAAAATGCCCCTTCTAATACCCGTGGCTCCAGCATGAGGACAGACCTAAAGAAGGTCTTGCCAGCCCCCAGCCACCACCAGAAAGCAGGTTCCGGGTACCTGGGGTGAAGGTGGCAAGTGCCACCACTACAATTCTTGTAGCTGCACAAATCTGTCCCCAAGTGGCCTCTGAATTGCTGAGAACAAGCTACCTCACTGACAGCGACAATTGCACCTTGCCCCCCCCCACCAAAATAGAGTAGACAGTGAATTTGATACAGAACTTTCTAGAGTACCCTCCCCCCCATCTCCAAAACCACCACTTCACACGATTCTGGTTATGGTTTGAGCCCTGCCCAGTCCCATCAGGGTGACTTGTCGCCCCTGTCATTTCCCAGCCTGGGAGGCTATTACAAAGTAATTTGACATTCGATGAACCGACAGAACCAGCTGTCTCCTGTTTCTTATTTAAATTGGGTGAACTGTTCCTCTTTAGGCATTTTTGTGAGACAATAGGAAGAAAGCTACACTTGAAACATCCACAAACATTAACATCAGATATATGGGAATTTCTGACCAGCTGTTACTTTCTTAGATTCAGTGACTGTTATATAATGGAGTATAAATCATAATGGGAAAATGAACTGCTATCAGGAAATAATTATTCAAAAACTTACTTTTTCAATCATTTTTCCAGCAATTGGACCTTGGCCCTGGCCAAGTGAAATCGTTTGGAGATTGGCTGCCCCTATTCCTGAAACACAACATACATTTTAACAAACATTACTTTCTACTGGACTGATAATAAACCAACATATATCCATCAATGTATACTCACCATCTTGTGCATATTATTCATTTCCAGTCCTAAAACCCAACTTAGAGTCATAGAGTAATAGAGATTTACAGAAACAGACCCTTCAGTTCAACTCGTCCCTGCCGACCAGGTATCCTAAATAAATATAATCCCATTTGCCAGTAATTGGCCCATATCCCTCTGGACCCATCCAGACGCCTTTTAAATGTAATTGTACCAGCCTCCACCACTTCTTCTAGTAGCTCATTCCATATACACACCACTGTCTGCTTGAAAACGTTGTCCTTTTATATCTTTCCCCTCTCACCTTCAAACTATGCCCTATAGTTTTGGACTCCCCTACCTTGGGGGAAAAAAACTTGGCTATTCACTGTATCCATGCCCCTCGTGATTTTATTTAAATCTCTATAAGGTTACCCCTCAGCCTCAACACTCCAGGAAAAATAGCTCCAGTATAACTCAAACCCTCCAACCCTGACAACATGCTTGTAAATCTTTTCTGAACCCTTCCAAGTTTCACGACATCCTTCCTATAGCGGGGAGACCAGAATTAAATGCAGTATTCCAACAGTGGCCTAACCAATGTCTGTACAGCTACAGCATGACCTCCCAATTCCTATACTCAATGCATTGACCAATAAAGGTAAGCCTACCAAAGGCCTACTTCATTATCCTATCTACCCGTAATTCAACTTTCAAGGAACTATGAACCGGCATTCCACGGTCTCTTTGTTCAGCAATACAATAGACAATATGTGCAGGAGTAGGCCATTCGGCCCTTTGAGCTAGCATCACCATTCATTATAATCATGATCATTCACAATCAGTATCTTGTTCCTGCCTTATCCCCATAACCCTTTATTCCATGATCTTTAAGAGCTCTATCCATCTCTTTCTTGAAAGTATCCAGAGACTTGGCCTCCACTGCCTTCTGGGGCAGAGCATTCCATACACCCACCACTCTCTGGGTGAAGAAGTTTCTCCTCATCTCTGTTCTGAATGGCCTACAACTGTGTCCTGTGGTTCTGAACTCACCCTTCAGCGGAAACATGCTTCCTGCCTCTAGACAGTCCAATCCTTTAATAATCTTATATGTCTCAATCAGATCCCCTCTCATCCTTCTAAACTCAAGCCCAGTCACTCCAATCTTTCAACATATGGTAGTCCTGCCATTCTGGGAATTGACCTCGTGAACCTACGCTGCACTCCCTCAATAGTCAGAATGTCCTTCCTCAAATCTTCTCCAGACCTTATCACTAACTGTATACATCCTGCTCCGATTTGCCTTTCCAAAATGCAGCAGCTCACATTTATCTAAGTTAAGTTCCTCTCGGCCTATTGACCCATCTGATCAAGATCCTGTTGTACTCTGAGGTAACCTTCTTCGCTGTCCTCTACACCTCCAATTTTGGTGTCATCTGCAAATTTACCAACCATATCTCCTTTGTTCACAACCAGATAATTATTATAAATGACAAAAAGCAGTGGACACAGCACCAATCCTTGTGGTACACCGCTGGTCACAGACCTCCACTCTGAAAAGCAATTTTCCACCACAACCATCTGTTTTCTACTTTCAAGCCAGTTCTGTATCTGGATAGTTAGTTCTCCCTCTATTCAGTATGATCTAACCTAGCTAACTAGTCTACCATAAGGAATCTTGTCAAACGCTTTACGGAAGTCCATATAGATTATGCCTACTGCTCTGCCCATATCAGTCTACTTTGTTATTCCTTCGAAAAATTCAATCAATTCAGTGAGACACAATTTCCCACACGCAAAGCCATGTTGACTATCCATAGTCCTTGCCTTTCCAAATTCATGTAAATCCTGTTCCTCCAACAACTTGCCCACCACCAATGTCAGGCTCACTGCTCTATAGTTTCCTGGCTTTTCCTTGCCACCTTTCTTAAATAGTGGCACTGTGTTAGCCAACCTCCAGTCTTTTAGCACCTCACCTGTGGCTATCGATGATATAAATATTGCAGCAAGGGGCCCAGCACTCACTTCCCTAGCTTCCCACAGAGTTCTAGGGTACACCTGATCAGATCCAGGAGATTAATCCACCTTTATGCATTTTAAGATGTCCAGAACTGTCCCCTCTGTAATTTTTCAAGATGTTGCTATTTATTTCCCTATGCTCTCTGTCTTGTATATTCTTCTCCACAGTAAACACTGATGCAAATTACTCATTTAGTATCTCTCCCATCTCCTGCAGTTCGACACATAGACAGCCTTGCTGATCTTTAAGGGAACGTATTCTCTCCCTAGTTGCCCTTTTGTCCTTAATGTATTTGTAGAATTCCTTTGGATTCCCCTTAATACTATTTGCCAAAGCTATCCCATGTTCTCTTTTTGCCCTCCTGATTTCCCTCTTAAGTATACTCCTCCTGCCTTTATACTCTTCTAGGGATTCACTCAATCTATCCTGTCTCTACCTGACATATGCTTCCTTCTTAACCAAGACCTCAATTTCTCTAGTCATCCAGCATTCACCTAAACCTATCAGCCTTGCTCTTCACCCTAACAGGAATATACTGTCTCTCCACTCTCGTTATCCCATTTTTGAAGGTTTCCCATCTTCCAGCTGTCCCTTTATCTGTGAACATCTGGCCCCAATCAACTTTTAAAAGTTCTTGCCTAATGCCATCAAAATTGGCCTTCCTTCAATTTAAAACTTTAACTTTTAGATCTGGTCTATCCTTTTCCATCAGTATTTTCAAACGATTAGAATTATGGTCGCTGGCCCCAAAGTGATCCCCCATTGGCAGCTCAGTCACCTGCCCTGCCTTATTTCCCAAGAGAACAAAGAACAAAGAAAATTTAAAGCCCAGGGGAACAGGCCTTTTGGCCCTTCAAGCCTGAGCCGATCCAAATGTACTCTCTAAACCCGTCAGTCAATTCCTAAGCATCTGTATCCCTCTGCTCATGCATCTGTCCAGATGCATCTTAAATGAATCTACCGTGCCTGCCTCTACCATCTCTGCTGGCAACGCGTTCCAGATGCCCACCACCCTCTGTGTGAAATACTTGCCGTGTGTTTATTCTTACAGATAACGGAGATCTCCTTACTTGTTTGTTTCTCAATTTCCCACTGACTATTGGGGTATTTGTAGTACAATCCCAATAAGCTGATCATCCCTTTCGTTTTTATCAGTTCCACCCAAATAACTTCCCTGGATGTATTTTCAGGAATAACCCCCCTAAGTATAGCCATTTCCCTAATCAAAAACATTGTTTCCCCTCCTCTCTTGCCTGCCTTTCCATTGTTCCTATTGCATCTATACCCTGGAACATTAAGCTGCTAGTCCTGTCCATCCCTGAGCCACATCTTTGTAATTGCTATGATATCCTATTCCCATTTTCCTAATTATGCCCTGAGTTCATCTACTGAGGCCTCTTGCATTGAAATAAATGCAGTTTAATTTATCAGTCCTACGTCATTCTCTGCTTTGTTCCTGTCTGCACTCACTGTTTGACTTGCTCCTTTTCCCAACTGTACCAGTCTCAGGCTGATCTCTTTCCTCGCTACCTCCCTGAATTCTCTCTTACACCACCCACCCCAATTCCACGACTTTAAATCCTCCCGGCAGTTTTAACAAATCTCCCCAACAGTTTATTAGTCCCCTTCCAATTCAGGTGACCTTCTTATACAGGTCACTTCTACCTCAGAAGAAATTCCACTGATCCAAAAATGTGAATCCTTCTCCCCTGCACTAGCTCCTTAGTCATGCATTCATCTGCTCTATCCTCCTATTCCTACCCTCATGAGCTCATGACATGGGAGTAATCTAGATTTTATTACCCTCTAGGACTCCTTTTTGAATTCCTGTCTAACCTCTTGTATGTTCCCCTCAGAATTTCATCCTTTTCTATTCCGATATCATTAGTTCCAACATATACAACAACCTCCTGCTGCTCTCTCTCCCCTTTGAGAGTATTCTGCACCCTGTCCAAGATATACTTAATTCTGTCTCCAGGAAGGCAAAACACTATTTTGATATCTTGCTGTTGGTCACAGAAATGTCTATCTGTGTCGCTGACTGGAGAATCCACTATCACATTTGATCACTCGAAACCTGGCATAGTCTTTGTTACATTAAAGTCAGTCTTGATGCCAGAAACCTGGCTGTAAGTGCTACATTCCCCGGAGAGTCCATCAACCCCTACATTTTCCAAAACAGCGTACTTGTTTGAAATGAGGATTGTCACAGGAGACTCCTGCACTAACTGCCTCCCTCTCCTACCTTTCCTGGAGGTCACCCATCTACCTGACTGTGGTTTTTCTCCCTTCCTAAAACTGCTATCCAACACACCTCCTAACTCCTGTAAATTCTTCATTGCCTCTAACTGCCACTCCAACCGATCTGATAAGATTCACAGCAAAACAGACTTCCTGCAGACATAACCATTAGTAACATAGAAACTTTGCCGAATCTCCCACATCCAACCAGAAGAGCACATCACTAAATGCCACCTTTTCATTTTCATAAACTACAGACCCAGAAAATCGGAGTCTTACTGCTCTAAAAACACTTGCTCAAGGCTAGCTTAGTACCTGTTTAAAATATTTTTAGAGTTTAATCAAGAGACATCTCAATAAAAATATATAATTGAAAAAGAATGCACTCTATTCACTATTGTAGATTTACAAAAAAACCCAGTAAAGTTACACTTCAAAACTAGTCACTTAGCTATTCCCCTGCTGTGAGTCCCCCACACAGGTTTCTCTAAGGTCAGCTGTGAATTTAGCTGTTTGTTAATTTTTCTTAGACAAACTGCGATGTCCAGAGATATTTGAAACCAAACAGCAGAGGTAGTTGGCTGTGCAGGTTACTGGTGGGTCAAAGTTAAAAATCACACAACACCAGGTTATAGTCCAACAGGTTTAATTGGAAGCACCTGATGAAGGAGCGGCGCTCCAAAAGCTAGTGTGCTTCCAATTAAACCTGTTGGACTATAACCTGGTGTTGTGTGATTTTTAACTTTGTACACCCCAGTCCAACACCGGCATCTCCAAGTCATGACTTGTGGGTCAGACAGCTACATAAGTTTACTGCTCTGTTTGATTTACTTCCCATGTGGTTACTATGTTTGTCTCTCTTCCTCCTTTTTAAAGTGCCATTGTTTTGATGTTTCCCCCCCCCCCAAAGTTCCAAAACAATGCAACAGCTAGAATTTGAGGAGATCAGCTCCAACACTGGCAATATCTCAAGAACGGAGCAGTTCTTACAGCCACAATTTTTTCCAGTCCTCCATCTTGGATTACCCAGACTGCTATCACAGTTTATATATCCAGATTAATGAAAATTGCCTTTATAATTTTTGTTAACCATTCTGAGGTTTATAGGCAAAGTTTCAATGTTACTGATGGTTATGTCTGCAGGAAATCTGTTTTGCTGTGAATTATGGTGTTTGGAAATTGTATTTTTAAAAGAAAGGTGAAATGCAGGGATCATGTGACCTGTTCTAAAGCTCGGATGGCTTCATTGTTACAGGTTAAGGAAGGGGGCAGCCATGTCACTGGGAAGAAGGTGCAGGGTGTTTATGTTTGGAGACATTGTGTACCAACAATTCCCCAAAATCCCAGAAAAATCTTGAGAATGTTTGGTAGTAAACAGTTACATTTTAAATTGTCTATTTATTTCCAAGATGAACAGGAATTGACTTTCAAAGATACTACTCCAGAAAATTGGAACAGCTTTTGAAATGGGGATCGCCTGTGGACTACTTGAAGGAACCATTATAATTCTAGTCGAGACTGTGCTGTCTGATAGGAACGGCTGAGGATCCTGGGATTGTATTCATTGGAGTTTAGAAGATTAAGGGGAGATCTAATAGAAACTTACAAGATAATACATGGCTTGGAGAGGGTGGACGCTAGGAAATTGTTTCCGTTAGGTGAGGAGACTAGGACCCGTGGACACAGCCTTAGAATTAGAGGGGGTAAATTCAGAACAGAAATGCGGAGTCATTTCTTCAGCCAGAGAGTGGTGGGCCTGTGGAATTCATTGCCACAGAGTGCAGTGGAGGCCGGGACGCTAAATGTCTTCAAGGCAGAGATTGATAGATTCTTGATGTCACAAGGAATTAAGGGCTACGGGGAGAATGCGGGTAAGTGGAGTTGAAATGCCCATCAGGTATGATTGAATGGCGGAGTGGACTCGAGGGGCCGAATGGCCTTACTTCCGCTCCTATGTCTTAAGGTCTTCTGGTCTTATTTCTGTCTGTAGTTGAAAATATAGGTTGCATACAAAAATAAAATAGTGTTTGATCAATGGTGTTTTTAGTTATTTATTACAGTGAAGGTCGTAAAATACAAAAATCTTGTCATGTCATTCTTTCAACTAATAGTTTAAATTTATTTTTAAAAGGCACAAATCTCTACAATAAATCTGGCCAGCACTTATATGAACAGAAGATTTCAGTTGTTCTTGTTCCATTTCGTGAAGAATTAAAATGACTTTGCTGATTGCTGAAGCTTTTCTGAAAAGATAGAATGCATCTTTAAGTGCCTTACAACAAATAATTTAAAATTTAAAAGTAGTGGCAGGAAAGGTGGAATTAGGGTAAAATGTTAGCATTATGAAAGCAGAAATTATTGAAGTATTAACTCGGTGAGGGGATCTTGAGGAAGTAGAGGTGACATATAACCTGACCTCTAGGATTCATTTACAAGTGAAGCAATTGAACTTCAAGATATAGAAAAAGTCTGACTACGAAAGGGGTGGTAACGGAGGTTTGGGGGAGCGGGGTCGGTGGAGGGGTGGGGTTGTAGGGAAACAAAGGAAGAAAAAGTGGAAAGAGAAAAGAAAATATAAAAGATTATATTCAAACTTGGAAAAGGAAAAAAGAAAATTGCTAAGAGAAAGTGAAGCCTGGCAATTTGAACTTGATAGAGAAAGGCTTTAATTACATGAACAGAGAACAACCAGCAGACTGATGATTTAATACCTGTCTTTAATGTGACAAAGAATATTTGACTCATGCCAAAACTCAGAGAGGGATAAGATGAAATATGTTACATATTATTTGAGAAAATTGCTCTGAAAGCTCAGTGATACAAGAAATTTGGATAATCCTATTACAAAGTGTCCTGGTAGGAAAAATAAATTGGAGATATATTCAACTGTTTCGGATAGACAGTCTGCAGATAGCACAGTTAAAATTGCTGTGGTTGATGCATATGAGCTGGTTCTGGGAGTGTATAAACAAAAATGGTGAAATCTGAGGAGGAGACAGGATTTTGAGAGTTCGATTATGTAAATCTATAAAGTTGGAAGTTAATTTATGAAAACTGTAGAGTGGTGCTATTGCATGGGTCTGAAAGGATTAAGTGATTTGTTGCCATAAGCACCATCCAATGTAGTAATGTTAGAGGGCTGGTTGGAGTGTAGGAGATACCCTAAGGATTTAAAGCAATCAGACCTGCAATTCGGCCCTCTTAATAGTTGCTGTAATAACATAACATATCTCTACATTTCTGCAACTAATTACATGTTACAATCAACTATATCGTGTTTATAACAAGATACTCTTCCAGTTAGACCAGAATGCATCTAGAGGGCAGCATGTATGATGTTTCCGTGGTTCTCCTGGTAAATACTTGACATGCTGGAGTTCTGAGTTGAGAGCTTGTTTTGGAAGCCTTGTGTCAGGCATGCGGACAATGTGGGCCTGCCCAACTGACTGTCTGACATGTTGGTCTGAGTGGGGATACTGATATTGGAGTGCCTGTACTGCAGCTGGATTTGAAGCATTTTCTGGAGGCATTGCTGGTGTTAAGATCATATAATCAGAAGAGATAGGAACAAGTGTAGCCATTTGGCCCCTTGAGCCTGCTCTACCATTCAATAGGAACATGGTTGACCTGACAGTCCTTACATCCACTTTCCTGCTTTTTCCCTGTAATCCTCGATTCCAACCAAGAATCTGTGTATCGTATCCTTAAATATGCACAATGACTCTTGTGAAGGTCTCTGTGGCAAGGTGTTCCAAAGATTCAACCCCCTGAGAGAAGAAGTTCCTCCTCATCTCTGTCTTAAATTATGTTCCTTTATCTTGAGACTATGCCTTCTGGTCCTAGACTCTCCCATAAGGGGAAACATTCTCTCAGCATTTACCCTGTCAAGCCCATTAAGAATCCAACATATTTCAATGAGATCACCTCTCATTCTTCTGAACTGCAATAAGTAGAATCCCACCCTGTTCACCCTTTGCTCATAAGGCAATACCTCCAAACCAAGGATCATCCTAATTGTGCCTTCTCTGATCTTTCTCCAATGAAATGATATCTTTCCTTAAATAAGGGGACCAAAAATTCTCATAGTACTCCAGATGTAGTCTCACTACCACCTTGTTCTGGATTAGTGGTGCTGGAAGAGCACAGCACTAATCCAGAAACTGGTTTCCAGCATCTGCAGTCATTGTTTTTACCTCACTACCACCTTGTACTGTTGCAGTAAAACTTTCCTGCTCTTATATTCCCAACCCTTAAAATCTGGGTCAACATTCCATGTTGCTCAGAAATGTTCCCTGATGACTGGGCCAACATTTCTGCTGCACCTGTGCTAGCTTTCTGTGCTTTGTGCACAAGTCCCTTTGGTTGCAGCTTTGTGCAATTTTTCTCCATTTAAATACTCTGTTCATTTGGTTCTCTCATCCAAAAGGAACAACTTCATACTTTCTCACATTGTACTGCATTTGCCAACTTTTGCAAACTTACTTAGCCTACCAATATCTTTCTGTGAACTGTCTCTTTCCTTCTCGCAACTTGCCTTTCCATTTAGTTTTGTGCTAGAGTACAATTGCTTCCTTTCTCCAAGTCATCTGTATACGTTGTAAACAGTTGAGGTCCCAACACTGATCCCAGTGGAACCCAACTAGTTCCATGTTGCCAGTCTAATAAAGAACCCCTTACCTCCACTTGCTGTTTCCTGCTCATTAGCCAATTTGTTATATTTGTGCCAATGTACTACCTCCAACATCATGGACTCTTATCTTATGACCTAAGCTTTTTTGGTGTGTCACATTGACAGTTTTCTAAACCACCAGTATTTCTTAGAGCTTAAGGAGTTTTGGAAGATTACAATCAAGGCATCTACTATCTCTGTAGCTACTTCTTTTTAGATCCTAGGTTGCAGGCCATCAGGGGATTTATTTACATTTAGCTCCATTAGTTTATCTAGTACTACTTCTCTATTTTATTGTGGATATTCCATGCAGTCAGATACAGTACTTAAGACTTGTCTTTTGAATAATCTACACTTTGTTTCTTCTACAGTGACACTACCTCGTAAAAAGGAAGATGAATGTGGTTGAATGAGAGTTCAAATATCTCAGTTCCAGGACAGCTTGCCGGAATTTCCTCAGGTTAGATATTTTCTAATCAACCTGTTCAGGAATGTTATTACGCACATCTGGAACAGGTAGGGACGTGAACCCAGGTCTCCTGGCTCAGAGGTTGTGACATTACATCTGCACTACAAGACTCTTGAGTTCTACAGGGTAGTGTCCTTTCCCCAACCAGCTTCAGTTGCTTCATAATTTTTCCTCCGTCTATCATAAAGCTCAGAAATGGGGATTTTCGCTGATGACTGCCTCATGTTCAAAGCTGACACTTGAGATACTGAGGCAGTCCATGTCCAGTGCAGCAAGACCTGGACAATATTCATGTTTAGGCTGACAACTGCCAAGGAGGATTTGCACCACACAAATGCCAGGCAATGATCATCTCCAACAAGAGAGAATCCAATAACCACCCCCTAATTTTCCTTGGCACTACAACTGCTGAATCCAACGTATCAACAACCTTGAAGTTACCATTGATCAGAAACTGAGCTGGACCAACCATACAGGTACAGCAACTACAAGGGCAGAGCAGAGGCCTGTAAGTCAACAGCCACTAACTCAACCCCTGTCTCCCCAAAGCCTATCCACCAACTTCAAGGCACAAGAGACACACTAGTGTAATGGAATACTCTTCATTTGCTTGGAACAACATTAAAGAACTTTGACACTATCCAGGACAAAGCAGCCTGCTTGATTGGCACCAGCTTCAATATTCACTTCCCCCAACACTAGTGCATTTACTAAATGCACTGCAGTAACTCATTAGGGCTTCTCTGGCAGCACCTTCTAAACCTGTGACATCTATCCCCTAGAAGGACAAGGGCAAAAGATACTTTGAACACCAAGGTTCCGCTCCAAGCCATGCACCATCCTGACTTAGAACTGTATTGCCATTCGTTAACTGTTGCTGGGTCAAAATCCTCAAACTCCCTAACATTACTATGGGCACAGCTATAGCCCAAGTGCTGTAGTAGTTCAAGAAGGGCAGCTGCTCCTGGGCAAAGACGATAAATGAAGTGATGGCCATATTCTGTGAACAAATAAAAAAAAGAAAGGCTTTGAGGAAATGAACATTTTTGTCAAACTCTGCGGGGCAGATCTTTCTGACATTTTTCTGCAAAACTAAATATTAAGTGGGTTTCACATAATATGTTAGATCACAGGTTAGAATAAAATGTCGATTGGAATGTGTGCCCAGCCCAAGAAACAAGACCCTCCTACATTACATGGGCTTCATTTAGTGACCAGAAATTCTGATTTGAGATCTGCCTGGAAGTTAGAGGTGAGTCTTTCCACAAGCCAGCCTATAATTGGCCAAGCAGGAAGAAAAATTGCTGAATTTCAAACAAAAAAAAATCAACTGTTATGGACTAGGCCAGACCACTCAAAACATTCTTAAGCAGGCAGCCCGAGACCTAACTTTGCAATTTGTTTCAGTAAGTGTACAGTGAAAATTACCCGGAGTAAGATAGCTAGGTTGACTACTAGATTTTAAAACAGGCAAAAGCTTTATTCAAAAAATTACACAATGAAACACAAAGAACAGAATAAAGGACTTCTGCAGAACTCAACCTATCCAACTAGACTTAGTTATGCAGTTCCGAATACACACAACAGGCCCAGTAAACAAACTCCCTTTAAAAACCAGTATAAATGGAACACATGTTTACAGGTTGAAGTTGAAGGCAGAAGGAGAGAGAATTTCCACACAGCTCCCTGTTGAACTTCCTAGTTCAAGACTGAACTAGAACTAAAACTGCTCAGCTCAGCTAAAGAGCTGACCACTCCCCTCTCTTTATACAGGTCACTTCTAAAGCATGACCACTTCGGGCTGAAGTCTCACATGTTTACATATAAACAAAAGGCCTCTCAAACTCCTTTTCATCTCTGTACCAAACTATACTGATTGGAGCCTGGCCCGATTTATTGCCCCTCTGAAAAAAAATCACGGACAGATTCTCCTTGAGCCAAGGAACAGCTGTTAGAAAAAAAGGATTAGCTTTGTGACACAACTCTGTGATTTTCTTCTCTTTATTCATTTGCAGGACATCACTGGCTTGCCAGCATTTATTGCCCATCCCTAATTGCCCTTGTGAAGGTGATGGTGAGCTACCTTCTTGAACCGCTGCAGTACATGTCCTTTAGGTGGATCCACAAAGGAGGAAATTCCAAGATTTTGATCCAGAGACAATGAAGAAATGGCAAGATGTTTTATATTAGTTTATAAAATATTGTGCTTATAGAATATTGGTCCTACCTTCAAAACCGCCTCCAAGTCAAATGTGTCTGCGCAGCAAGTTTCTGCTAATTGTGGATCAATATCCAGACTGTTCAAATTAACCTACTGCCAGGCATCATTTAAATCACAAGAACTACTTAATTTACACAGCCTGTATAACAATCAAACCAGTAAATAGTTCAGTCAGAGTTCTGAATAAGACTCATATTTAGACACTAATCTGAATAAGAGTCACATTTTAAAACTCAAAGTACTAACTCAATTTCTCTCTCCATAGATGCTGGGTTTTTCCCGCACTTCCTGTGTTTTTGATAATTCAGTATAGCTATTCAAAATTATTGTCAGCATTTTCCAGGAAGTAGACTAACTACCCAATTTAAGAATGTTTAATTTTTGTGACAAACCCATTTTAAGTTGAATGAATGAAAAAAAAAACTCACCGCTCGTGATTCCCTCTGTGTTCTCACCCTTTCCTATCTCTGTAACCTCTTCTTGATCTGAAGCCATCCAAAATTCCTGTTTTCCCCAGTCCTGCGCTCTTGCAAATTCACAATGTTTATCACCCTACATGCTTTCAGCAGCTGATAGATCATGAACTCAGGAACTCCCTCTTTAACCTCTCCATCACTTACTCATCTTTTACAATGCTCCTGAAAACTCTGGACTGAGATTTGAGTCATTTTCCCCAACATTCCCTTGTGTAATGTAGATTGCAGTTTGCTTTGTACATACCCCTGTGCAGGCCCTGGGTCACCTTCCTACTTTAAAGGCCCCATGTAAATACAAGATTTTGCTGTTGTTGAGCGAAGTTTTACTGTGCTTTCTAAGTAAGACAGTGTCACTGATAATTGGCAATACCTTGTTCCTCAGCGAATCTCATCAGTAAGGCCATGGGATCAGCTCCAGCTGAAAGGACAAAGATGAGTGGAGTGAAATGCCTGGAACCCTTATAACTGTGTTGGAGATCAAAGGTTGGAGGCTCAATGTAAGCTGCACCCATTTTCACTGTGATGAATTGCTGGATGGCGGGAATCATCTGCGGAATAAAAAATTAGCAATCAACAAAAGGTTCAGCAAATTAAACTACACTGGGATAGTACTCCTGTTTTTAACCAAGCACAAATTTAATTATTTTTAATCATAGCAATAGAGAGTTCTGTATTGAGTAGCATGTCTGGTGAGTGATTACAGCACCAAAGGAACCCATTATGTCCTTGCTGGCTCTCTGTAGAGCAATGCAAATAATCCCTCTGCTCAATCCTCATTGGCCAGCTGATTTATTGTCTTCAAATGTCCATTTTGAAATCACTCATTGTTTCAGCTTCCAACTCCTCGTAAGGATTAAGCTGTTACCACTTCCTGCCAGAAACATTCTCCTCAAATCCCTCTTGCATCTCTTCTCGAAGACTTTAAACTGCACTTCGTTCTTGTACCATCAGCTTTTCCTTGTTTCCCTTGTCCAAAGTGCAGTGATTAGAACTGGATACAGTACTCCAATTAGGGCTTAACCAGAGTTTTATAATGATTTGGCATAACTTCCTTGCTTTTGTACTTGCTTCTGTTCTTATAAAGTCCAAGATGCCATACACCCTTGCTCACTCTTTGGTTGGATCCGCCTTCGAGAATCTGTGCGACGTGAACCTCTCTATCCCTACAGACTTCTTCGTGCTTCCTAAACTTGCTCACACTGTGGCCCTATTTCAGGGATCGAAAATGGTTGTGAGAGAATAGAGGATGTGCAGAGAAAGAGAGACTTGTGAGAGCTGGTGGAGGGGAGAGGGCCTCTGAGCATAGGCATCAGAGCAGTTATAATTAGTCAGAACTCGACAGCAGCCATTACTATGTCAGAGCCTGCAATCCCACCATTTCAGCTCACTACCCCACTGGAGGTCCCGGACCACACTTTGGGAAGCTCCACCTGATCCTTTCTAGCAAAATTCATCACTTTACGCATCCTGCATTGAATTCCATTTTTCCATTGTACTCACCACCTGCTTACTCCCTGCTTATTTTCTTCATCTCCTGTCCATTCTCCTCACTGTCTGTCCATTCTTACCACCCTAGAACACTGTGGGAAGCTAGGGAAATGATGGCTGTGCCCCTTGTTGCGATATTTGTTTCATTGATAACCACAGGTAAGGTGCCAGAAGACTGGAGGTTGGCTAATGTAGTGCTACTATTTATAAAAGGTAGTAAGGAAAAGCCTGACATCCCAGGGTACTAAGGAGGTGGCTCGAGAAATTGTGGATGCGTTGGTGATTATTTTGCAGAGTTCGATAGATTCAGCATCAGTTCCTGCGGATTGGAGGGTGGCTACGGTTGTACCACTTTTTAAGAAAGGTGGGAGAGAGAAAACAGGAAATTATAGACCAGATAGTCTGACCTCAGTGGACGGAAAGATGCTGGAGTCTATTATAAGGGATTAAATTACGACATGTCTGGATAGTAGTAACAGGATAGGTCAGAGTCAGCATGGATTTAAGAAGGGGAAATCATGCTTGACTAATCTGGAATGTTTTGAGGATGTAACTCTGAAGATGGACGAGGGAGATACAGTAGATGTAGTGTACCTGGACTTTCAGAAAGCTTTTGATAAAGTCCCACATAGGAGTTTAGTGAGCAAAGTTAGGGCGCATGGTATTGGGGGCAAAGTACTAACTTGGATTGAAAGTTGGTTGGCTGATAGGAAACAAAGAGTAGTGATAAATGGCTCCATTTCGGAATGGCAGGCAGTGACCAGTGGGGTCCCGCAGGGATCAGTTCTGGGACCGCAGCTTTTTACAATATATGTTAATGATATAGAAGATGGTATTAGTAATAACATTAGTAAATTTGCTGATGATACTAAGCTGGGTGGCAGGGTGAAATGTGATGAGGATGTTAGGAGATTACAGGGTGACCTGGACAGGTTAGGTGAGTGGTCAGATGCATGGCAGATACAGTTTAATGTGGATAAATGTATGGTTATCCACTTTGGTGGCAAGAACAGGAAGGCAGATTACTACCTAAATGGAATCAATTTAGGTAAAGGGGCAGTAACAAAGAGATCTGGGTGTTCTTGTACACCAGTCAATGAAGGTAAGCATGCAGGTACAACAGGTAGTGAAGAAGGCTAATAGCATGCTGGCCTTCATAACAAAAGGAATTGAGTATAGAAGCAAAGAGGTTCTTCTGCAGCTGTACAGGGCCCTGGTGAGACCACACCTGGAGTACTGTGTGCAGTTCTGGTCTCCAAATTTGAGGAAAGACATTCTGGTTATTGAGGGAGTACAGCGTAGGTTCACGAGGTCAATTCCTGGAATGACGGGACTACATTATGCTGAAAGACTGGAGCGACTGGACTTGTATATCCTTGAGTTTAGAAGACTGAGAGGGGATCTGATTGAGACATATAAGATTATTAAAGGATTGGACACTCTGGAGGCAGGAAACATGTTTCCACTGATGGGTGAGTGCCGAACCAGAGGACACAGCTTAGAAATACGGGTAGAACATTTAGGACAGAGATGAGGAGAAACTTCTTCACCCAGAGAGTGGTGGCTGTGTGGAATGCTCTGCCTCAGAGGGCAGTGGAGGCCCAGTCTCTGGATTCATTTAAGAAAGAGTTGGATAGAGCTCTCAAGGATAGTGGAATCAAGGTTATGGAGATAAGGCAGGAACAGGATACTGATTAAGGATGATCAGCCATTATCATATTGAATGGTGGTGCAGGCTTGAAGGGTAGAATGGCCTATGAGGGCATGGATAGGATAAATAGACAAGGTCCTTTTTTTCCTGAGATAGGGGAATCCAAAACTAGAGGGCATAGGTTTAAGATGAAAGGGGAAAGATTTAAAAGGGGTCGAAGGAGTAATGTTTTCATCAGAGGGTACTGCGTGTATGGAATGTATTGCCAGAAGAAGTGGTGGAGGCTGGAATGATTACATTTAAAAGGCATCTGGATGGGTACATGAATAGGAAGGGTTTAGAGGGATATGAACCAAATGCTGGCAAATGGGATTAGATTAGTTTAGGATATCTGGTTGGCATGAATGAGTTGGACCGATAGGTCTGTTTCTGTACTACATATCACTATGTACAAAATTATGAGATGCATATACAGAGTAGTGTCTGAGGATGTTTTCCCCATTGCAGATGTATCTAAATCCAGAGGGAATAAGTATAAGGTGAGGAGTAAGTGGTTTCGAGGGGATCTGAGAAAAAATATATTCACCCAAAGAGTGGTAGAATTTTGGAACACACTGCCTGACAGTGATCAAGGCAGGTATCTTTGCATCAGGGAGAAAGCATCTGGATGAACATTTAAAATGCCAAGACATAGAAAGCTATGGAGCAAGCGCAGGTTAATTGGGATTAGTATAGTTTGGTGTTTATAGGCTGGCATAGACATGATAGGCTGGATGACCTGTTTCTATGCTATATGTCTCAATCACTTTTCTCTTAGCCATCTATCTTGTCCCTTAAATCTATGCTCCCTTGTTATTGACCCCTCTAATGAGGAAAACAGTGCCATCCTATCCACCCTATCAATGCCTCTCATGATCTTATACACCTCTTTCATATTCTAACTCAACCTTTGCTGCTCTAAGGATAACACCCAGCCTATCCAATCCTTCCTCATAGCTCAGACCCTCCAGCTAAAACAGCATCCTGGTAAATCCTCTCTGCACCCTCTCTAGGGAAACCACATCCTTCTTATAATATGGCCACCAGAATTTCACATTGTACTCTTGTTGTGGCTTAGTTAGCATTTTATACAGTTCCAACATAGCGTTTTTACTCTTGCATTCAATTTCCTCAGTAAACCACAGCTCCTGCGCTCGACCACTTCCTCCCTGCCTGACAGGCACATACTTATCAAGGACATGCAGTAGCTGTCCCTTGAATAAGCTCCACATTTCAATTGTGCCCATCCCCTGCCATTTCCTTCCCCATACTATACATCCTTAATCTTACCTAATTGCATCATAATTGCCTTTCCCTTAATTATAACTCTTGCCCTGCAGTATATCCCTATTCATTTCCATCACTAAAGTAAACATAACTGAATTGTGCTCACCATCACCAAAGTGTTCACCTACCTCCAAATCTAACACCTGGCCGGATTCATTACCCAGTACCAAGTCTAATTTGGCCTCACCCCCTGTTGGCCTGTCTACATGCTGTGTCAGGAAACTCTCTTGCACACATTGGACAAAAACTGACCCATCTAAAGTACTTGAACTAAAAGTATTCCCAGTCAATATTTGGAAAGTTAAAGCCCCCATAACAACTACCCTGTTACTCTCGTTCCTATCAAGGATCATCTTTGCTATCCTATCTTCTACATCTCTGGAACTATTTGAAGGCCTTTAGAAAACTCCCAACAGTGTGACCTCTCTTTTCCTGTTTCTAATCTCAGCCCATACTACCTCAGTAGAGGGGTCCTCAAACGTCCTTTCTCAACCGTAATGCTGTCCTTGACAAACAGTGCTACACCAACCCCTCTTTTACATTTTCTCTGTTCTTACTGAAACATCTAAATCCTGGAACCTGCAATAACCATTCCTGTCCCTGCTCTATCCATGTCTCTGAAATGGCCACATATTGAAATCCCAGGTACCAACCCATGCTGCAAGTTCACCCACCTTATTCTGGATGCTCCTGGCGTTGAAGTAGACACACTTCAAACCAACTTCTTGCTTGCCAGTGCCCTTCTTGCGTTCTTGAAATCTTAGTTCTGACTTCACTACTCTCATCCACTCGTATACTCGAGCTACAAATTCGGTTCCGAACCCCAGGGCTGAATTAGTTTAAAGCTTTGTTACCATAAAGTATAATGCGATACTGCAAAGGCTGTGGGCTCTGACAACATTCTGGCAATAATACTGGAGACTTGTGCTCTATAACGTGCTGCACCCCAAGCCAAGCTGTTCCAGTACAGTTACAACACTGACATCGATGTGACAATGTGGTAAATTGCCCAGGTATGTCCCATACACAAAAATCCAACCCAGCTAGTTACTGTCTCGATCATCAGTAAAGTGATGGAAGGTGTCATTAACAGTGCTGTCGAGCAGCACCTGCTCACCAATAACCTGCTCAGTGACGCCCAGTTTGGGGTCCACCAAAACCACTCCGTTCCTGACCTCATTACAGCCTTCGTTCAAATATGGACAAAACAGATGAATTTCAGAGGGGAGGTGGGAATGACAGCCCCTGCCATCAAGGCTGCATTCGACCAAATGTGGCATCAAGGAACCCTCGCAAAACTGGAATCAATGGGTGTCAGTGGGCAAATCCTCTGGTGGTTAGAACAAAGGAAGGTGGTTGGGGTTATTGGAAATGTGTCATCTCAGCCCCAGGACATCCCTGCATACATTCCTCAGGATAGTCTCCTAGGTCCAACCATCTTCAGCTGCTTCATCAATAATCTTCCCTCCATCATAAGTTCAGAAGAGGGGGATGTTCTCTGATGATTGTGCAATGTTCAGCACCACTCATGATTCCTCAGATGCTGAAGCAGTCCATGTTGAAATGCAGCAAGACCTAGACAATATCCAGGCTTGTGCTGACACATGGGAAGTAACATTCACACCACTCAAATTACAGACAATTAACATCTCTAACAAGAGACAATCACCCCTTTACATTCAATTGCATCACCCTCACAGAATCCCCCACTATCAACATCCTGGAGGTTACCGTTGATCAGAAACTGGACTGTTGTAGTTATATAAATATTGTGGCGGCAAGAACAGGTTAGATGATAAGATGTCTATGCCAAGTAACTCACCTTCTAACTCCCCAAAGCCTGTCCACCATCTAGAAGAGACAAGACAGGAGAGTGATGGAATATACCCCATTTGGCTGAATGAGTGTAGCTGCAACAACACTCAAATTGCTTGTCATCATCCAGGACAAAAAAGCCTGCTTGATTGACACCACATCCACAAACATTCACTCCATCCACCCCCAAACTCAGGAGCAGCTGTATTTTCCTATCTACAAGAGGCATTACAGCAACTTGTTAACGCTCCTTCAACAGCACCTTCCAAACTCACAACTATCACCTAAAGGACACGGCAACAGATACATGAGAACACCACCACCTGCGAGTTCCCCTCCAAGCAGCTCACATCCTGACTTGGAAATATGTCACCATTCCTTCCCTGTTGCTGGGTCAAAATCCTGGAATTCCCCACTTGAGGGTGTTGTGGGTTAACCTACAGCATGTGGACTGCAGCAGTTCAAGAAAGCAGCTACCTTTTCCTGGATAATTAGAGAATTGGCATGGGCAATAAATGTTGCCTCACCAGTGATGACCTCATCCCACAAACAAATGGAACACACATGACATATATCAATAATAGAGTAGGCAAAAGTAAGGACTGCAGATGCTGGGAACCAGAGTTTAGATCAGACTGGTGCTGGAAAAGCACAGCAGGTCAGGCAGCATCTGAGGAGCAGGAAAATCGACGTTTTGGGCAAAATCCTTTCGTCAGGAAGCCATTCTTGATGAAGGGCTTTTGCCCGAAACGTCGATTTTCCTGCTGTGCTTTTCCAGCACCACTCTGATCTAAACATATATAAATAATAGCACATTCCCATTCTTGTCCAGTACATTCTTGTGTATAGATGTGATAGATGAACATTTAACAATGGTCTAATTCAACATAAGTGCCAGACTAAAATGATAGCAGTGAATGTAAAACCAGGAAAAGTGATAAGTTTCTCAAATCTACACAAACTCATGAGTACAAACCTTGTCCAGCCTGATACAGCGTAGCAACAGTAGTGACTGGAAAGTGCTCAGACTGACGTTCCAGGGAGTGGGTAAAGGCATTTTCTCAGGCTGTGAGGAATCATAGATTTTCTTCCATTCAGGGAGCTGAGGACATTAAACATAGATCAGTTAGCAAGCACTGCTTCAGGGCCCATTCGTATTACCAGTCAAGCAAATGTCAGAGTCTTGCTTGGGAAACGGTTCTGGATATTGGTTAGCATATGGGGAATTGAGATTGGGTGGTGTTGAGAGAAAAATTGGAACCAGAGTTATACTTCCAGATGTGTTACTATCTTGTCAGTGATAACTTTATTGTCACAAAACACAGTGCTGTGTGGTACTGGGATACTGTTTAAATAGTGATGTTAGTTGGGCTGTCATGCCAAAATTAGAAAAGTTCAGGTTATGAAGAGCATCCGATTTCCCCAGGTCCATTTGCTCTCCCCTTTCCCTGTCTCCAGGTTGAGTGATCCACCAGTCTTATGTGAACCGCCCCTTCCACTATATTGGTGGAAGGTATGTATACTACCCACTGAACGTAATGAATGGACTGGGAGAGCCATCAGCTCCCAGACATAGACATGTGGGCATGGGGGAGGGAACTGGGTGACAGTCCTTATAATACAAACCACACACAGCCCTCACAAGACCAAGAAAGCAAGTGTTCCAGGGTGTAGGCGAATTTTTCCAGCAGCTCTTCTTCACTCTGTGCTGGAAACCTACCAGGAGGCTCACCAAATATGGGACTGATTTACTGACATGGAATTGTTTACTTGAAAGGAACCAGAAATGGATGGACAGAAGGTTGAGAAGGAGGATTCTATAACTGCGAGGTTACACACGCTGGGTCTCTGCTGTCTTGAAAAGAGAAGGCTGACGGGTGACCTACTAAGCAGTCTAAAATGATGAAAGGTTGTGATAGAGTGAATGCAGAAGAACATTTCAACGTGCGGGGAACAGCACTAGAGTCTGTAAGCAATCCATTTGAGAATTCAAACAGAACTGCTTTCCCCACAGACTGGTGAGAATGTGGAACTCAAGACCACAGGAAGCAGTCAGGATGAATAATAAAGATGTATTTAAAGGGATGTTAGTCTCGTGTTTGGGAGACTAAGAGATGGATGGTGATGAAGTTGTGATGGTAGATTGAGATGAGGAAGTATAGAAGGATAGGAGGCGGCACAACTGGGGTATAAAGCTGGATGAACTTATTTATATGTCATTATTCAGTATAAAATATGTATTTCAGCACATTGTCACAAGAAGGCTGTCCCCACATTGGACCAGTTGTGTGTTACATTCTCCTTGCTTTTCTTTTAGGCAGTCCTTTGGTAATGAGGATAACTTGCTTGCACTCTGGTTTGATGGATTCTGAGATAGTTGTTGACTTCACTGCATAATCTGCAGACTCTGCCACATTTGGCAGTGCTCAGAGTTGGAAAGATGAGTTGTCGGGAGGTTTGTCTGCACTATCTACCTTGACTTCACATGTTCTTGATATGTCCAGTGACTTCCAAATGACCACCTCTTTATTTTGTGTGATCTCAAACCAGGGACTTACGTGAGTGAGTAGGCATGTTTTCACATCTTTAGGGATACCTTAAGGACCTCCCTTTGAGTGTTTTCACCATACTCCCAAAGTCTCCTAGGAGAAAGTGAGGAGCGCAGATGCTGGAGACCAGAGCCAAAAATGTGTTGCTGGAAAATCGCAGCAGGCCAGGCAGCATCCAAGGAGCAGGAGAATCGACGCCTCAGGCATGAGCCCTTCTTCAGGAATGCGCCTGCTGCGCTTTTCCAGCAGCACATTTTCGGCTCCCAAAGTCTCCTGCCATGACAGAGTTACAAGGTGGGCAGTTACTACTGGATTCCGGTATCAAGCAGATGATTGACATGTCTCAACCAACAAAGTTGGTTTTCAGTGGTTAGTGACTCAGTGCTGAACACATCGGCTTAGGAGAAGTGTTTGCCAAGTTATTGTATAACTGAATTGTGGATTAGCCATTTTATTTATCTAGCTTTTATGTCTTCATCAATAAAAATGCATGTGTATTGTTGCATTTTCTGTCGTACTGAGTGTTATTGTTCTGTTTTAATGAAACATTTTAACTTCAAACTATTATAGTGAACACTTAGGCTTAAAATGCTAACATTACGCTGATTTTATAGATTCTAACTGAACTAATAATTCTTCACTTTGGGGATAGGTAGCAATATCTATTCATTACTCTTAACGTGTTGCTTGCCAGTTAGAATAAGCCAAAAGCAAAGCAACCCAAGCCTATGCCAAACAAATCCCTGGGGTGTTGAATGGAAATCCTGCATGTTAACAGCTTCCTCTAACAATGTGGTGACCAGCTCTGACCAGCAGGTGCTGCTATGGACTGCATTTTTATGGAACCTCTCCCAACTCAGCCATGATTTGGAGATGCTGATGTTGGACTGGGCTGTACAAAATTAAAAATCACACAACACCAGGTTATAGTCCAACAGATTTAATTGGAAGCACTAGCTTTCGGAGTGCTCCTTCATCAGGTGGTTGTGGAGTACGCAATTGTAAGACACAAAATTTATAGCAAAAGTTCAGTTAACCTGAGAATGTAACTTTTTAAAAAAGGTTTTGTGATTTACATATCATGGTCATTCTAACAGATGAGAGACTTAACAAACAATCAAGGTATTTTTCAATGTATAATTTCAGTTACATCACACTGTAAACTTTTGCTATAAATTCTGTGTCTTACAATTGTGGACTCCACAATCACCTCATGAAAGAGCAGCACTCTGAAAGCTAGTGTTTCCAATTAAACCTGTCGGACTATAACCTGGTGTTGTGTCATTTTTAACTTTGTACAACTCAGCCATCACCTAGAGAGGAAAGTCACAGGCTCAGGATCTCCCAAAGCACATCCCAGATACTGGCGTAGTTCTGAAGTGTGGTCACTGTTGTGATGTGAAAACTACAGCAGTCACTTCAAACATGGGAAGACTCACAAACAGCAAATGACAATGATCTGTCTTATTGATGTTAGTTCAAGTGAATTAATATTATCCCTAAATACTAAGGAGAACCTTGTTCATTGTGATCATTTTCCCAGGTGACCTCTCTTAGTATGTAGTTATATTTGCCATCTCTACCAGTATGTGGTACCTGTTGGGCCGATCTAGTACGGGTCGTTCTGGTATAATGTGAATTTGCTGTATTGCGGTCGATGAATTGAGGACACTGTTGCTACAACATGAATGTGTATCTCCCACTAATTACAGTCAGTTCTTTGATAATGTGATAGTTGTGTTCTTGTGCAAGAAAAATCACACTTTGAAAACAGTGCTTAAAGTGTTCATGCTGTGATCATGTTACAGCCAATGTTACGCGATCACAGCGCTAAGACCTTAAGCATTGTTTCCAAAGTGTGATTTTTCTTGCACAAGAATGCAACAATCATGTTATAGAAGAACTAACTGTAATTAGGAGATAATATACCACTGTAGAATATCAACAGGGCAAAAAAAACACTGTTCTTAGATACCAAGAAGATAAATTGCATTTTAGCATTAAATATAACTGCACTGCGTTAGGCAGAATGACCATGACCTCAAGGAGCTTTACAGATCCACCTGCTCTGCCCAAAAGCTGGAGTAGAACTCCTTGTCTCACAGTCATTTGTAGAATATGGTGGAGACATTAGTAGAATAGGAGAACATTAACCCCTTTAGAGCCCTCTGGACTCAATATTACGTTCAATAATTTTAGGGTCTGAACTCCCTTATGTCCTGTCCCCCTACCACACACACCGAGTCTTGTTATCACACAGTCATTTCCTATTGTTAACCACTAACAATCTCCATTAACAGCTATTTACCCTCCCAACCAAATCATTATTAACTCCTTTCTTTTTGGGCTCTATCCCCACCAATTTGTGGGCGGCATGGTGGCACAGTGGTTAGCACTGTTGCCTCACAGCGCCAGAGGCCCGGGTTCAATTCCCGCCTCAGGCAATTGACTGTGTGGAGTTTGCACGTTCTCCCCGTGTCTGCGTGGGTGTGCTCTGGTTTCCTCCCACAGTCCAAAGATGTGCAGGTCAGGTGAATTGGCCATGCTAAACTGCCCATAGTGTTAGGTAAGGGGTATGGGTGGGTTGCGTGTCGGTGTGGACTTGTTGGGCTGAAGGGCCTGTAATGTAATCAAATCTAATTGTTTACTCCTTACCCTGTTCCCCCCCCCCCCCCCCCCCCCCACCCCCCACCCTATCATCAGCATATAAACCAACATTTTTCTAGCTACCATCAGTTCTGAGGAAAAGTTACTGGAACACTAAACATTAGCTTTGATTTCTTTCACAGATGCTGCCAGACCTGCTGAGCTTTTCAAGCAACTTTTGGCTTTTGTTTCCGATTTACAGCATCTGCAGTTCTTTTGGTTTCAATGTAGCCCTGGAGTTGTTTGTATGAACAGTCCTTCCAATCCAAACAATAACTCCCTCATATTCCAAACATAAAATGTGCTGGAGAAACTCAGCAGGCCTGGCAGCATCTGAGGAGAGAGAAACAAGAGTTAATGTTTCAAGTCTGATGTGACTCTTCTTCACGTTGCTTTATATTCATGGCAGGCTCTGTATACTTACATGTTCTAACACTCACCTTTGAACAGAAGTGGTTCTTTAAATCAGCGAAGGCAGGAAGTGTAGAGAGGCGAACAATTTCCCCCCAGGATTTGTTCTTCAGCCAGCTGGGGGCAGGATTGGGAAATGGGATCTCTAGCGCCACCCCTCCCGTCAGGAGAAAGCACCACTCATCATCATTTACTAGATTCAGACTCCTCTGAATGCCAATACACAGCAGGAATGAAAACAGCATCTTGTCTCGCTCAAACAGAGAGCGGCAGACATTCTGGTAGATACTGGAAAAGGAAAGATAGACTGTTCTTACTCAGCTACATTAGGGGGATGTTTAAATTTTATAAAGCCCATTCTTGGACTGTAAGGAATATAAAAACTGACAATCATGCTCATTCCGAACTCCCCCAGAAGAAGGTTGGTTGTCTTCATTTGATTTCAGGAGCAGTTAAGGGTTAACCCCATCAGTAGTGGGGATGCTCCAGAATCCTTCCCACAGCACATGGTCAAGCAGCTGTTTGGGAGTTCGCAAATAGTGTTTCTTTAATTACCAATCGCTCAGCCTGACCATCCTCTCTTCCTCTAAGTGTTAAAATTGTGGGCTTTACCCTGAACAATTCCAGTAATTCAACTGGTCCTGCTAAGGAGCTTGTACTCTGATCAAATTCCTGATTGTAATTTCTAAACCAGCAGCCGCCATGTTAAATCAGCAGACTGGATCTACTCTACCCTTGTCCAAACTTGAAACCTCCTGTCCTATCAACCAGCCATGGCTGGAGAGTATCCCAGACTGGGAGAGGATCCCTGAGGAGAGGATCCCAGATGGGGGGGAGTGGGGGGGGGGGGGGGGGTGGGGGGAGATTCCTGGGCTGGGAGAAGATCCTGGACTGTAGCAGGTTCCTTGGCTGGGAGAGGATCCCAGATGGGAAAGAATCCAGGATTAGAGAGTATCGCAGGCTGTGAGAGAATCCCAGATTGGAGAGAATCCTGGGCTGAGAGAGGATCCCAGGTTGGGAGAAGATCGTTCGCTGGGAGAGGATCCTGGTTGGGGAAGGATCCAAGGGAAGGGGATCCTAGCTAGGGGTTTGGATGGTCATTTCTCATTCCCTGACCCAGGGCTGGAGAGACTGAAGACAGCCTTCCCATTCCTGTAGGTCAGGTGCTGATACTATCCAGTGCAACATAGCACAATCTCTCTACTGGCTCCACAAACAGAACTCCAATGCCAAGCTCCAGTAATTACCTATAAGTGAAGTGCTCATTCAGATTGTGTATCCGTTCATGGAGCACTTTAGAGGGAATGCTTTTGTCAATTGAGTTCATATAGAGATTGAGAAACCAGACAAGGGAATATTGGTACATGGGATCAATGTAAATCAAATTAGAAATGACAAAAAACAGCACACTGGAGTGGGTCGCTACCTGTAAGAGAACACAAAAACAACAGTTTTAAAACTTGGGTGTGGCTCTGAAACATTCATTCTGTCCATTATGTTAATAGCTACAATGTGACTTGCTGTAAGATGCTTCTCATATACTCAGTTTTTCAATTAATCATTTAACGGTGTAAACTCTTCCAAATGACAGCCAGTTCCAATAACAAGCAGGAGGTGAGTTGTCACCAAGATTTCAGTGCATGAGTGAGAATATGTCAGCACAATTCATCATCACATCCAGAAACCACCATTTTATTCACTGAGCAAAGTTATCCAGGCAATTGGGACAGGGAGTGTTATGGAGATGAGTGTGGTCAAGGAGGAATAGTCAGTGTCGGGAGTGGGGGTTAGTTGGTGGAATGGGAAACAGGGCAAAAGGTGAGGACTGCAGATTAGTGTGGTGCTGGAAAAGCACAGCAGGTCAGGCAGCATCCGAGGAGCAAGAAAATCGACGTTTTGGGCAAAAGCCCTTCATCAGGAATGGAGGCAGGGAGCCTCCAGGGTGGAGAGATAAGTGGCTGGGGGGGGGGGGGGGGGTGGTGGGGGGAGAAGCAGTAGGGCTGGAGAGAAAGTAGCAAAGAGTAGAATAGGTGAATGGGGATGGGGATGGAAGTGATAGGTCAGAGAGGAGGGTGGAGCGGATAGGTGGGAAGGGAGATTGGCAGGTAGGACAGGTCATGGGAAATGGGGTTTGGTGGAGGTCAACAGTCAGTCATTGTGGAAATTGGGAGTCAGTGTGGAAGACGACTATCAGTGGGTGTGTGCAGGGATTCTGGGCTCTGTGGTGGGTCTGGAAGCACAGGGGTTAGCAGGGCCAAGAGGAATCAGTAAAAGAACCATGGGAAATGGGGGGTCCTATACTAGGTTACTCTGGGATGGCTCTTGGTGTCATGGAATTAGTGTAGTGTCAATCAGCTGTATATGCGTAATATCAATAAGCACAAAACCTAGACTGTGTGTGTAGGTCTGTGATATTGTAAACATGAAAATACTTGGTGTTGTTGATAAACTTCAAGACATTTGATTCAACAAGAACCCAATTCTTTGTGGTGTGTGTTACACAGGCGAACATGTAGAAGATCACAAAGCACAACTGGAGAATGGGAGTGAGGGGAATGTTTCCTCAGGCACATCTTGCTAGGGGAGGAAATGGGGGAAGAAGATAAAATGGTGTCATTCTGTCTGCACAATCTCCTGCAGGAGGTAGTTCCTGACTCTCGGTAAGGAACAAAGATTCTAAAGAGAGAGATAAACCAATCATGGCTAAAGAAGTTAAGGAGAGTATTAAGTTGAAAGAGAAAACCTATGAGGAGGCCAAAGTCAGTGTGAGCTTGAAGACTAGTATATATTCAGAAGCCAGCAATGGAGGATTAAAAAGAAAATAGAAAGAAAGAAAATAAATGTTGAAGGCAAACTTATGAGGAATATAAAAACTGACAATAAGAGCTTCTTTAGATCAAAAGCAAGAGAGTGATCAAAGTGAACATGGGCCTCTGAGAAAGTGAGTCTTGGGAAATAGTTATGGGGAGCAAGGAAATGGCAAAGGAGTTAAACAGATATTTTGCATTTGTCTTTACGTTGGAAGATACTTTGAACATCCGAATGATACTAAACAATTCAGGGGAGGAATTAAGTATCATCACCATCACTAGTAGTAGTATTGGACAAGCTAATAAGGCTAAAAGCAGATAAGTCCCATAGCCCTGATGGCTTGCATTCTCGGAGCTAAAAGAGGAAGCTACAGAGATAAGTTGTTGGTATTTTTCCAAAAATCCTTGGAATCTGGATAAGTATCAGAGGATTGGAAAACTGCTCATGTGACACCCCTATTTAAAATGGGAGCGAGGCAAAAAAAAAGTAACTATCGGCCAAGTCGCCTAACATTCATTGTTGGAAATTTATGGGAACCAGTTATTAAGTAAGAACAGTTGGAAAATCATAATCTAATCAAACAAGTTAGCATGGGCTTCATGAAAGGGAAATCATGTCTGGCTAATTTATTAGAGCTTTTTGAGGAAGTCTTAATAGAGTGGATCCAGTAGATGTGTTATATTTTGACCTCCAGAAGGCATTACCTCATAAAAAGTCAGGTCATAGAATAAGAGTCCATGGTGTTGACGGTATTATATTGACGTCATTATAGAATAGGCTAATGGGAAGTAAGCAGCAATTGGGAAAAGGGTTTTTTTTCGGGTTGGAATCTGTGACCAGTGGGATTTCCACAAGGCTCAATGCTGGGACCACTATGGTGTGCAATATGCACTAATGACTTGGAAGTGAATGTTCTGTAGCCACATTTGCAGATGACAAAAAAAAAGGTGGAAAAATGGGTTGTGAGAGGGTTACCAGCAGTTTAAAAAGATATAATGATAGATTAATTAAGGGAGAAAAACATTGGCAAATGTGGTAAAATGTGAAATTGTTCATTTTGGAAGGGAGAACAAAGTACAGAATATTATCTAAAGAGAGACTAACTGCAGAAAGCAGATTGACGAAGAGGGATTTGGAGGTATTTGTGCATAAAACTCAGAAAGCTAGCACACAAGTGCAATGTGTAATCAGGAAAACTAATGGCATGTTGGCTCTCATTTCAAAGGGATTGGAGTTTAAGAATAGGGAAGTCTCACTGCAACTGTACAAGGTGCTGGTAAGAATTCGTGGAATACTGTGAACAGTTTTGGTTCCCTTATTTAAGGAAATATATCATTTCATTGGAGGCAGTTTAGAGAATGTTCACTAGAATGATTCTTGGTATGGAGGGCTTGTCTTATGAGCAGAGATTAAACAGATTGGGATTCTACTCACTGCAGGTTACAAGAATGAGAGGTGATCTCATCACAACATCACAGATTCTTAATGGGCTTGACAGGATAAATGCTGAGAGAATTTTTTCCCTCATGGGAGAGTCGAGTACCAGAGGGCATACTCTCAGGATAAAGGAACATAAAAATAAGACTGAGATGAGGAACAACTTCTTCTCTCAGAAGGTTGTGTCTCTTCGGAATTCCTTGTGTGCATTTAAGGCTGAGATAAATAAATTCTTGACAGTAGGGGTATCAGGTTACAGGGAACAGGCAGGAAAGTGGACATGAGGTAGTTGGATTAGCGTGATCCTACTGAATGGTGAAGCAGGCTCAAGGAGGCCAAATCATGTACTCCTGTTCCTATTTCTTATGGTCTTAACAGGAGCAGAGTAGGATTCAGATAGTAGGATCAGGGTTGGATATAAAACAGGGGAAATCAGGGATTTATGTATAACAATTGCATCAATGGATGGGATCAAGAGTCTGACATAAAATGTGATGAAACAAATAAAACACAGGGAAAATGAAAAAAAAATAAGGTCAGAGAGATATGTATGGACCATATCAAAGCAGCAACAAAAGAGGAACTGCTTCAGAGTCAATGAAGTCTACAACACAGAAAAATCTGCTCTGGTCACAAACAACCACCTAATGATTCAATATGTCAATTATATAGGTATATACATTTTATAAAGGAATATAATTTGTTTATGGGTAAAATATCTATTGCTGATCTCTTAGCTTTCTTGCCTCCAGGACCTCTACTTGAGGAGGGGGGAGGTGAAGGCAGTGGCCTAGTGGTAGTATCACTGGACTATTAATCCAGAGAACCTGGTAATGCCTTGGGGCTCTGGGTTGGAATCCCACCATAATAGATGGTAGAGTTTGAATTCAATAAAAATCTGGAAATAGGTGTCGGCGATGGCCATGACACTATTGTTGATTATCGGGGGAAAAAAAACAATCGCACTTGGCTCACTAATGAAAGAAACTGCTGTCCTTATCTAGTCTGGACTACATGTGACTGCAGTAATGCGGTTGACTCTTAACTGTTCTCTGGGCGACTAAGGATGAGTAATATATAATGACCTAGACGTGACACCCTTATCTAATGGATGAATAGAAAGTAAGGTAGAAAGGGAATGGGTGATTGTTAGGCAGGTTTTGCAGGGATCCCTAACACATATATGACTTGAATCGGCAACTAGATTCATGGCTGAGTCAGCTATACGGTGGGAGGGAGGATTCAACAGTCAGAGGGGCAGAGAGGTCTTTCTGCCAGGGCAAACCTAAGAGAAAGGGCACCTCTGCGATTTAGTTTCTGAGAGTGAAGCTGGGCAGCGAAAAGGACCATCTGTGGAAAAGCATATTTGTGGCTGTGCTCACAATTTAGCTGGATTTAGAATATCGATGGAAAAGGAGAAAAACTAAACTAGGAATAAAGGTTCTTCGTTTGGGGGAAGGCCAGTTTTACGAAGATGAAATGCAACTTAGCAAAAATGAAATGGAGACAGCTCCTTGAAAATAATGTAGTGTCTCATGAGAAGGTGACAGACAGAGAGGGCTCAGTATAAATATATTCACACAAATAAATCTTGACCCTATCTCCTCCAGATTCTCCAGAGCGTTATTGTGTAAAGAGCCAAAATAAAACAAAAGAAACCTGTAGGAAAGTCTCAAACAAGATGTCTTGGATATAGAGTGAGAGGAGATAGGTTCATAACTGGGATGAGGAGAAACTACCTCTCTTGGAGGATTATGAATCTGTGGAACCCATTGCCTCGGAGTGCAGTGGAGGGAGAATCAACCAACAGGTACAAGAAAGAGATAGATATGTTTCTGATGAAAACTGGGATAAAGGGGACCAGGCAGGAAAGTGGAGTTGAAACCAGGATAAGATCAGCGATGATCATGTTAAATGGGCAGAGTGGGCTTAAAGGACTGAATTGCCTACTCTCGCTCCTAATTCCTATGTTCATATGTATCTTTACTTTCTGAAACATTCATCAACTGTCTGATTAAACACAAAGCAATCTGACATCAATCATTGGGCAAACAAATTCTTCTAAACTAGAAATACGTGGAAGATTCTAGAATGCCAAATGAGCAATGGACTGACAGGCCTGTAGCCATCCCTGGTTTCATCAATCTGCTTCTCGGTCTGTGTCGTGACTTGCTGTTTCTCTAGGATTTCCTGCGAGAGCTGTTTGCTAGATGACAAAATATTGATGGCTCGCTCGTCCTCCAGGATGTTCCCCTGCGACATGGACAGCACCTCCAAGATCTGATCCTCGGTTTCCTTTAGAAGCTTCCTGAGTATTGAAATTAGAATCAATCATCAGACTCATGGTGATAGCGCTTGAAGGAAATGGGCCTGACACTATTTGGGATAAGGTAACCTAGTGTGGAATTACTGGATTTTAATGACCTGCCCCTGTATCCTCCTCAGTAACCCCACTCCTCCAGCCTCAACTGCGACTTACAGATGAGAGCCTACTCACTGGGAACAGTATTAGTCACTAAGTTGTTACCTGGGCCATCAGGAGTATACATAATGGAAAACGTAAAGAACTATGGATGCTAGAAATGAGAAAAAAAACCCAGATATTGCTGGAGAAGCTCAGCAGGTCTGGCAGCATCCATGGAGAGAAAGCAGAGTCAATGTTTCGGGTCCTGTGACCCTTCTTCAGCACATTCAGTACAAATTGGGAAATGTTCTGATGTACATTCCCGAACCCAAGAGAAAGCTCCATCTCATGTTTCAGTGTGATGGTGGGTCATCCGAACCAGAAAGGAAGTTTGAGATGTAGCAGGATTTAACCTGGTGCAGGGTCAGAGAAAGTGGATGAGTGTAGGGACAAAGGGAAGGGCTGTGATCAGGTAGGGGAAAAGAAGAAGTCAAAAGAGGTAATAATGGAACATACAAATAAATAAAAAAAGATGGGCTTTGAGCCAATGTCAAAGGGAAAGGTGGATTCTTGAGTAACATGTTGCAGCCTGTATAATGAGGGCAAGGGTTAGACCCTGAAATCATCGAACCCCATGAAGAGTCCTGAAATTTATAATGTTAGAGGGAAAAGACAAGAAGGTGTAAGAATGATCAGGTCCGCTGTAGACAAACTGAATGGCAGCACAGGCTTGAAGGGCTGAATGGCCTACTTCTGTTCCTACGTCGTATGGTTTAACATGCATAGTCAGAAAGTAAGATATTGTTTCTCAAATTATTACTGAGTTTAATCAGACCAAGGCTTTCCTAAGTACCCACTATGTGGAAGTTCCGGTATTGGGCTGAGGTGGACAAAGTTAAAAATCACACAACACCAGGTTGTAGTCCAACAGGTTTATTTGAAAGCACTAGCTTTTGGAGCGCTGCTTCTTCATCAGTAATCTTCTACTCCACAGCTACCTGATGAAGGAGCAGTGCTTCAAAAGCTAATGCTTCCAAATAAACCTGTTGGACTATAACCCAGTGTTGTGTGTTTTTTAACTCAGAATCCACAGGGAGGTGAGGGAATTTCTATATTCCAGTGAAAAATTGCTTTTTGATTTCAATTTGAGCTTCTAGAATGGGCAAGTTGAGATGATAAACCTTTACTCTTTGTGT